>NC_041384.1:281939031-282193994 GCF_002162155.2 Triticum dicoccoides | reverse complement strand
GTGGGCCTAGGTGCGTGTGTGACTGACCAAAGGGGTCCACCTGTCCGCACCATGAAAGAAAAACTAAAAGAGGTCGCACACCCCTGGGACTAGAACCCGAGACCTCCTACTTCAGAGCGCGTTAGCAACCAGTCGGTCTATGCATGTGTACATAACCAGGAAGGGGCTCGGCCTATTTTGAAGCACTGGAAGGTCGAGCCTTCTTCTCCACCGCATAGGGAAGATTGTGACGGCACCGGTGGGCAACGGCGGCGACCACCGGAGCAGAGGGTCATCGGTGGGGGTGCGGAACTGGAAGGCAGCCAGGGTGTGCTCGCGGAGCGGCTGTGGAAGGCGCGTGCTTGCAGTGCCCGAGCACGAGCTCGAGCTTGTCTCGGGTGCGGCATGGCACAGCGAGCGAGTGGCGCAAGTAGGCATGGTGCACGTGCGGGTGCAGATGCATGCAGAGCTACGGGCGCGGCGAGCGAGCGTGCGCGAGCATGTGGGAACACGGGAGAGCGCGAGTGCGCGTGTGCACGTGCAGCAGCAAAACATATGCAACTAAAACTTCAGAGATCATTGGAGCACTGCGAGCATGGCGAATACATTGATCGGGCGAGTTCTACAGGGTTCTACATGCCATGGAAAGAGATGGAGAGGGAGGTGCGTTACCCAACTCTCCCTAGGACACGACGGGATCGGCGAAGACGTGCTAGAGGCGATGAGAGGGAGCTCTGAACTTGGTGGGGCTGCTATCCGTGAAGCGGAGGAAGAAGACGACCGAGGGAGTCAATCTGGAGGCCCTATGGTTGTGTGCGTCATGGAAGGAGACATAGGGGGACTTGGCGGACTCCCCCACGGCGGTAGAAGAGATTGGACGCGGTCGGAGTGGCTACCCCGAGCTCGAGCTCTTGCTCAACTGGAGCATGGTGGACAAGGCGACGACATGGCATGGCTAGCCTTACTTGGCGGCGGTGAGGGAAGAAGAGGAGGGGGATCCGTCGAGGGGAGCCCTAGGGAACTAGGGACATCTCTTATAGTGTCTAGGGACGAGCTCCGGCCGTTAAATCATCTGTTGCGCCGACGTGGTTGCTCTGGATGGCCTGCCATGCAGGAGGACGAGACTCCTATACGCGTGGGCTGATTGGGCTCCGGTGTGAGTGGATGGCTGGGTCGGTTGTGAGAAAAATCCCAAGTGGCTGTGCTGGGAAGGTCCTTTCCTTTTTCCTCTTAAATTTGTACATTTAAAATCACAGTTGTAGATAGGAAAAAGGTCCGGGAGGTAGGAGATGTATATAAGAGATATGAAAATATCCTAATGACCCTGGATTTATACACTATTTGAATAAATTGCTTTGGGCGTTTTAGAGGTAGAAAAAATAAAACAAGTTTGAATATAATTCAAACTTGGAGCATTTTTAAACCTAACCAACACATCTCCCAAATGCATGAGATTTGGCACAGAGGTTCTGGACATGTAGCAAGATTTATAGGGAGAAGATGAACATTTATGGAGGAGGGCAAGATGGCACTTGCAAAAACAAAGAGAAGAGAAGGAGAGGTGGTGATGCATGGAGGTGGTCATGTATGGATCACACAATGAACATGAAGAGGATGATGAAATGCAACATGACAAGAAGCACAAATGCAACACTAAGGTGAGGCCATGATGCAACATAAGATGGCAAGTGCATAAAGAAGATGCCAAGTAATGACAAGACAATGAAATAAGTACAAACCAACAAACAAAACAAAAGAGACCAAAAAGGATTGAACCGAAATGGAATTTGTTGAAGAACAAGGTTGGATACATTGTCAAATATGGAAGTTTACATCCGGGGTTTTAGACGGATTGCTTTATGGCATCAAGCCGGGACAGACACTGACGCGCCGCTTCATGAGCCCTAAGTAACTTCCGGGTATGGGTTCGGATGGCCAAAGTCAGACTATAACATCCTTCATGGACAGTTCGACCACCCTATGCAGCTCGGTCAGATGCTTCAGCCGATCGCTAAGGGTACCAGATGCTCTCGTGCAAGGTACTGCGACCAGAACAACTTCTCCATTGAACTCCCCTCTTCGGCTCGGAAGAACTCCACAGCATCGGCAATACTCCAGGGTAGATCCACAAATGCCCCTGGAGAAGTCCAAACGCGGGTCAGTAATATGTACTTCCTCCTTACAAATTTGCTATGCATGTTAAAGGCCTTACCCACCGCGATCTGCTTTGCTTCTTGGGTCTCCCTCCAGGCACCTTGGGCTTCAACCCGGGCTGCCTTCACGCTTTGGAGGGCCTCAACAAGTTTGCAATCTCGATCCAAAAGCTTGCGCTCTACGGACTCACATTTGCTTATGGCATCCTTGAGCTCTAGCTGGACTTCCCCCACTCTTGACTCATGCTTTCGGTGGGCGGCTCGCTCCTCCTCCAACTCCTTCTTGGCCTCGGCCAGCGCGTTCTTGAGGGTCTCGAACTCGGACGCGTCAGCTATGAGCATGATTATAAAACCCAGCAAGATAACACAACAGCATGGCATATCATTTCAGATATGAATAGGTATCACATACCTTGCTTATCCTCCAATCGTTTGTTTGTGCGGATGAGCTCTTCATCGGCCTGCTCCAGCCTCCGCTTTAGTTTGGATACTTTGGCGGTATGAGCGGCTGCCGCTAACTTTGAAGCCTATTTTGTTCAAATAGACATGTATAATCATCTCCTATGAAATATTCGATCCTCTATTTGACCTCTCTTCACGAATTCCGAACAGACACTACAAAAAGAAGACACATCCTTGACAATTTGGGCCGAACAAAAAATATTTCTGACATACTTATGACACTTCTATGACGATAATTGTGACAAAACCCGGTATCATCATAGATGTGGTGGGCTCCTACTTCTATGACAAAAAATCATGCCAGAAAATGGGCTTTTTGTCCTGGGCGGGCCGGAGACGCAGCTGCATGACATTCTTTGGGCCGTCCATGACGGAAAAAACCATGGTAGAAGCGAGGGCCTGGAAAATTTCAGGGAGTTCCCGGTTATGGTGGGTGGTTGGGGGCCGAGCGATGCTCGTTTCTCTCGTACATGTACGCGCGTGTGTGTGAGGTGTTCGGCTCTAACTGAACCCGAGCGAGGCGTTGGGCTCTAACTGAACTCGAGCGATTGCACTAGCTACATTACTGAACCCGAGTGATTCCTTTGCTGCTGCTGCTAACTGAAGCCGATTGACGCTGCCTCTGGATGAACAGTGAGCGTTGCTGGGGGGTTTGGATGAATAGTTTCAGGTGGGGGTGGATGCACAGGACCCCATGGTGTTGCCTCTGATGAACAGGACTCCGATCGATCGAGCCGGTTAAGGCTGGATGAACAGGACCCCGTGGAGGGCTGGATGAACAGGACAACCCCGTGGAGTGCTGGATGAATAGTAGATGGTGGAGCGCTGGATGAATAGTAGCCCGTGGAGGGGTGGTTGAACAGGAGCCCGTGGAGAGGGCTGGTTAAACAGTAGCCGATGGAGTAGCGCGCGGTGGAGGTTGGATGAATAGGAGCCCATGGATGAATAGTCGCAGGTGGAGGCTGGAGGAGGTCGATGGTGGATGAATAGTAGCCCGTCGAGGCT
The DNA here is from genome assembly GCF_002162155.2 of Triticum dicoccoides. Taxonomy (NCBI): domain Eukaryota; kingdom Viridiplantae; phylum Streptophyta; class Magnoliopsida; order Poales; family Poaceae; genus Triticum; species Triticum dicoccoides. Next base: position 282,190,395 of record NC_041384.1, on the reverse strand, counting down.
GGAGGGGGTCGATGGTGCAGATGAACAGTATCCCATGGAGTCCCGTTTTGCGGTACGCCAGACCCCTCCCGATGAGGAGGACCCCTGTTTCGACCGTAGCGCTCCAACACAAGTCTGTTTCCTCCGTTTTGCGCTACGCCACACCCCTCCCGATCAACAGGACCCCATTTTGACCGTAGGAGGTCCAACACAAGTCCGTTTCCTCCGTTTTGCGGTATGCCAAACCCCTCCCAATGAACAGGATCCAGTTTCGACCGAGGCCGGTCGAACACAAGGCCGTTTCCTTCGTTCTGTTGTACGCTAGGTCTCGTGTCCATCGGTTGTTCTGTCCATGCCGGTTGGCTCCCACGCGTTCCGTTGCCTCCCGATGAACACGATGCATTCCCTTGGCTCCCCATGAACACGACGACGATGCAGTTTCTCCGTTCCGACCCAGCCATGTACACGGGCACTAGCCATACGTATGCGTGAGTAGGCATTCGAGACCCCGCCCGTATGTACGTACGTGGCCGTATTTTCTTTCTTGCACACTGGTCGTTGTACGTACGTGTACTTGCTACATGCATGCCTCTACTATGACACGTGCACACTATACATCGACCAGTATGTACGTACACGTTCGCGACCAGAATGACAACGCTACGTACGCTTCGACCAGGTGGGTCCCAACTGTCAGGCACTTCCTTGCGTGCGAAGATATAGTTGGTGGGTCCCAGCAGTCAGGTGGAAACGATTTTTTCACAAAATACGGTGGCCCATCCGGTGGGTCCCTGTTGTCAGGTGCAGGAATAATTATTTTGCACATAATAAGGAGGCACTTCCTGGTGGCTGCTGTGGACCCAGCTGTCATCCTCTCCACGTACAATACTCTTCCGATGGAAGTCGGTCGTTGACCACATTGACCACGCCACGCCGAGAGCACCAAGGCGGTGCACGACGGCGAGGCCTAGGAAGGGGATGACGCGAAGCCAGGGAAGACGCGGTAGTGGATGCCCACGCGGAGAGGAGTACGAGGGTTCACTGGTTCGGCTGCGGTGTGAGGCTGTCGTCACCATAGAATAACAGGGGATGTGGGTGAGTGAGGGATGGCCTGGCCAGCAGTGGGAGTAGTTGGGGGCTATGAGGCACGATCAGCACTGGTTTGGGCGGCTGGAGCAAGAAGACCAGAGGATGAAGAAGCACTACGGCCGTTGAATGGACATCGTACAGTCACTGGAGCTAGAATCGTGCATATTGACTAAGTTGACAAAGCCCTCCGTCCCCGTCAACTTAGTAGGCCCACAAGTCAACCACCCACTATACTGGGTCCCAGCTAGCAGGGGGATTATTCATTTTTTGTGCGTAATAAGGAGACACTTCCTTGCATGCGAAGATACAGCTGGTGGGTCTGAGCTTTCTACGGTGGTAACGTTTTTTTCGTGAAATACAGAGGCCCTTTCGGTGGGTCCCAGATGTCAGGTGGAGGAATCATTATTTTGCGTGTAAAAAGGAGGCATTTCCTTGATTGCGGGCATGGACCCAGGTGTCAGCCTCTCCACGTACAGTCCACGTCAGATAGAAGCCGTTTGTTGACCACGTTGACCACTCCACACCGAGAGCACCTAGGTGGTGGACGACGGTGAGGCCTAGGAAGGGGACTACACGGAGATGAGGAAGACGCGGCAGTGGATGCCCATGCGTAGAGCAGTATGAGGGTTCACTGGATCAGTGTGGTGTGAGGCTACCGTCGCCGCAGAACAATAGGTGGTGTGGGTGAGTATAGGGATGGCCTGGCCAGCAGTGGGAGTAGTAGGGGGTGGTGAGGCCTCCGCGGCATCGCAGCCGGCCACGGGAAGCACGAGCACGAGGCACGACTAGCACTGGTTTGGGTGGCTGGAGCAAGAAGACCAGATGTTGAAGAAGCACTACGGCCGTTGGATGGACATCGTACAGTCATTGGAGCTAGAATCATGCATATTGACTAAGTTGACAAAGCCCTCCGTCCCGATCAACTTAGTAGGCCCACAAGTCAGCCTCCCACTATACTGGGTCCCAACTAGCAGGGGGAGTATTCATTTTTTTTGTGCGTAATAAGGAGGCACTTCCTTGCGTGCGAAGATATAGCTGGTTGGTCCGAGCTGTCAGCGGCAGTAATGTTTTTTTCACGAAATACAAAGCCCTTTCGGTGGGTCCCAGATGTCAGGTGGAGGAATCATTATTTTGCGTGTAATAAGGAGGCATTTCCTTGCATGCGGCCGTGGACTCGACTGTCAGCCTCTCCACATACAGTCCACTTCAGATGCATGTCGGTCGTTGACCATGTTGACCAGGCCGCGCCGAGAGCACCAGGGCGGTGGAGGATGACGAGACCTAGGAAGGGAACGACACAGAGACAGGGAAGACTCGACAGTTGTTTCCCACATGGAGGGGAGTATGACTGTACGAGGGTTTACTGGTTCGTCTGCCGTCGCTGGAGAATAACAGCAGGTGTGGGTGAGTAGAGGGATGGCTAGGCCAGCGATGGGAATACGGTGGGGCGGTGAGGCTTGCGCGGCAGCATAGCTGGCCACGGGGAGGAGGGAGCAGGCAGTCCCGGTGGCACTTGTTTGAGCGGCAGGAGCAGGAAGAGCGGAGATCTAAGAAGCACGACGGCCATTGGATGGACATCCAACAGTCACTGCTTGTGCGTCAACCTTTTATTAGGAAAGCCTCAAATCTGTGGAAAACAACATACAACCCATCTGTCATTTTTTCTAATAATTTACAGCCCATTTGCTAATTCTTAAGGTTTTGTTGGAACCCATATTCATTTTGTTAGCATTACAACCCATATTGTGGCCCGGTTAAAAAATTATACAAAATTTTGCATATTTCGGTGCGGTCCGAACTGTTTTTAATCCTGAAATTTCGAGTCACATTCAAACTGATTTTAAAAATAAATGTATATCAATGTAAAATCCAACAAATTTTCCATGCATAAAAATCAATGCAATTTAAAATCTCAAAATGAAAAAAAAGAAATTTGAAACTAATTGCCGGTTTGATGTGTTTTAAAAATGTACAACCCATTTCTCATTACTGATAGGCCATTTCCTCGGCCAGCTGAATGAAGCTCTCCTCGTCTTGAATGATTTGCAGCCCAACATGCCTGACAAAGTGACTTACTTGGCAAATCACAAAAAACGGTGTTGTGGCCGTGGACCCAACTGTCAGCCTCTCCATGTACAGTACTCTTTCGATGGAAGTCGGTCATTGACCATAATGACCACGCCGCGCCGAGAGCACTAAGGCGGTGGACGACGGCGAGGCCTAGGAAGGGGACGACGCGGAGCCGGGGAAGATGCGGCAGTGGATGCCCACGCAGAGAGGAGTATGAGGGTTCACTAGTTCGGCTGCGGTGTGAGGCTGCCGTCACCGCAAAATAACATGGGGTGTGGGTGAGTTGAGGGATGGCCTGGCCAGCGGTGGGAGTAGTAGGGGGCAGTGAGGCCTCCGCGGCATCGCAGCCTGCCACGGGAGGCAGGAGCATGAGGCACGACCGACGCTGGTTTGGGTGGCTGGAGCAAGAAGACCAAAGGTTGAAGAAGCACTACGGCTGTTGGATGGACATCGTACGGTCACTGGAGCTAGAATCGTTCATATTAACTAAGTTGACAAAGGCCTCCGTCCCCATCAACTTAGTTGGCCCACAAGTCAGCCTCCCACTATTGTGGGTCCCAGCTAGCAGGGGGTATTCATTTTTTTGTGCGTAATAAGGAGGCACTTCCTTGCGTGCGAAGATATAGCTGGTGGGTCCGACCTGTCAGCGGTTGGAACATTTTTTCGTGAAATACAGAGGCCCTTCGAGTGGGTCCCAGCTGTCAGGTGGAGGAATCATTATTTTGCGCATAATAAGGAGGCATTTCCTTGCGTACAGCTGTGGACCCAACTGTTAGCCTCTCCACGCACAGTCTACTTCCGATGGTGTCGTTCGTTGACCATGTTCACCACTCTGCGCCGAGCGCATCCAAGGTGGTGGACGATGGCGAGGCCTAGGAAGGGGACGACGCGGATCCGGGGAAGACGTGGCAGTGGATGCCCACGCAGAGAGGAGTACAAGGGTTCACTGGTTCAGCTACGGTGTGAGACTGCCATCACCGTGGGAGTAGTAGGGGGCGGTGAGGCCTTAATGGCAGCACAGCCGACCACTGGAGGCAGGAGCAGGCGGTCTCACCGGTGCTGGTTTGGGCGGCTGGTGCAAGAAGAAGCGATTCAAGAAGCAGCAGGACCGTTCGATTCAAATCCAACGGTAACTGCTGCTAGAATCGTTTGTTGACTAAGTTGACAAGCCCCGCATACGCGTCAACTTAGAAGGCCCACAGGTCAGCCTCCCAACCAGTGCGCCCCAGATGTTAGTGGGAGGAATCATTTTTTTCGCGTAATGAGGTAGTTGATTGCGTGCGGCCAGGCCAGCGGAGGGAGTAGGGTGGGCCGGGGAAGCCTGCGCGGCATCACAGTGGGCCACAAGAGGAGGGAGGAGGCAGTCCCGCCGGCGCTAGTTTAGGCGGTTGGAGCAGGAAGATCAGAGATTTAAGAAGCACGTCGGCCGTTGGATGGACATCCAACAGTCAATGCCGCTAGAATCGTGTGTTTACTGACAAAGCCTTGCATAAACAAGTCAGCCTCGAAATCTATGGTGTACTCAGCCCATTTGCTATTATTTTTATAATTTTTACTCACTTTCTAATTCATATGGAATTTATTGTAGTCCGTTTTCCATTTTTAGAATTGTTGCCCATTTTCTGGTCAGTACCAGGGTGAAAAAAATTAAATAAATATGTGGGAAATTTTGACAATTCACAAATTTTTGCTGGGGAACAAAATATTCTTTATCCAAAAATTAGTAGCCATACTAAAAAAATTTAAAAGTAAATTAGTACTATGTCATGTTAAATCCAATGAAATACTCCCTCCGTCCCAAAATTCTTGTCTTAGATTTGTCTAAATATGGATGTATCAAGTCACGTTTTGGTATTAGATACATCCGTATCTAGACTAATCTAAGACAAGAATTTTGGGACGGAGGGAGTATAAGATATAAGTGAAGAACAAAAACAAACAAATAAACTAATATCCCATTTGCTATAATTTTTTTGGAATTTTCAACCCCTTTTGATATTACTTTTAACAAACATTGACCATACTCTTTGGCCAGGCTGGAATCCTTCCCTCCTCGTCTTGAAAGATTTGCAGCCCAGTAAGTCGGAAAGAACAAATAGGCCTAGCTTGGGTATTCTTCAAGAGGGAAAACTGGGCTACCTATTTTCCCGAAGAAAAAACTGCTGGGATGGTCATGTTGTTAGAAGGGCCACAGAGACCGCACAACCCAGTTTATAGCCTGCTCCTCTGAATTACTACTCAAAAAAAGTTGTGCAATTCTGTCGTTAATTGACTATACGTTGAAAATGATGTGGGTCCCAGATATCAGCAGGGTGGATTAGAGTAAAAACGGGGGGTTCATATGAGTAGTAAAAGAGGCGCTTGCTTGTGTTCGGGAGTGGACCTGGTGGGTCTGTACTGTCATACTCACAACTACAGTCCTCTCCCAATTCACTATGTTGACAGGGACCGTTTCGAAAAAAACTATGTTGACAGGGCCGGACGGTGGCGCCGCAGCGAGCGCACCAAATCGGAGGATAAGGTGCTCTTGTCAATGTGCTACGTTGGGTTGGACATTCTTATTGAAAAATAAAAATGGACCAGAACTATTTATGACGTTGACTACGATTTGCATGGGTCCACTGGTTGCACGAAGAAAATGTTGGGAGAAAGAAGACTGGTCTCTATCTTTGCCTAAGAATAATATCGACTGAATGTAACGACACTATCATAGGAAAAAATATCCTCCTGTTAAATCGTGAATTTAAAGAACTGGTGCATGAGCATTTACCTTTATTTATTTATTTATTTATTTATTTACTTATTTGTGTTTAGGGGACCATGAGCATGTACCTGGGCTGGATTCATGTGAGAGCCTCCCTTCTAGTTAATTATGGGCTTCTCTATTGGGCCTTCATTAGTGGGCTGCATGTTATCAACAAGTGGAAAATGTGTTCCGTATGAAAAATAGTATGCGCTACGTATGGTACGGGGCACTAAAGGATCGAACCTTGCAATGACTTCCAAAACATTGTGTTTGTCGTTCTAACAACACAGTTATTCAACCAATAGACGAAATATACTACTAATTATACATTAAAAATAGCAGCAGCAGTAACTAGGGTTGGGGGTGCTACAGAAGCAGTAAGCAGGCCAGAAGAGTGAAGACGCAGCTCTCTCTACCAAACCCAACATCAGCCATCATTACAAAAGGGCTACCAAAAAGAACAAGTGTGTGCATCAAACTAAATAAAGATCCTACTACACCAAGTGTACGCATCTAACTAACTGGCTCAGTTGGACATTACTATTTATTAAGCTGTGGAGATTGGCTGACGGCTTGAACCAGATGGGTGCCTGGCAGGGGAAACTCTAGCCAGCAGGTCGAAGTCGGATGCTTGCGACCGTCTCTCCTACTTTGGGCTGCAGAGCATGGCGGCACATATTAGGGTATGGTGCATGCAGAGACGCATGGTACGCTGTGTACACACAGTTTTGCCTGACGAATGAAACCGCGCTGCCATCATGATCCTTGCCGTCGGTTATCTCCTGGTTAATCGAATAATTCAGTCCGACAAACAGAGAGCATGTACCAAGGCTACTTACCAACCTCCAGTCAAAAATTCCTGAAGGCCCAGAGAAGCTGGGATCCTGCTCAAAGACCTTGTAGTGATTGTGATTGTACTCCGCGAAACAACACGTCTGGTACGTGTGAATGATCATCAATCATTCGCCGTCGTCTGATCGAGCTAGGAACCACCTGCAACTTCCATGCCGCTTTTCCTTGAAAGGTTCTAGGATTTGGAAGGGTGGGGACACCAGGCGACCTACAACATAATATCAAGTTGGAGTCAAATAACCCTAAAAAAAATTGGAGTCAAATAAAAAAGGGCTCTTGATGTAGTCAATCTTAAGAACAACATGTTATGAGCATGAATATTTTTCAGTAAATGTTGACAGTAATATAAGAAGGCCATCATCATATCATAGGAAAGTAACATACTGTTGTAACAGCCGCTTGTAGCGATGACTGGAGTAGGCCAGCAATATGTCCAGCCATAGAAGGAGTCGACAGTGTAAATGAAGCCCTTATGTTCAATGTCATCAGAGAACCATGGAGGATGTATGATCCTACGATGGACGTGCATATTTATCCACTTACCGCAGTGACCTGTTAGATAGGCGAGACTGCGGTTGAAGAACGCAATTAGCCCGAATTCTTTATAATTCGCAGATCTTGTGGGAACTTGGCAGATTACAACCTTGAGAAAATCAAACTTGGTATCATGTTGGCTACTTTAAGATTCCGAGTATTCTGGGTCGCGGTTCCAAAGCAGTGAAGTGTTAATCGAATGAAGGGGGATCAATCGCCGGGTGTAGACCTCCATGAGCATCCAGTTGTCTCGATCGTCAATGAGCACCATCCAATACGTGTTCATGCCGACCCAGTACATACCATTAATGTAGTTGAGGGTGACTAGGATCGGATCGCAGTCAAGGGGGTTGATGCTTGCCACCCCATGATTGTTATGTTGTGTCACACGCCGTTTCTGAAGATCAGGCGACATCAACAAACAAGGAGCTAGCTTAAAAAGCTCCGGCCTGAGGGCTTTGAGTAAATGGTACAGCCCCGACGAGCATGCGGCGAGTGGCATGGTACTGAGATTGTCCACACGTGAAACAATGAGCTTGATTACCTCTGTGGGGAGCGAATTCCAGCCAATCTTCCGGTGGACACAGCTCGGTTCTGCCATTGTTAGTTCATGGGTTTCGGACGGGGGGGGCGAGGTGCCTTAGCGGGGATGCAAGATTGGACGAGGGGGCAGGCGCCTTAGCGGGGATGGAAGAGCGGACATAGGTGGAGAAGCGAATATGTGCTGCGGGAAGTGGACAAGTGATGATGACTACAACACGTCGCTTGACTTACGAGACACATACCAGCAACGTAGGGTCATATCAAAGTCAGACAACTTGCTTGAGTGATCGAAGTACTGGTACTCCCTACAGTACCTACTAATATGCCCTAACTTGCTTGAGTAGAGTGGTAGTGGAGTAGGACTCTGCTCTACTACTAGCACCGGAGGAGTAGTATATTCTAATCTAAAATAGTTACAAACTTCAATGCCCGAGCGTGGAACGACTACGAACCGCCATCGGTGCTAACTGGGAGACAAGGTAGTTGCAAATGCCCGCGACGCAGTTACAGTACGTGTGTAAGGGTGGCGGTTTTGTCAAATACTATGGCTTAAAAACAGGCCATCGTCGAATGGAAATCTGACGGTTACGCGAGATTCATCAGGATTGAGCTCGTGCCGAACAATCGCGAGATATCATTACTAGAAAGGGTTAAAATACCTGGGGCTATAACTTGCATCGGTTGACCACTAACAATGATACTAACATAGTTGTAAAATGGTTAAAGAACGTGTCTACGTGGTGTTTGGAATTATATGCAAAAAAATAGCAAGATGCCCGTGCATTGCACGACACACCATCATCACCAACTCGGTTTTTTCTTAACTCCTACTCCTATAAAAGACTCAGTTGGTGATCATGGAGGCAAGGAGGCGTGTTCAGCCGGGCGTGCAGCGGATGGCGCAATACTATTCGATCTGTTATAAAAAACAAAGAAGAGTAGTAGAGATAGAGATAAGAGTAGAGATAAAGACTTAGGCCTTCCACTATGTAGGCCAAAAGCGGTGCTAAATTTGCTTTTTGGGTATTTGGCACCGATGCCCTACATTGCCCAAGCGATGCCAAACAAAAATTTCTGGGCACCAAAGCACCATCTACTGCTTCGTGTGCTACTCCTACGCTCCATTCGATGGTCACAACGTCCCCTACAACCACTCCCTCCTGCGCTCCATTCGGCGGGCGTTGTTGAAATTTGGGGAGCACACTCTCGCGACTGCTGGCAGCCACGACTTCACCGACGACAACTTCTTCCCCGACCTAGGCAACCTCTTCCTCAACGACATGGGCGACAACCTCAGCGCCAACGGTGCTGCTCCCATTGCACTGTATGTGTTTCTGTCCTTCCTGTTCGAAATCGTGGTAGAATTCATGTTTCTACTCTGTATCCTACTAGATTCTATCTGTTCATCTACTATGCTAGTCCACATGATTAGTTTAATCTCTGTTATAGCCGTCATGACTTATTTTTTGCTTATTAGGATTAAATCTCATAGTAACTTGCTCATATATTCAACTGGCGCAACGTCCCTACAGCCACTCGCGTTTCATGGACGGCCTGGTCGATGCCTCCAAGGAGACCTTCGTCTACTGCTATGAGTGCCCGATGCCGTTTTGGGGCTCGCCGGCGGACATCATGCATCACCTCATGAATGCATGCAGCGGTCACTGCTGGCCCTTGGCAGAGAACATCAAGTACGAAACGTGCTACCCGTTCACCATGCCGGAGTCACTGGAGGATCACCGCCGCCTGCTAGTCTCGGAGGAGGACGGCAGCGTCTTCCTCTCTTGATCATAGGCACCGGCGAGGCCCGCGCAGGCCGTCGCCCCGTCTCTGTAGTTTGCATCAGGGGCAACACCGCTGATGTTGGCACGAGGCCGATGTACGGGTGCGTGCTCACTGTTACAACCCCCTCCGAGGTACGTGGGCGGCGACACCGGCTCCATCATGCTGACTAGGACTGTGCAGAGCTGGAACATTCCTGCCGATGTGGACATGGAAGACGCATGGTATGATTTACCCCCCAACGCGGTGCACGGGGACTCCAAGGAGTTTCACTTTGACATACGCATTATCAAGTTAAACGTTGATCAGTTGTCTTCGCTCAGTGTAATCCGTTGTCTAACCATGTGGAGACTTCCATGCATGATCTTGCTCTATTGGAGTATCGCGCATGAATAAAAGTGTATCCATTTATAGTTTAGTCTAGAATCTTCCTTGTATGAATTTTTACTACAATACTGGTGAAATACTTACTATGAACTATTTCTTACATCTCCTCTACCCCTTCCAAGTCATCCTGATTTAATTCCTTCATCTAGGTGTATAAAGGCATGGTTATTACTTAATAGTATAGCCAATTGTTGACTATAAGAAAGTGCCATGTCATCTATAGCCAACATGTATAACAATTGATACTCAAAAACTCATTCTTAAAGATCATTTCTTGCAAAGCACAATAAGTGTTATTTCTTCACAAGTTCTGGATGCAGGTTGAACAGTTGAACGCTTTTGTTTGCAAAAGATACCTTTTTATCTATTTCACCCGAATGTTTGTGAGCTCTAGAGATGACCCCCACATCCTTTGTAAAAATAAACAACTCCCTGATCAATGCATTTCACTCTTCCGTGCAACACACTGGCACCTTACTACTATAGATTAGTACGAACAAAAACTGAACTAACATTATATATAGTACGATAAATGCTGATGCATGTCACCTAAAATTATATCATTGAAAACTATGTTCAAATATGAATCCAACGATATAGTTTTTGTTGTCATGCACTAACGTTTTGTTAGTTAAATCTTTAGTCAAATTCAATGGGGGACTAATAAACCACGACTGATGTAGTACAAGTGTAGAGGGCGGCGCTGCACGAGCATTTTTGCATTGAATCGTTTCACAAGCTTGACTAGTGATGTTTTTCTATTTTTACAAAAACCGCATCGTAATGTTAAAACGTGCATTTGCACGTACATAAGTAATAGTAGTACTCCCTCCATCTAGGTGTATAAAGTCTTCCCTCCTTCTTGGTCATGGTGCACAACCAAAGATGACTTGTTCACCTGGACAGGGAGGGAGTAGCACAATCTGCAAGCATATATAGAGAGAGGCGTGTAGTGCGATAGTATATAGTAAAGTTTGTGCTATATGCACCTACTTACAAAATGCGTATGCATACATAAGGTTTCCAAAGTTTCCATCTTACATACTTAATTAAGGACGCTAATAATTCCCGAATGTTCGGGATTTATCATTTGCGTCCCAAAGCTAAATTATACTCCTACTAAAAGCCACGGCGCTCGCAGGAGCGCTTGCGGCGCGCCACGAGTGCCCTTGTGCGCGGCCGTTTCCCAGCGCGCCGACACAATGCCTCTTCCTCATCCTCGCAACTCGCAAGGTGCTTATTGGCAGCTTGCCGGTGGGCGAGCGTGATCTCACCGGTGCGGTGATCCGGCGCCAATAGGTACTCCTCCTCGTTGGAAGTGTGCACCCGGTTGCTACCTCTTGAGCAATGTGTTGATTTTCCCCGAAGAGGAAGGGATGATGTAGCAAAGTAGCGTAAGTATTTCCCTCAGTTTTTGAGAACCAAGGAATCAATCCAGTAGGAGGCTACGCGCGAGTCCCTCGCACCTGCACAAAACAAATAAATCCTCGCAACCAACGCAAATAGGGGTTGTCAATCCCTATAGGGCCACTTACAAGAGTTAGATCTAATAGATATGATAAGATAATATTTTTGGTATTTTTATGATAAAGATGCAAAGTAAAATAAAGGCAAAGGAAATAGCAAAGGAAATAACTAAGTAGTAGGAGATTGATATGATAAAGATAGACCCGGGGGCCATAGGTTTCACTAGTGGCTTCTCTCAAGAACATAAGTATTCTACGATGGGTGAACAAATTACTGTTGAGCAATTGACAGAATTGAGCATAGTTATGAGAATATATAGTTATGATCATGTATATAGGAATCACGTCCGAGACAAGTAGACCGACTCCTGCCTGCATCTACTACTATTACTCCACACGTTGACCGCTATCCAGCATGAATCTAGAGTATTAAGTTAAAACAGAGTAACGCCTTAAGCAAGATGACATGATGTACTCATGCAATATGAAGAAAACCCCATCTTGTTATCCTCGATGGCAACAATACAATACGTGCCTTGCTGCCCTTACTGTCACTGGGAAAGGACACCGCAAGATTGAACCCAAAGCTAAGCACTTCTCCCATTCCAAGAAAGATCAATCTAGTAGGCCAAACCAAACTGATAATTCGAAGAGATTTGCGAAGATAACCAATCATACATAAAAGAATTCAGAGAAGATTCAAATATTAGTCATAGATAGACTTGATCATAAACCCACAATTCATCGATCTCAACAAACACACCACAAAAAGAAGATTACATCGAATAGATCTCCACAAGAGAGGGGGAGAACATTGTATCGAGATCCAAAAAGAGAGAAGAAGCCATCTAGCTACTAACTATGGACCCGTAGGTCTAAGGTAAACTACTCACACTTCATCGAATAGATCTCCATGATCGATGCCCCCTCTGGCGGAGGTCCGGAACAGGCCCCAAGATGGGATCTCGTGGATAGAGAAAGTTACGGCGGTGGAATTAGGGTTTTGGCTCATGTTCTGATCGTTTGGGGGTACGTGGATATATATAGGAGGAAGGAGTACATTGGTGGAGCAACAGGGGCCCATGAGGGTGGAGGGCGCGCCTGGTGGGGGTGGGTGCACCCCCTACCTTGTGGCCTCCTGGTTTATTTCTTGACATAGGGTCCAAGTCTTCCGAGTCTTGTTCGTTGAGAAAATCACGTTCCCGAAGGTTTCATTCCGTTTGGACTCCGTTTGATATTCCTTTTCTTCGAAACCCTAAAACAGGCAAAAAAATAGCAATTCTGGGCTGGGCCTCCGGTTAATAGGTTAGTCCCTAAAATAATATAAAAGTGGATAATAAAGCCCAATAATGTCCAAAACAGTAGATAATATAGCATGGAGCAATCAAAAATTATAGATACGTTGGAGACGTATCAAGCATCCCCAAGCATAATTCCTGCTCGTTCTCAAGTAGGTAAATGATAAAAATAGAATTTTTTATGTGGAGTGCTACTTGGCATAATTTTAATGTAATTCTTCTTAATTGTGGTATGAATATTCAGATCTGAAAGATTCTAGAAAAAAGTTCATATTGACATAAACATAATAATACTTCAAGCATACTAACAAAGCAATTATGTCTTCTCAAAATAACATGGCTAAAGAAAGCTATCCCTACAAAATCATATAGTTTGGCTATGCTCTATCTTCACCACACAAAATATCTAAATCATGCACAACCCCGATGACAACCCAAGCAATTGTTTCATACTTTTGACATTCTCAAAACTTTTTCAATCTTCACGCAATACATGAGCGTGAGCCATGGATATAGCACTATAGGTGGAATAGAGTGGTGGTTGTGGAGATGACAAAAAGGGAGAAGATAGTCTCACATCAACTAGGCGTATCAACGGGCTACGGAGAGGCCCGTCAATAGTTATCAATGTGAGTGCGTAGGGATTGCCATGCAACGGATGCACTAGAGCTATAAGTATATGAAAGCTCAAAAAGAAACTAAGTGGGTGTGCATCCAACTTGCTTGCTCATGAAGACCTAGGGCATTTTGAGGAAGCCCATCATTGGAATATACAAGCCAAGTTCTATAATAAAAGATTCCCACTAGTATATGAAAGTGATAACATGAGAGACTCTCTACTATGAAGATCATGGTGCTACTTTGAAGCACAAGTGTGGTAAAAGGATAGTAACATTCTCCCTTCTCTCTTTTTCTCTCATATTTTTTATTTTTATTTTTTTTATTTGGGCCTTTTCTCTTTTTTATGGCCTCTTTTTTTTCGTCCGGAGTCTCATCCGGACTTGTGGGGGAATCATAGTCTCCATCATCCTTTCCACACTGGGACAATGCTCTAATAATGATGATCATCACACTTTTATCTTACAACTCAACAATTACAAATCGATACTTAGAACAAGATATGACTCTGTATGAATGCCTCCGGTGGTGTACCGGGATATGCAATGACTCATGAGTGACATGTATGAAAGAATTATGAATGGTGGCTTTGCCACAAATACGATGTCAACTACATGATCATGCTAAGCAATATGACAATGATGGAGGGTGTCATAATAAACGGAACGGTGGAAAGTTGCATGGCAATATATCTCGGAATGGCTATGGAAATGCCATAATAGGTAGGTATGGTGGCTCTTTTGAGGAAGGTATATGGTGGGTGTATGATACCGGCGAAAGGTGCGCAGTATTAGAGAGGCTAGCAAAGGTGGAAGGGTGAGAGTGTGTATAATCCATGGACTCAACATTAGTCATAAAGAACTCATATACTTATTGCAAAAATCTACAAGTTATCAAAGCAAAGTATTACGCGCATGCTCCTAGGGGATAGATTGGTAGGAAAAGACCATCGCTCGTCCCCGACCGCCAATCATAAGGAAGGCAATCAAAAAATAAATCATGCTCCGACTTCATCACATAACAGTTCACCATACGTGCCTGCTATGGGAATCACAAGCTTAAACACAAGTATTTCTCAAATTCACAACTACTCAACTAGCATGACTTTAATATCACCATCTTCATATCTTAAAACAATTATCAAGTATCAAACTTATCATAGTATTCAACACACTCATAAGAGAATTTCTTTATTCTTGAATACCTAGCATATTAGTATTTAAAGAAAATTACCATGCTATTCAGACTCTCAAAATAATCTAAGTGAAGAATGAGATATCAATAGTTTCTATAAAAAAAATCCACCACCGTGCTCTAAAAGATATAAGTGAAGTACTAGAGCAAAATTATATAACTCAAAAGATATAAGCAAGCACATAGAGTATTCTAACAAATTCTAAATCATGTATTGCTCTCTCCAAAGGTGTGTACAGAAAGGATGATTGTGGTAAACTAACAACTAAAGACTCAAATAATACAAGACGCTCCAAGCAAAACACATATCATGTGGTAAATAAAAATATAACTCCAAGTAAAGTTACCGATAGAAGTAGACGAAAGAGGGGATGCCTTCTGGGGCATCCCCAAGCTTTGGCTTTTAGGTGTCCTTATATTATATTGGGGGTGCCATGGGAATCCCCAAGCTTAGGCTCTTGGTACTCCTTGTTCCATAATCCATCAAATCTTTACCCAAAACTTGAAAACTTCACAACACAAAACTTAAGTAGAAAATCTCGTGAGCTCCGTTAGCGAAAGAAAATAAAAGATCACTTCAAGGTACTGTAATGAACTCATTATTTATTTATATTGGTGTTATACCTACTGTATTCCAACTTCTCTATGGTTTATAAACTATTTTACTAGCCATAGATTCATCAAATTAAGCAAACAACACATGAAAAACAGAATCTGTCAAAAACAGAACAGTCTGTAGTAATATGTATCTAGCGCAAGATCTGGAACCCCAAAAATAATAAAATAAATTGCTGGACGTGGGGAATTTATCTATTAATCATCTTCAAAAAGAATTAACTAAATATCTCTCTCCAAATAAAAATGACAGCAGTTCTCGTGAGCGCTAAAGTTTCTGTTTTTTACAGCAAGTTCAACAAGACTTTCCCCAAGTCTTCCCAATGGTTCTACTTGGCACAAACACTAATTAAACACAAAAAACACAACCAAAACAGAGGCTAGAAAAATTAGTTATTAATAAACAGGAGAAAAAAGCAAGGAATAAAAATAAAATTGGGTTGCCTCCCAACAAGCGCTATCGTTTAACACCCCTAGCTAGGCATAACAATCAAGAATAGATCTAGGTATTGCCATCTTTGGTAGGCAATCCATAAGTGGCTCTCATAATAGATTCATAAGGTAATTTAATCTTATTTCTAGGAAAGTGTTCCATGCCTTTCCTTAATGGAAATTGGAATCTAATATTTCCTTCCTTCATATCAATAATTGCACCAATCGTTCTAAGGAAAGGTCTACCAAGAATAATAGGACATGAAGGGTTGCAATCTATGTCAAGAACAATAAAATCTACGGGCACATAATTAATATTCGCAACAATAAGAACATCATTAATTCTTCCCATAGGTTTCTTAATAGTGGAATCCGCAAGGATCAAGTTTAGAGAGCAACCATCAAAATCACGGAAACCTAACAAATCACACAAAGTCTTTGGAATTGTGGAAACACTAGCACCCAAATCACATAAAGCATAGCATTCATGATATTTAATTTTAATTTTAGTAGTTGGTTCCCACTCATCATAAAGTTTTCTAGGGATAGAAACTTCCAATTCAAGTTTTTCTTCATAAGATTGCATCAAGGCATCAACGATATGTTTAGTAAACACTTTATTTTGACTATAAGCATGAGGAGAATTTAGCACGGATTGCAACAAGGAAATACAATCAATAAAAGAGCAATTTTCATATTTAAATTCCTTGAAATCCATAATAGTGGGTTTAGCAACATCTAGGGTTTTAATTTCTTCAATCCCACTTTTATCAAATTTAGCATCAAGATCAACAAATTCCGAATTCTTGGAACGCCTTCTAGGTAAAGGTGGATCATATTCAGTCCCATCATTATCAAGATTCATATTGCAAAACAAAGATTTAATAGGGGACACATCAATAACTTTTAGATCTTCATCTTTATTTTCATAGCAACTAGAAGAACACGCTCTTATAAAGGCATCTTTCTTAGCACGCATCCTAGCGGTTCTTTCTTTGCACTCATCAATGGAAATTCTCATGGCTTTGAGAGAGTCATTGATATCATGCTTAGGTGGAATAGATCTAAGTTTCAAAGAATCAACATCAAGAGCAATTCTATCAACATTCCTAGCCAAATCATCAATCTTAAGCAATTTTTCTTCAATCATAGCATTAAAATTATTTTGCGAAGTAATAAATTCTTTAATATTAGATTCTAAATCAGAGGGCATCTTAGTATAATTTCCATAAGAATTGTTGTAGGAATTACCATAATTATTAGAGGGATTACTAGGGTAAGGCCTAGGATTGAAATTTCCTCTATACGCGTTGTTACCAAAATTGTTCCTACCAAAAAATTCACATCCATATATTCATTATTATTTTGAATCAAAGTAGACAAGGGAATATCATTAGGATCAGAAGAAACACTCTTATTAGCAAATAATTTCATAAGTTCATCCATCTTTCCACTCAAAACATTAATTTCTTCTATCGCATGCACCTTTTTATTAGTAGATCATTCAGTATGCCATTGAGAATAATTAACCATAATATTATCTAGGAGTTTAGTAGCTTCTCTTAAAGTGATTTCCATAAAAGTGCCTCCCGCGGCCGAATCTAAAAGATTTCTAGAAGCAAAATTCAACCCGGCATAAAAGTTTTGAACAATCATCCAGAAATTTGAACCATGAGTAGGGCAATTACGTATCATTAATTTCATTCTCTCCCAAGCTTGTGAAACATGTTCATGATCAAGTTGCTTAAAATTCATAATATCGTTTCTAAGAGAGATGATCTTAGCGGGAGGAAAATACTTAGAGATAAAAGCATCTTTGCACTTACTCCATGAATCAATACTATTTTTAGGCAAAGACGAAAACCAAGCTTTAGCACGATCTCTAAGAGAAAAAGGAAATAGCTTCAATTTAACAATATCATTATCCACATCTTTCTTATTTTGCATGTCCAAATCAACGAAGCTATTTATATGGGTAGCGGCATCTTCTATGAAGGCCAGAAAACGGATCTTTCATGACAAGATTCAGCAAAGCAGTATTAATTTCACAAGATTCAGCATCGATAAGAGGAGCAATTGGAGTGCTAATAAAATCATTGTTGTTGGTATTGGTGAAGTCACACAATTTAGTATTATCTTGAGCCATCATGACAAGCAAGCAAACTAACACACAAGCAAACAAAATGCAGGCGGGCTAAAAGAGGCAAATAGAGAGGGAGGATAGAGAGACAGGGTGAATAAAACGGCAAGGGTGAAGTGGGGGAGAGGAAAACAAGAAGCAAATGGCAAATAATGTAATGTGGGAGATAAGGGTATGTGATGGGTACTTGGTATGTTGACTTTTGCGTAGACCTCCCCGGCAACGGCCAGAAATCCTTCTAGCTACCTCTTAAGAACGGCGTTGGTTTTCCCCGAAGAGGAAGGGATGATATAGCAAAGTAGTGTAAGTATTTCCCTCAGTTTTTGAGAACCAAGGTATCAATCCAGTAGGAGGCTACGCGTGAGTCCCTTGCACCTGCACAAAAAAAAATCCTCGCAACCAACGCAAATAGGGGTTGTCAATCCCTATAGGCACACTTACGAGTGTGAGATCTGATAGATATGACAAGATAATATTTTTGGTATTTTTATGATAAAGATGTAAAGTAAAATAAAGGAAAAGTAAATAGAAAAGGAAATACTAAGTAGTAGGAGATTGATATGATAAAGATAGACCCGGAGGCCATAGGTTTCACTAGTGGCTTTTCTCAAGAGCATAAGTATTCTTCGGTGGGTGAACAAATTACTGTTGAGCAATTGACAGAATTGAGCATAGTTATGAGAATATCTAGGTATGATCATGTATATAGGCATCACGTCCGAGACAAGTATACCAACTCCTGCCTGCATCTACTACTATTACTCCACTCATCGACCGCTATCCGGCATGCATCTAGAGTATTAAGTTAAAACAGAGTAACGCCTTAAGTAAGATGACATGATGTAGAGGGATAGACTCATGCAATGTGAAGAAAACCCCATCTTGTTATCCTCAATGGCAACAATACAATACATGCCTTGCTGCCCTTACTGTCACTGGGAAAGGACACCACAAGATTGAACCCAAAGCTAAGCACGTCTCCCATTGCAAGAAAGATCAATCTAGTAGGCTAAACCAAACTGATAATTTGAAGAGACTTGCAAA
This sequence comes from Triticum dicoccoides, assembly GCF_002162155.2. NCBI lineage: Eukaryota > Viridiplantae > Streptophyta > Magnoliopsida > Poales > Poaceae > Triticum > Triticum dicoccoides. Next base: position 282,171,606 of record NC_041384.1, on the reverse strand, counting down.
GATAACCAATCATACATAAAAGAATTCAGAGAAGATTCAAATATTATTGATAGATAGACTTCAACATAAACCCACAATTCATCGGTCTCAACAAACACACCGCAAAAAGAAGATTACTTCGAATAGATCTCCACAAGAGAGGGGGAGAACCTTATATTGAGATCCAAAAAGAGAGAAGAAGCCATCTAGCTACTAACTATGGACCTGTAGGTCTGAGGTAAAATACTCACACTTCATCGGAGAGGCTATGGTGTTGATGTAGAAAGACCTCCGTGATCGATGCCCCCTCCGGCGGAGCTCCGAAACAGGCCCCAAGATGTGATCTCGTGGATACAGAAAGTTACGGCGGTCGAATTAGGGTTTTGGCTCCTGTTCTGATCGTTTGGGGGTACGTGGATATATATATATATATATATATATATATATATATATATATATATATATATATATATATAGGAGGAAGGAGTACATCGGTGGAGCAACAGGGGGCCCACGAGGGTGGAGGGCGCGCCTGGTGGGGGTGGGCACGCCCCCCTACCTCGTGGCCTCCTATTTTATTTCTTGACGTAGGGTCCAAGTGTCTCGAGTCTACTTCGTTGATAAAATCATGTTCCTGAAGGTTTCATTCCGTTTGGACTCCGTTTGATATTCCTTTTCTTCGAAACCCTAAAACAGGCAAAAACAACAATTCTGGACTGGGCCTCCGATTAATAGGTTAGTCCCTAAAATAATATAAAAGTGGATAATAAAGCCCAATAATGTCCAAAACAGTAGGTAATATAGCATGGAGCAATCAAAAATTATAGATATGTTGGAGACGTATCACCGGTCCACGTACCGCCAAGTGTAGATGAGGCGCTTGGGCCCGACGGCACTCAGGGCTTTGGCACGGGCGTCCTCCGCCACCCTCACGGCCCTTGCACGATCCTTCTGCCAAAGAGCCAATTGCCCGACTCTCTCGGACGTGACATAGACCTGCCAGGCAGCTTGCCCCGCGGCGCGCTTCTCTTCCTTGGCCTTCTTCTCCACCTCTATTTTGGATTTTTCTGCCGGTGGCAAAGCCTCCCACATGGAGACATCCATTTCTTTCCAAACCTCCTCAAGGCTGGGGGGCTCGGCGGGTGGCGCGGTGTTCTCCTTGTAGTGGGGAGCCGATGCGAACTCCGACGTGCGTGCTGGCGAGATTGGGAATGTCGATGCGTCCACCTCGACGCTTCACGGCGAGGAGTGGAACACCGACGCATCCTCCTCGACTAGTGCCGCGAGGAACAGAATGGCAACATGTGATCGTCCATGTGTTGCAGCGAGGGGTGCCTAGGGCTTGGGAGGAGCGATGCCATGGTGGTCGACGTGAGAGGGAGGGGGAGGAGATAGCGATGAACGTGAGCGTTCTTCCGAATGCCATGGGAGGCGTGGTATTTATAGCGAGCAATGCACACCTATGTAAGATAAGGAGTGAGCTGCACTGACTTAACTGCAGGTCTAGTTGCATCACTAACATGTGGGCCAGATCCCTGTTGGGCCCATATGTCAGTGACTGAATGCACCTGTAGTTAAGTAACTGAAGCAGTGTCCCGGAAGATATGTTGCTTGATTAGCGTAACAGCTACGTGGTCATATTTGTTGGAGTAAATTACGGGGGAGGGAAGGGGTGGAAATATTGCTGGTCACAACGGATTGGACGAGCGCGAGGGGAGGAGAGTCAAGCATGTAGATTTTTTCCACACGGGGTGGAGTGGTGGGACCGTTGGAGGGAGAAGGAGAGTCTGGCAGCCATATTGTTTCCACACATGGAGAGGAAAAGATTTGGAGACGAACGGGCTTCCTGCAGGTATGGGGAATGGTGCATAATAAGTCTCATCTTGCATGTCGGGCTAGGTATAGTCTCAAGTCACCAAAAACATACACGCCCCACACATGTTCAGATTTCAAGGTGCACTAAATTATTGCATGCGATGATTAAGGCTGGCCATAATGGTGGTATCTTAGTTGGTATCATGCACACGAGAATAGCAAACATGCTGATGTGGCAAAGAATTAAAGAAGAGAGGGGGTTAGAGTAACTAGTGTTCATGCATGCATTGGAAACAATTTTTTGTGAAGAACGATAGCATTAGTTGAGTACTTTTGCAGACTACAAAAACTATTCCACCACCTCTATCTTGCTAAGAGTATGTGAAATTTTTTAATCGAGCCCTTTAAACTAGAAGGGATGTAGTAGTACTCTAATAGCTAGACGGAGGAACTAGTCTGCATTGTGCATTTAAGTTTTGTCTGAAGTCAATGTACCTCTACTTTGATGAAACTTATAGAAAAATGTATCAACATTCACAACGTCAAATCAATATTTTTATACTCATTATAAAATGTAGTTCTTATACTCATTATAATCAGTATTGTAGATATTGATATTTTTAGTATAAATTTGGTCAAACACTTTGCAAACAGTTGACGGAAGTAAATAAGGACCAGGGGGAGTATCATGCATGCGGAGTAGGCAAAAAATTGCTCATATATAGCTGGTCGAAGTCTCAAAGGGCACGACCGCGTGAGGGAGGCGAAGGTCGTGGGAGGCGTGACGGTTGACGGAATTAAGTGAAGTTACCCACACACCGGCATGGCATGTGAATAGGCAGAAGCTATACCGTCAGGCCTACGATATGGGTCTAGTAGACATGACATCTACTGGATCCCGCATAGTTCTCGAGAACTCTTTGGGGGCTTGCAGCCATTTATCCACCGGGCAAGCCAGCAACCCCACGCCGTTCGCACACCATACTCGTCCCCGTCTTCTACTAGTACAGTACCTTACAACAGTTTGCTCCTAGTCGTCCCGCTCTTCCACATTACACTAGTTCGACTTCTCCTAACCCTCCTCCAAAATCCATGGCCTCCCAAACCTCCATGGTCGTCGTTGAGTACCAGGTTAGAGCCATCACCGGCGATGAGTTCATCATCATCTACACATGTGGATCCGTGATGGTGAAAGCATGCCTTGCTCGCTTCCTACGCATGTTCAACAGTTCAACGGATGAGTGGGTCGCTAGGCTAGATGTTGAGTACACCACGGTCCTGCAATGAGAGGAGATTCTAAAGGAGGCAGAGAAGAAGAAGCTCGTCGTGATCTAGGTTTCCGTACATAATGTGTGCTTGGTCTACCACATATGCCATGCCGACGTTGAGTGCCAGGATTTTAAGAACTTCCTCAAGGACGAAAGAGTGAAATCCGTTACTCTAGACTTTAGGAATGACAGGGATGTCCTGGGTCGGATAGGCCTCGTTGTAGGCCAGCCCCTCGATCTCCATAAGGCAAGCCTGGTGTCCTCCTCTCAGCCTTCAATGTTGACCCTGGCAGCAGCCATGATTGATCCTTCATACGCTAAACTGAAGAAACCTCACCACGAGTTTCATCATGCATGGGAGTCGAAGACATTAGGTGAAGATCACATCCTGTACGCAGCAATGGATGCCTACCTTTGTTTAAATATCTACAATGGTTGGATGAAGAAGCAGAGCCCAGTGTCCGGTTCAAGCAAAGAAGCGTCGACGAAGAGGAAGAGGGACGAGGACAAAGTCAAGGACGTGGAATCGGGCTCCGAGTAGGTGGCAGTGTTGTCGCTCTTGCTGGTTCTACTGCAGTGTCAAGCGGACTAGTTTCTTAGTTTATTTTCAAGGGTGTGTTGTGCTGATGCCCCAGCAGAACTATGTTTATGTTCTTTCTTGTTATTTGAACTCTTTAGTACGTACAGTAGTACTAGTACTATGTCTTACTACTGTTCTTCTTGCAGTTTGTACTACTGCTCGTATCTTCATGTTCCTACTGTACTTAATACATTCGTACTAGCAGTATAATTTGGGTCAGTCGATTTGTGAAAGAAGTTTGATGGAGCGAAGGAAGAAGAGGCAGAGAAGCTACCCCAGTATCTATATTAGGGTGGCATGGTGCCCATGATCTATCATATGAGTGTTGGATGTGGAATGCAGTTCGTCGGAAAAAATGGATAGTGCCCGGGGTTAAACGGATGGTGGGGGTGGGGGGATCATGGTGGTGCCAGGTGGTTCAAGGGAGGGCGCGGCGGCGGCAGGCGGTTAGGCATGTGGCAGGCTAAGAAGATGAATCGTGCATCAATTTCGGGGGTTGAAGAAGACCTTCTAGCCATCCATGTTGCATCAAACGGCTCACAAGAGTCGACTGACCCAAATTGCTCCTTCAGATTGCAGGATCCACGTGGCATTCAAGGTCTCGAAGGTAGATTCCGCGTCCGCACCCGGTTTGCGGGCTCGACACGTGCGCGACCGGCTTCCACCATGACAACCACCATGCTCGCCTCCTCCGCGGGGGCGGAGACAACAATGACACGCTAGTTCCTCCTCGCCGGCGTGCTGGAGCACGCGCTCGTCCTCCTCTTTGTATGTTGCGTGCATAGATGCGGCTCCACCAGCTGCTCGCGTGATTGGCAGCACGGCGGCATCACGACGAGAGACTGCAGACGACGTGAGCGGGCTAGCCTTCGACTTCATGCCATAGGGATGGCGGCGACATGGCGGTGATGGGCGAGAAATTGTTGCCCGGAGCGGGCGGGCGCCGGCATGCGCAACGGCGGCGGCATATTGATGAGTGCGCATATGGGAGCTTAGCTTAGTTTTATATAGGGTTGGTCAAACTTACGTCACACCCTAGCTAGTTCATGCATTAGAGTGTTGCATCATGTCTACTCTTCCAGAAAACTGAAATGGGGATGGCAGAACCCCCAGCACCCCCTGGAAACAACTAGGGTTTACTAAAATCTTTTTCAATGAACCTGACATGCCCTTCTAAAAAGTCCACCCTTTTTGCTTTGGGGTTAGATCCTCTGACAAAATGGGTTCACATTTTTCCAGGACACATAAGGTCATTGGATTAAATCATTCATATTTGCATTTGGGCAATTTAAATCCTATAAATATTTTAAAATGCCCAAATAATCCTGAAAGTATTTTTAGGCTGTTGAGAATATTTTCAAATGTGCCTCTGAATAATTTCAGGTTTTTCCTAAATGGAATAGTATTTTTACTATTTCAACACAGAGAACAGGAATAAATAAAAAGAAAAATAGAAAGCAAAGAGAGTAGAGGACTACCTGGCGCTCACCTAGCAGGCCCACCTAGCCGGCCCAGCCCAAGCACCGCTCCAGCGAGCTGCTTGGCTCGGCCAGGCAGGCAGGCAGGTGCTCGACGCAGGCACCAGTGTGCGCCACCAAGCTGCCCGCCGCCCTGCTTCCTCCCCTCGCCGTTCTGCTACCCTGGGTCAGTCACCCACTTCTCCCCCGAGCTCGTAGACACGCCGCTTCCTCCCCAGCTCCTCTCCCTTGCTCTCCCGCACCATGGCCGACTCTGCCGCGCCCGCGCCACCGTGATAACCGCCTCCGCCGTCGTCACCGTGACGCGTCACCGTGTCCGTTCGCTCTGCCGTCGTCGACTACATCGAGCAGGCCAAGCCCCGAGCGCTCGCCCGCTCTGGAGTCACCCCGACCCCGTCTTCCCCAACTCCGGCCGCCGAGATCGCCATCGTCGCCCCGCTCAGCTCCGGTCTTCCCCGATCCCGCTTCGACACTTCTGCAATTGCCGTGAGCTCAGCTCCGTCCTCCCCCTCTCCGTTTACTCTATCCTGCACCATATGCACCGCACCATGTTCACCCGCACCCGCCGCCGCAGAGCTCGTCGCCGACGTGACTCCGGCCACCCACCGGCCACACCACCGTGACCAACGCACTCACCGCACTCGCAGGAACCCGTAGCACTACTCCACGCGCCTCGCCGTTCCCCCTAACCTCGGGTTCGACCTCACCCGAGCTCCGGCAGCCGCATAGCTCGTCACCGGCGACATTTCCGGCCACCCCGAGCTCCACCACTGCCACCAAACGATGTGGCTTGCTCCCAGCTACGCGTAGATGCTCTCCGCCGCCCATTTGGTCGCCGATGCACGAAACCCGCGCTGCTCCGCCGCGTCTGGCCTTGCCGGCAGCTAAATGCCGGCGAGTTTGACCTTGTTTGACCCTGTTTGACCCCGTGTGGGCCTAGGTTGACTTCCCCTGAGTCTATGACAAGTGGGACCGCTCTGCTAATTAACTTAGATTAGCACTAACTAAATTTAGTTAGTTAATTAACTACTGACATGCGTGTCCCACTGGTCAGGTTTAACCTAGACCAGCTCCGTTGACCACTCACGTCACCCTGACGCAATGCTGACGCATTAATTCAATTACTAGAATTATTCTTATACAGGAAATTACAGAAAATACTACAAACTTCAAAAATTCATAACTTTTAATCTGTAACTCCAAATGCAAAGATTTAAATATGAAATTTGATCAGAAAGATTCAATATTCCCATCTGTAATGGTTTCATGCATGACAAAACACTTTAACCTTGCTGTTTAGGTGAAACAAGCTAATGCACTTATATGGCTTAAGAACATAAGCTTTCATTTGAATCCTTGATTCAAATAGACTCAAACCAGCTTGTTTCACAATGCATTAGGCAAGACACCTCATATTGCCATGTCATAGCATTCATCATACTGTTGCATATTGCCATGTGATGATTGTGTTCTGTGGTGTCTTTCGTGGTAGGTTCTGCCTCCGAGGATATTTCCGAGTATCCAACTAAAGGGTAGTACCCTACTACTACTCCATCAGGCAAGAAGCCCCATTGATCGTATCGATACAATCCCATGTTCTCACTCCTGCTCTCATTTACTGCATTAAGACAACAATGTTTCAAACTGCTGTGTGCTGCGGTAGTTGAACCCTTATCCTCTGCATGACCTGTCATTGCCTCAGTAACTAGATGAAACCCACTAGCATGTGTAGGAGTTGATTGAGCCATGTATGTGATTCCTACCTTGCTATGCCTGCTATGCTTAGAGTTGTGCCAGGTCTGGTTCATCTGGGTGATGGGCTAGAGTGAAATGATTACGTCGGTAATGTGAGGGATGTGTTGAACATGATTTGGTAAAGGTATCGATGAGAGGCCATGTAGGAGTACATGGTGGGGTGTTTCATCGAGGTTGTCCCTAAGAACTGATATCTATATGTGTGATTTAAGAATCCGTTACTACCATGCATTGGGATCCTTAATTGACCCTCTCGGCTTCTTAACCACCCTAGTACTCTATCCAGGAGTTGCAACTAGTTTCTAGTGTTTATAGGTTATGTGTTGGCGGCCATGCGTAGCGCTGACCCTAGGGGTGGGCTATGATGCGGTAGATACACTGTGGCACGGTGTACCGAGTCACCCGTTTGGTGTCTCGGGAACCCTGTTCACATCATTCGGGGCCGTATGTGGAAACCTCAGCCAGACTCCCTGCGGATGGAACCTAGATAGGCGATAAACCTGGACTAGAGACTTGAGTGTTTAGGTAGGCCGTGGCCGACACCCTCGTTGGGCTTCCGCTTGAAGGTTGCCGAGTACATGTCTGTAAACGATGGTAAGTGGTGAGAGCATGTGTGAAGAAGTACACCCCTGCAGGGTTAACATCATCTATTCGAATAGTCGCGTCCGCGGTAAAGGACTACTTGGTTGCCTATACAGTTCATAGACAAGTTAATGGTTACTACTAAAAGACTCAAGATAAGTGTGAGTACCGAGGATGGCCCTCTCGTAGGATGACGAGGGAGGATCCACAGTGGAGTATTGTGTTGGTGATTAGTGGACTCGTGTGCGAAAACTATTTTACCAGTGGTGTCTCGTAGGATAGCTTAGCCAAGAGTCAAATCTGGCTTGCTGCAATAACTCCACCACCTTCTTGAGAATGAGCATGTATAGTAGGATCTGTTGTAAGTCTTGCTGAGTACCTTTGTACTCATGTTGCTTTAATTACTGTTTTCAGACGACAACACCGCCCCCTCCAATGGGTTTTACGTAGACCTCGACGTCGATGAGTGACTTGCCACCCAGGTGGTGATTCTGGCCATGGAGGGCCCTTTGTAGAAAGACAGGCTTCGTCAAGCCTTCTTTCTTTCTAGTGTCTGTACTCAGACTAATTTGCTTCCGCATGTGCTTGTATGACTTGAGTATCGGGTCATGTGACCCCTACCTGTATCAACATGTTATGTATGGCTCTCCGGAGCCTTTAAATAAAGTACTTGAGTTGTAGAGTTTTGTTGTGATGCCATGTTGTATTTACACTTATCGAGCATATTGTGTGTATGATTGAAATGCTTGGTATGTGTGGGATCCGACAATCTAGTTGTTTATCCTTGGCAGCCTCTCTTATGGGGAAATGTAGTCTAGTGCTTCCATGAGCCATAGTAGTCCGCTACAGCCCGGTTCACTGGAGTCCTGCTAGCCCAGCACTACTGCTCAGGACAATTGACTGGCCGGCATGTGTTTCACTTCGTTCTTGTGTCTGTCCCTTCGGGGAAATGTCATGCGGTGACATCCGGAGTCCTGCCTAGCATGCTACACCCCAGGTTCCCCGGAGTCCTGTTAGCCCAGTGCTACAGCCCAGATTCACACGTTGCTGACCGACATGCACGATGTGATTCATGTATGCCTGTCCCCATAGGTTAGTGCTGCTTTGGGTTCAGGACTAGCCATGTCGGCTAGGGTTCTCTGTCATATGGATGCTAGCGACACTATCATATACGTGAGCCAAAAGGCGCAAACGGTCCCGGGCCATGGTAAGGCGACACCCGTGGGGATACCGTGCGTGAGGCCGCAAAGTGATATGAGGTGTTACCGGCTAGATCGATTTGACTTGGAATCAGGGTCCTGACAGCTTAAAAGAAAATTGTACTAGTACACATAAACATTAGACCTAGGCAGCGCTTTTATTAGTTACCACATCCACGATACGGAATGCTGTGCAAGCGTGTGAACAGCGGCCACGCGGTCGATCGAACGGTGCATCACCATGTCACGCTCGAAGGTCATCCACGGAACTTTTTTGTCTGTGTGAAAACAATCCCCGAATATTACTCAACTTTTTTTCCTGGAAAAGTTCTTGACGCTACAATATCTCCATACATTTGAATTTAGCTCCAGTTCGTGTTTACTTGGATTTGGACATTTTAGGTGCACCCTAGTTTTTCTAATACTGATTTTGTGTGTGTGACTGAGAGAGAACGTGTGTATGTGTCCATATGTCTGTTGTGGCGGAAGGGCAATGTGGAGACGGTGTGCATGTCATAGAGACATGGAGAGGTGTGAATGTGCAAATGATCATGCATTAGTGAGACATAGACAGATGCCGATATGTTGTGTATAAATGAGAGAACGGTCTTCTATTTGACTTGTGTGTGTGTGTGTGAGAGAGAGAGAGAGAGAGAGGAGCATCCATAGCACAACAACCATCTATCTCGATTTGTCCGTCCCTCGCACGATCGCATGTAACACATGCATCAACGCGCACATTTTGACACCCTCACCCAGCACCTGCCCACCTCAAGGCCCGCACATCGCTCTCTATCTCGCACGCACAATCTCTTCGTGAATACCCTATTTAGCATGTAGCTTTCCGTCACATACACACACATTTCTCTCCTTAGGTTTGTTTTCTCTCAATATCCACACACACACAGCACACACACACCCCCTCCCCCGAGCACACAATTCATCCCCATCCAAGGTTATATGGCTTCTCTGCACCCCAGCATGCACAACACCACAATCTTCAAAGAGGGCATCAAGGATATTGAAGACGGCGACCACACGGCGCTAGACAATGAGGGGCCATTTGGAAGCAGGATGATGTGACGACGGCTGACTGACTCCTCCCCCCATGCTCTCTCTCTCACAAAATTACCAATTCCTCTCTCCCCCACACAAATTTATCAATCCCTCAACCCACGAGATCCTTCCCCTCTCGTCCATGTTTTTCCAGCTCTCTCATCAAACCTTTTGTCTCTTCTCCTTCCACGTGTACAGAATCCGGATGCACATGAATCTCATGTATATTACATGTCTCCATCTTTCTCATAGACCTAACTTCTTCCTCTCTTTTTCTCTGTCTATCTCTCTCTCTCTATTTCGTTATGTTTCTCTCCTACTCTCTCGTCCACATACATACAATCTTTCCCGCCCTATCTGCTCCATGTTCGCAAGCTCTCTCTGTATGTTTCATTCACACATTGGGACATGTTCAAAATGTTGCTTTTATAATGGCTGATGTAGAGTTATTGTTGGTTTTATTGCATCCTCCAAAGTAATAACTATGAAATGCATTTTGATTGTCATTTGACTAGGATTATGTGAGTTTGAGCATGTTGTGAAGTACAATAAACATCGTATACATCTTGGAATTCAACAATGATTGTAACTCTTGAATTGTATAGACCATTACATTCGAAGTCAGTAGGCTAATATATTTATTTCACAATTTCAACAAATGATTAATTCACTACATACTAATAAAACAAATGTGTACACCTTCCGTTTTTATGTAAGTCTGCGTATTAGCATTGGTCAAAGTCAAGTTTTGTAAACTCTCAGAAAGTTTATAACAAAAAATATTAATATATACAATAACAAATAAATACCATTAGATTCATTATTGAATGTACTTTCACATCATACATATATGTTATGGTAAATGTTTATATTTTTCTATAAACTTGGTCAAACTTTAGGAAGTTTAACTTCGGTCAAACCTAATATGCAGAGTTTACTAGTACTACTCGCTAGTTGCTTAGCCGAATCACCCAATACGCCACAAGGGGAGTTCAGTGTAACAAAATTTTGAGGTCTACGGGAAAATCTCCCGCGACAATGATTTGAGCAGTGGGAAGTTACCATCATAGCCTTCGGAACAGGCCTACGGATGATGCTTGGTAGGGGCTGTTTTCATAACTACAGGTTCACCCTACCCAGCCAACCCACCCCGGCACCCAGAGTAGTACACCTGAATACTCCCCATTTTTTATCCCCACCACAAAATAGACTTCTCCACGGCACCGTAGCCTTCGGGTTCCTCCCCTTCTACATCGGTGCACTCATCCACTTCAGCACATCTGTCTCATCAACGACCTCGTATGATGCACTGGAGCCGGTCCACCGTCGTCGTCATACACGAAGCCTCTTCCCGGCACCGTCTTCCACGGTCTCGGAACTGCTTCCTGGAAGCCGACGCCAAGCGTAGAAGCACCACCGTCGTGGACAATGAACTGACTCCCGTTGCCGACCATGACTCACAAAGGCCGCCACGACCATCGTTCTCCTCCTCGATTGGTAATGTGTGTATTGAATCACTTAGCAGTACATGTGTAGTTCCAATTTTGTTCATACCTACCCTTCAATTTTCCTGGGTGCTGTTGTTCCCGTAAAAGTAATTGGTTATAGCCTCCATTGTCTAACAGAATATCAGCTTGTAAGTGTGTGTCACTCCTGTATCGTGTTGTGCTTGGCAAATGATGGAAAGTTTTTTAGAACTAGCAAGCTGCCCATGCGTTGCACGCATCAATATGCATTTGTATGAGTGGTTTATCTTGCGGGAGAAAAGGATGAACGAGGGATGGCCTTATTTGCAAATCAGGAGAGGGGTGTGAGTATCTTTTTGCAAAATTTCCATTGTTTCCTTCATATCTGTCAGATATAAATCGGACGGCCTATATTAAAGGATGGTAGGCACACCATCATCACCAACTCTGTTTTTTATAAGAAAAAAAGTAGAGAAAAAAGTAGAGAGTAGAGAAGTAGAGATAAATATTAAATGTAAAAATAAATATAATAGTAGAGAAGAGAGTAGAGATAGAAGAAACGTCGGGAAAGGATTGCGCGCGCGGGGGAAAACTGGCCGGGCGTGCGCTAGTTTTGGCGGGCGGCGTCTGGCGCTCTTTATAAAATCCAACGCCCTCCCACCGCTCTGTGCCTTGCCACCGCTCTCTCCCCGCTGTTTCTCGCCTCGCCGCCGCCACGCCACCATGCCGCCACGTTGCCAGGAAACTTGGGGATACCGCGTCGTCCGCGCGCACCCCTCCGGCGGCTTCTCCGTAGAGATCAGGTTCCACGGGATGTGCCTCGGCCTCGGCAATTTCGACACCGCCAACGAGGCCGCCCGTGCATACGACATGGCGGCGTGGCGCCTCCAGTGGCCTCATAAAACACTGAACTTCCCCAACGTGCCGATGCGGGAGCGAGCACAGGAGCTCGCGCCTCTGCCGTGGCTTATCACCGACGAGGATTGTCGCGAGAACCAGAGGCGGGAGCACTGTCTTGGCATCGCCGAGATGGATGAGGAAGCCATGGCGCTGTGGCGCCAATGCTTCCTATAGGACATCATCAACGAGCGCGAGTTCTACGCACAAAGGAGGGCAGAGAGGGATAAGAGGGGGGCGGAGCGAGCCTCTTATCACGAGGACAAGCATAGGCGAAAAGCGGATGCTCAATTCAACATGAGGCTAGGAGCAGCGTCGCCTTGGGAATCCGACGACGATCGGTATCTTCACGCCTACAGTCAAACATCTAAGGAGGACATCATTGCGGAGTCGGATGACGAGGAGTAGTTGAATAATCTATTTTTTTATCTATCTATGCCGAGAACTATCCTCTACTCTCTAGTCTCTACTCTCTATCTCTACTTCTCGATCTCAGCAGTGTAAACGCTTTTTTAAAGCGCCGCGCGTTGCGATTCTGTTGGAGATGCTCTAACATGGCAGACGAGTGCTTTAATGTTGCCCACAAGATGCGCGAGTATTACTAGTAGTATATTTTTCTTGCCATGTTGAGATTTTAAAACCACGAGTGCGAACATGGAGAGGAGCAATGAAGACCAAACACGCGATATTGGGGGCATCTTCAAGGAGCGTGGCAAGTTAAAGAGGAGCTGCACCGAACCTGTAAAACGAGCTTTGGTAAGTAACACCCTTTCAATTACTTTCGTTTAGCCTTGTGTTCTTCGATGTGTATATGTTGTAGTTTCTATTTCTCTTAAGCCTTGTGTTCTTCGATGTGTAATAAGAAGAGTCTTAATCGTCCTGATGCTTTCATTTTTAGCTTCATGTAGGAAATGGGTGTTCTCACCTTGTAATCTGTTTTTATATTTTTTTCCTTTTGAATTCACTTCTCCCAGTTCTGTTTATCTGGCTTGTACTAAATGGATCTGGGTTGCTCTGAGTACTGATCTAAAAAAGAAGTAACTTCATGTCTGGATGCAGTTCCTGCGAGGAGGGAAGTATGGTTAACCTCGAGATCATGTTTCCAAAATGAGGCTGGATTACACACAAGGTGCCAGTTCCCTAATGATGTTGGATTAGACACAAGGTGCAAATTCCTAGATGATGCTGGATTACACATAAACCAGGTGGAGTCGTAAGCTATTCGTGTCCTCGTGGCTCTAGTAAAGGCTGAAAGAAAGCGTCCATCAGCCCTTGAGAATGTAGTTGAGTTCCTGAAGAAGAGAAAAGAGCAATCAGATGCTCTCTTCACCCATGCCAAAGAAGACATGGAAGAAGCCAGAAATAAGCTAGCAGAGGCAGAGCAGGCTAGGCATCTCCTGTTATCTAAAACTATTGTCAATACAAAATTTCCTTCATAGTAGCTAGGTTCAAATATTTATCCAGTCAGCATGCCTATTGTGATGTCCGTGCATCTACTGATGTGGCACAAAATATATTTTTTTGAGTCATGTAATAACATCAATTACTTTCCAAACAATAACAGACGAAGCATTGGACATGGTATAGTTCACGCGCAAGCCCGACATTCCAAGTTCAACTTCCACATCAAACTCATGTTCACAGATATCTGCACATTCATACATAATGTCCATAACCATGATTCACTTCAAAGCCAAACAAATGCGGAGAGTTATGAATAAAGAAAAACCTCTAGTTCCTGCTACCAGTGGAGTATATTTTGGTCATTTTTTGTGTTCTAAAATGCCGGACGGCTCGCGGAAGGACGTGTTGCCGGCACACGCGCGGATTCAATGAAGGCAGGTGGGGCATTCTAAAGCCGTTTGCATGCGGCGAGGAGGCATGTTCAGCCGGACCTGCATCGAGAGGGGCCCTCTTGGCCGGCGCGCCGGTTCAATGCCTGCGCTATGAGAGGTCGCGTCCGTGTCAGAGCAATCACTCCCTCCAGTCCTTTTTTGTTTGGGTATAACAAAATCCTGTTTTCCATTCACATTTTACAAGTAAAATTCGTGGACAAACTTTGACCCAAAATACGATGGGGACTAGTGAACCAGTACGAAGGTAGTAGCTTCTTTTAATCAAAGAAGGGTTTCCCCCTTCCGATTTTCATTACTAAAAACCAACATCTAAATATAAACCATAGTATTTGCCCTAGAACTATCAGGTTCAACATCTCGCAACATAAACTCATACAACCATATGCCAAGGAGGTACATAGTACTATGAATTCCATTTTCGCTCCATACCAATCGTTCTAAAAACTACTTAGTACTTATAACGCGCCATTGAAATCGGAACTCTTAACTCCGCTAAAAAACGATATTTTAAATGTGGCTACTCGATCTGTGGCAACTGGCGAGCCACCGCCTCTAAGTCGTTCACCTGTGGTCCCGACCATCAACTCCTACGGATTAAACTATCACGCGACCTGACTATTCCTATGAAGGTGCGCTCCACCACATACCCGGTACCCGCAAATGCAGCAATCATGCACCTAGGGTTTAGGGTTTATTTGTTAATGTTGCCTTTACGTAACACTCATGTGTGCGAGACAGCGAGAGACCGACTGCGTGTGTGCGCCTCTTCTCTTCATATATCTACTCCACCGTTTGTCTGGTGTCAAAAAAATTATAATAACTACTAGCAATATGCCAATGCGTGCCACACGATCAGAGTAGATTAATACATATTCACCGATTTGATAGAAATAAGTCTGGTTTTTAAATACGTATATCACTAAAAATATGTTATGTTTCACTCAAAATATATTCCTTTGGCAGTTTTGATGAGATAAGGGAGGAATGTTGTTGGTTTCAAGATTCGAGAAGTGGTATATGTCTAATTTCTACTCTTACTAGCAAGATGCCCATGCATTGCATGGAACATCAAGATCTTGTAGGAGAAAAGGATGAACGAGGGATGGCCTTATCTACAAATGTGGAGAGGAGTGCGGGTAAATTGCCATAGTTTCCTTCCTATCCCTCAGATATAAATCGGACGGCCTATATTGCAGGATGGCAGGCCCACCATCATCACCAACTCTGTTTTTTATCCCTACTCTTATAAAAATCATAGTCGGTGATGATCGTGTGCCTGCCGTCCTGCAATATAGGACGTCCGATCTATATCTGACGGATAGGAAGGAAACTATGGCAATTTTGCAAAAATATACCCACACCCCTCTTCACACTTGCAAATAAGGTCTTCCCTTGTTCATCCTTTTCTCCCGCAAGATAAACTACTCATACAAATGCATGTTGATGTTCCGTGCAACGCATGGGCATCTTGCTAGTTGTTGCAAAAAGCCCATGGGTGTGTGAGAGAGAGGGAGAGAGGAGGAGGACGGAGTGCATGTGTGACAAAGACACAAAGAGTGTGTGTGCAAGAGGTATCAGCTTAAAATGAGGCGATAGTGTGTGTGTGTGCACGATCGAGAGGGCGTGTCACACCCTGATTTTCATGCCACAACACTTAAGCTAATAAATCATGATAAAATGTGGTTTGACAAAAACTTTGTGTTTTGTCTTAGCTTTGATTGAATGTTTGACTGTTGTTTGCAAGTGCTTTAAAAATCAAATAAATCCTCCAACTCTTATACTCCTTCTCCTTGATCCAAAACCTTTTCCCAATAATCATACCATGTGTATAGAACAATATAGTATTTTCTTACAAAAATAATTTGGCCAAATAGTATTTTCAAAAATTAGTTTTCCAAAAACCCCTGAATTGAGGCTTGCACTGCAAGTACTTAATTAAGGGCAGTAAAAATATTTCCAAAAATATATTTGACTCCTATTAGATATAGGACACCCAAAAACCACAAAAATATAATTTTGAAAATTATTTTCCTATTTTGTTTAAAGGCTTTTTCTTTAGGCCAGAAATGGTCTTTAATAGGTTAAAATTATTTTAAAGCTTCAAAAATATTTGAGAAAAATCAGGGAAGCTCAGTGGACATATATTGTCCATATATATGAGTTTAAACACATGGTCATGATCAAAATATTGGACAAAATCCTCCAGAACCATTTCAGCTCATTTCAAATATTTGAAATATTTCTATAAGAAATATTTTCAAATAAATCCAGGAAAATTCTAGAAAGTCACATATTCATAATGTGATGATCTTGCAAAGTTTCATATCAATCAAAATAACTATGGTTCACAAAAGTGCCCCCAAACCCTCTCTGTCTAGATCCAAGTTTGAACAACTCTACATTGCCAAGTGTGTCCTTTTGATCTCAACTTTTGTGGACATGTTCAGAGCCTCAAATGATGACACTACACTAAGTGGTGCATCAAGGAGAATAGATTTGCATGACTAAATCTTGAAAAGTCCATTTCTGCTAATTTCTAGGGTTTACAAAAGTTGCATTGGCAACTTTGCCCAAATGAGCTCAAAATTGGTGGAAGGCCCTAATTATATGTGACATTTCACCCTGTGGAGTCTCATGGCAAATGGAAATCATCTGCTTTCCCAAAACACCATCAAACACCTTCTGGCAGAAATTTAAAATGCATGTTTTGGCAATTTCCACTAATCTCCATGAGCTCAACTTTTTCCCACAGCCTCATCTGCTCCTCCTGTACCTCCTTCATGCTTGGCTTCCCAAGGATCAATGATTAAGGGGGGCAGAGACCCAATTTTCCTCTCTGGACAGCCACTTTCCCCTCCCTTTCTCATCTCTCTCCCACTCCTGGCAAGTCCCAGAGCATCCAATGCCACTTTCCCATTGTTTACTCTCCCCTGCAGCTTCCAGACACAAGTGGACGCGCGAGTGCGAGCGGAAAAGCCGCGGATGCCGGCCAAAGACGCGCTCTGGAGCGCGAGGCAGAGCAGGCGACCGTTGACGCCACGTCCCCCGACCACCTCGAGCCTCCCCCTCACGCCAGTCGAGGTGCCTCGACGTCCGCAACACGCCACCGCGCAGCCCCCCTCGTCTCTCCCTCTCTCTCACCTCCTGCGGCGCGTGCCCAGAGCCGCCCGGCTCGGCCAATGCATGGCCTCGCACGCGCGAGCACCCGAGCCTTGACCCACTCCTCCTCTCTCTTCCTGGTGCCCCACTCAACTCCCACGTACGCCGTAGACAGCCCCTCGCCCTCTCCCCTGGCCTCCCGAGCCGTTGCCGCGGCCACCCGTGCGCCGCGTCCACGGTGAGCTGCTGGTCAGCTACTTAAAGCCACCCCCGAGCCCCCTCTCTACTCCTTTGGCCCTCTCACCCTCCCGTGCATCCCCTGGACCAACCCACTGTGATGGCCTGGCTTATTACGGATGATAGACTACTCATATCAATAAGGAATTCCTTCTTTTCCGGGAGCCCATTCGGACAGAACTTCAAAGTTAAGCGTGCTCAGCTTGGAGTAGTGTCAGGATGGGTGACCGACCGGGAAGTTGCTCCCGGGTGCGCACGAGTGAGGACAAAGTGCGCAGAAAAGACTAGTATTGATCTGTGGGGCCAGTCTAGATCCTGTCAGGAGTAACGACCACCGGCGGGTGTGTCCGGGGCGTTACAAGTTGGTATCAGAGACAACCCTCGCGGTTACATGGATGGTTGCAGACAGGTGTGTGGTCATGTTGTTCATGACGTTTGTGACCCATCATGGCACACAGCATGGCACATGTACTGGACTGGAAGCACAGACGTATGTGCCAAGAGGGAACGTTCCTGTGGCCCGACGAGGACGTCGGTTCCTCTGAGTGGGGGTGTATGTGATGGCTTGGCTTATTAGGGATGATAGACTACTCATATCAATAAGGAATTCCTTGTTTTCCGGTAGCCCATTCGGATAGAACTCCAAAGTTAAGCGTGCTCAGCTTGGAGTAGTGTCAGGATGGGTGACCGACCGGGAAGTTGCTCCCGGGTGCGCACGAGTGAGGACAAAGTGTGCAGAAAAGACTAGATCCCGCCAGGAGTAACGACCACCGGCGGGTGTGTCCGGGGCGTGTTTTTGCTATGTTCACATGCTTGCAATTGTATTTTCTGATCCCTTTTGGCTCAAGGTCACTAAGGGACTTTTGTTAAGCTCTTTGAGTAGCTCCATGCCATGCTTTACTTTGCCATGTTCAGTTCCTGTAGCATATAGTTTTGTTGCTCTGAAGAGTGCTACCTGATCTGAAATTCCAGACAAGTGTTAATTTCACTAAGTCTGAGATCTGTTTGTCATATGCATTTTTGCCATGCTTGTTTGAACCTGTTAATGGATGAATTGGCCGTAGCTCAGTGCTAGACTTTTGTTAAGCATCTTGAATGCATCCCTGCCATGTATTTTGTTGTCATGTTTGGGTGCTGTAGCATGTTCATCTCATTGCATTTAGATGGCTACCTGCTGTAAATCGCAGACCGGTGTCATTTTTGAATCGCCTGCCATTTCCAAACCGTAACTCCGATTCCGGTGTTCTTTATATTGTTTTCAAGCGATTTCATCTCATCTTTTCAGTGGAACACTTGGATTTCCAAGTTGAGGCCAGGTTCATGCATTTCCTGTCATATCTTGCATTTTGCATCCCGCATCGCATCCCGCATAACATACCATCTTTGCATTGCGTTGTTTGAGTTCGCACGTGGTTGATTGTATCCTTGTTTCTTGTTTGTCTTGTTTGGGTAGAGCCAGGATACGAGTTCGCTAACAAGGAGCCTGTTGAGTTTGCTTTCGAGGATCCAGTCAACTCTGACAACTGTGCAGGCAAGATGATCATACCCTCGAAATCACTACTATCTTTGCTATGCTAGTTTGCTCGCTCTTTTGCTATGACAATGCTACGATGCCTACCACTTGCTTGCAAGCCTCCCAAATTGCCATGTCAAACCCCTAACCCACCTTGTCCTAGCAAACCGTTGATTGGCTATGTTACCGCTTTGCTCAGCCCCTCTTATAGCGTTGCTAGTTGCAGGTGAAGATCGGAGGCCGTTCCTTGTTGGAACATTTATTTACTTGTTGGGATATCATTATATTGCTATGTTATCTCCCCTTTATTATTATTTATATTACATGGGATGTTGTGAAGATTGCCTAACTTGTGACATATGCCTTCAATGCGATTATGCCTCTAAGTCATGCTTCGACACGTGGGAGCTATAGTCGCATCGAGGGTGTTACACCCACTCCCCTCCTCGCGCCTTCCAACCCTGTCCATGGCCGGAGCCGAGCCGCCGGCCGCCGCTTAAATTCATGGGCCTCGACCCCTCTCTCGTCCCCATGAATACACCCGCACCCTCTCATCACCACCGCCAACTCCTCCCGTGCTCCATCCTCTCCTCCTCGTGCCTTCCTCGCCTTGCCGAACCCGCCGTCAGCCCCGGTCTACCGCACCCGAAGCCCTCCTCTTTCCGGGCTCCCCCGTGGGCGTGCAACACATGGACGCGTGCGCCACGGCGCGCTGAGTCCTCCGGTGTGCCGGGCGTGGCCGGAGGTGGCCCGTGCCGCCTTGGAGAGTGCCGGCGCCGCTTGGCCTCGCCTCCCCTGCCTCTGCTCTGTTCGAGCGGGAGGTAGGAGATGGCCTGAGCACCGGGCCCTGCTTGTCAGCGACCCGGTGGGCGGGCCCTTCCTGTTTAAGTGGAGATGGGCCGGGAGTAAACCCGTTTCCCCCTCGTGAAGGCGTACTTGCGGGAAGCCGCTTTTGCCGTCACCCGAGCGCCGCGCGGCTGAGCCACTGGGCCGGCCCAGTGGCTATCATGCGCCCTGTGCACGCTTTGGGTAAACCCTAAACCTTTTTTTCCTTTTTCTTTTTTTCAGTCAAATTCAAAAATCCATAAATAATCCAACAGAGCTCCAAATTTGATGATTCAAATTTCTAGTGGTTTCTAAATTCATGCCCTACCTCATGGTGCTATTTGCACATTTTTACAGAAATATTTCTTTCACAAATAATTATCAAATACCATTTTTCCATTTCTGTCATAAACTTTAGAAAATCCCAGAGAGCTCAAAATTGATCCAAATGCCATGATTTAAATTCCTAGATGCTTCTAAGTTCATAACTTAGTTTATGAACATTTTTCTTAATACTTTCTGCACAACACAATATAATGAGCCATTTCTTCATATTTGTCAACTTTGCAAATTCATAGGAAAATCATTTGAACTCCAAATCCAGTGAAACCAACTCCTAGATGCATCTAAAATCATGGTTTGTTAAATGGGTGCCTTTTCTCATTTTTCAAAAATATATTTCTGTACACTTCTTGCAAATCCATAAACCCCTTGATTCCATCATATTGAAATGTTCAGAAATATTCACTAATCCAATTCCAATGAAACCACCCTGGTTATTTTTCATATGACCAGCGAAGTCCTAGAAAAGTCAAATCCATATTTTTAGAGAACTTTATTTTCTGCCATGTTGTGTTGCTTATTATGATTGTTTCGATGTTAGTTGATGAAGTAGACGGAGTACTTGGAGAAGGACCAGAAGACCTCAAGACTCTGATGAACCAGGCAAGCAGCCCTTTGACCATGTCTATGAAACCCTTTTTATGCATGACATATAGCACCATATTGTTGTTGCAACGGAATCATGATGAGGTGGAACCCCTTTGATGGTTTGCCTCCGTTACTTCCTTGTTGATACTTGCATTGTGCATGACCCTACCTCCTTATGAGGGTTATGCCGGTGGGATTAGATAGGATGCTAAAGTAGTTGCTACGCAAAAAGGGGACGGGTATATGCATGGTGATGGAGACAAAGTATTTTCAAAAGACTTTTCGAAAACCCCCATCGGGTGCCACTTATGCCTGGGGGAGATGATGAGTTGGGTAACCACTTGATGACGAAGTGGTGTACCGAGGCAAGTGTGTGTGTTGTTTTTTTCCAAAACGGATTGGTTTAAGTTGCGACCGTTATTCCAACCTTTCATGCGCAACCACTCTACCCTTGTATGGGAAAGGGCATTATTGATTACCTAGGCCGATACTAGCTTGGAGCCCGCATTACTAGTGACGGGAGAGTTATTGGTGCGCTCTCTCGGGACGGGGTCGTGCCAGGTAGGGCGGCCATGACTGTCTTCACAGGGCACCGTACACACCATTGGTACCCCGTGCTTGTGGTATGTGATGAAAATGGGAGCGAGGCTCCACAATTTTAAGATGTGAAATGTTGGGCACGGGGGTTACTGCCAATCGAGTGGACTCTATGTTAGTGTCGTCTAGGGAAAGATAGTGATCGGGTGCTTACCCCGGGTACTTGAGGTACTGTGGGTCATGGATGACATGGAAGTTCCCCGGATCTTGTGGGTAAAGTGTGCAACCTCTGCAGAGTGTAAAACTATTTGAATAATCGTGTCCACTGTCAAGGACAGTTGGGTGACCACTCTTGGGCTACATCCACATGTTTACAAACCAGTGTATGTGTTTGGATAAGTGGGAAGAACTACTTGGGTCAAGTCAAAGGACTTGACATGATTGAATTGGGTTGGTGCCCACTCTATTTATGTTGATATCTGTAACTGTCCTTATGGTTACTTGAATTCTCCTGATGCATGTCTTACAAGTTGTCGAACATGGAATTGCACTCAAAACTAGCTTTCTGCAAAATTTACCTATATCATGCATTGATGTATCTTGAGCCAAAACATGGGTTGCTTGTGAGTACATTCAAAGTACTCATTGTCTTGCCACTGGTTATTTTATTGGCCAGGCATGAAAGACAAGATACATTGAAGAGTTCTTTGGTGACGATCGTGCGAGCTAGGACGCTTCCCAGTCAGAATGCCTGTAGGGTTAAGGTAGATGGCATGGGTCCAAGTTATCGACGAAGAATTCCGCTGCGAAGTTATACTCAAGACTTGACCATAATGGTCATAATTTATGTAAGACGGTATGTATGGATGTAAGACTCTTGTTATTCAGCTACTGTGTGTTCAGTGAGCATTGATCTCTGGGATCACTGTACACGTGCATTCGGTGATCACGACTTATGAGTCGGTGTCCCCACAGGGCGTGTCTCAAGAAGGAAAGAAAAATCTACATAGATACAAGGAGTGGGAGAGAGACATGTATGTGATAGTGGAAGCATGAGTGTGCGGGTGTATAAACCTATCTAGAGGCTAGTCAATAAATTCTTGTGAGAGAAATACGAGTCAGGGGTGCGAAAGCAAGAGTTTTGTGTGTGAGAGAGAGAGACGGTAGACGGGAAGGGGAGTGGATGCAGGAGTTGTGTGTGTGTGTCAGAGAGAGAGAGGGGGGGGAGTTTGTCTGGTCGGTAAACAAATGAATAATGTTCGTCTGGGATGGAGATGAAAAGGAGACCGCAACAAATGTTGTGTCTACAGGAGAGAGAGAGAGTAATTTTAGTGGTATGATTCATATGTAGAGACATATAGGGTGTGTGAGAGAATCCCATAGAGAGAAAGACAAAATGAAAGACGAGTGGAGACTGTGTGTGTGGCGGTAAAAAGAAAGCTTAGGTACCTAGTGATACGAGAGAATGGTAGAGACATGAGACATAATGAAAACCGTGTAATGTATAATGATAGGGAGAGTGTGACACTTCTCAAGGGAGATGTCGAGAGACCATGTTTGTGAGGATAGGAGAAACATGAAGTGAGCGTGCGGGTGAGCTGGAGAAAAGAGAGAGATAGGTATATGAAGGAGCATGCATGCGAGAGAGATGGGCGTGAAAGGAGTGAACATAAAAGGGATTCAAATATTTGAATTCGAGATGATGATACATGTAATCCATACTCGAACCAAAATTGATCTGTCAAAGATGCATACTCGTATGAATTCACACACATCTATGTCATTTAATATGTAGATATTACCGATCCATACATTTTAGTAGAACATAATTTGGTTTAATTTTTTGAATTCAACCATATGATTTTGAGATCATTGTATTTGTAAATCATGTTATACATATAAAGAAGCAGAATTCTTTGTTGTGCTTTTGAAAGTATATATAAAAATGATGTATATAGAATTTTATTCCAATCAAAAATGGATCCCACCCAAAAAAATAGAATACAAACGGGATTCGAATTGACTTGGCACGATAAACGTGCACTCTGCACAATTTGAATGAAGCGGGGAAAGATGCAGTAACTGCCCGAAACCAAAATCTGTGAGATGGAAATTACTACTACCTATCCCTGCCATGCAAAGCCTATCTGCTCGATTTCTATAGGTTTCGATAGGTGTAGGTTTGTAATTTCACTCAAACATGGCATAACCGCCTCTCACCCGAATTCATACATGGTGGGCGCCAAAACACAGTGTGTCCTCGGCCGAAATCGACTCCCTCCCCTATTCATACACGGTGGGCACCAAAAACAAACTGTCATCGGCAAATATTCGGTGTATGCGAGATTACCGTCCTATCCCCAACTGACTAATATTGTTGTGATGTAGGAAATTTGAAACAGGGGCAAAGTTTGTAAATTTCCTCGCATTTGAGACAAGCGCGCCCTGAAGACATGGTTCCCCCTTCCTCTCCACCTCAATTTCCCCATTCGTACTCCGTGGGCGCCAAAACACCCTCTACACCCAGCCTCCTCCGTCTGCCACCCCATCAACCGTCGTCCTCCTCCACCATGCCGGAGCTGATACCCCGACGCCGCCGTCCATTACAAGAGATCGACCTCTCTCATCCATGGCTTCGGACCGGGATCCTTGCATCCCGTCCTCTCGCTTCATCCCCGCCGTCGTCCACCTTGTCGGCGCCACTCCTACGACCGTCTCGTCCACCGTGCCCCGCCACCAACGTCTACCCTCCTAGATCTGCTTCCACGCTGCCGACAGCCATCGCTACCATACCACCATCAAATTCTCAACAGATGCATACACGGCACCGCACCAGAGGAGGTACTATTTCGTATCTGCTCAACTTATTTAACGCACCAAGAAAATAGATCGCCACTACTTTACTCTGATTTCTTGTCCATCACTTACTTGCTAGTTGAAAGCAAACATTGGTTGCGAACTTGCCTTTGTCCTGTTTGCACCTTCAGATCCGCCATGGCATGCTCAACACTATACTCCCAATGCTTATGTTTTCCCCCTTTATATTCCACACTAGTTAAATCACAGTAGACTAACTTTCAAAACTGGGTCAGTCAATTTTTCAGAGCTCGCTGGAGTTCACCGATGCGAATGAAGAGGCTCGGGTGGGACGGTGGTTGTGGGGGGGCGGTGGTGGGGCCTTGCCGAACGAAGAAAACTCGACGCGGGTGGAGGCAGGGGTGGGGGTGGCAGAGGAAAATAGACGGTGGGGGCCGGTGGTCCGGCCGGCGGCCCGTGCGGTGTTCTGTATGGGAAGAATCAGAGGCGAGGAAGAAGAAGGGTTAGGAGACGTAGGATCTTCATCCAACCTCCTGAAATGGTTGACTGACCCAAATGACAAAAGTCACGCGACTTGCATGCAGACGTGCCTTTATATTCAGTACGATCATCGTACCTGCTAAGCACTGCTCCTGAATCCATCAAGCTAAACAATGTGCCACTCATAATTCCAAACTTGCTGCTCAAGTACGAATATGATATGATGCTGATATTACTAAAACAGATAACATTTAATTGGTTAGCTGATGTTCCTACTTTACTTTCGAAAAATCAGGTGCACCACATATAGAGAGACAGTAGGGAGTTGCTTTCTTAATGCGCTCTAGTTCATCATGTGTGAGCACTACGCAACGAACATTTTATTATCCAAAATCCGCTTGCTCTTCTTTAGCATATTCCTCTTCCGTTCTTCTTTAATAAGTACTCTCTCCGTCCCTAAATACAAGTCTTTGTATAGATTCCACCATGGACTACATATGGAGCAAAATTAGTGAATCTACACTCTAAAATGTATCTAGAAACATCTGTATGTGATCCATAGTGGAAATCTCTACCAAGACTTATATTTTGGAACGGAGGGAGTATGATAGTAGTAAAGTATGTTCCTTTTAGTGAAGATGAGCAGGGACAATTGCAGTGTAGAGGTCTATACGGTCGGTTGTGATGGACACTTTGAACTCTTCGGGCCTCTTTGATTCGTAGGATTTTGTAAACATGAGAATAGGATTGTAGTGGCCTGCCCACTTGAATCCTATATGAATAGCAAGGAAGTGCAGGGAGCTCTGTCGCCTTTGAGAGTTACACTGATATTAACAGTACCGCACCTTCAGTTGAAGAGAGCTGGTATCCGAAGCCTTTCTAGTCGTACCAGCAATACTAGCACATACATTCCAACAAGTTCCACTTTGCTGATTTTACTCTGATGCTTACGGTTTTCCCGTTATATCTACACTATGATCTGTGTAGCTACTTTGTGTCGCACTAGCTGTGGTCCACTCTTGAACCTAAACACCGCAATGACTTACAAAATTGGCACCGAGGCATTGAGTGCCTTTCTGGATGCAATGAAGCTCATACGCTCCCCAACTGTTGATTCTTGTTCAGAATATGATCCTAATGACTATTCTAACCTCGAGGAGTCAAAAGCAGATGGCCTATCCTGTTCACCCATCGAGATGCCTGTTCTAATTTGGCAATGTTTTATTGATTGCGCATATATTGCATATGTTGTCTTGCATTTCTTGTACTTTGTTGCACCGCCATCTGCTTAGTTTACTCATCATATATGTCGAGATGCCATGCCCATCCATTATCAATACATATTCCATCTATCATCATACCATGTTTTTCCACTGAAATGTTGTTCTTGTGCATAAAACATCAAAAAGGAAGAGGGTGATTGCCGAACCTGAAGGAGCACCAGCAAAGTCCATGAAAAACATGGTGGTGCCGGAGAAATCAGACAGCACCCCACTTATATTGGTTGTACAACCAGTGACACAAAATGTAGGACCGACTCCAGCAGACTATACCCATACTTCATTGGCCACACCACTAGCCCCACCACACAGGACCTGCACTCCAGCAAAAGGTATACCAATTTCAGTTGCCCTAGCACCAACCGTACCACAGAAAAATCCCACTCCAACAAAATGTACAGCAAATCCACCGGCCAAAGACCTATCCCAACGGCAGAAACAACCAATTCCTGCAGATTGGAACCCCATTCCAGTTATTCCCAGTTTAAAAGGCAATGCTTTCAATGTTGTTAGGGCCTACATGCATATATTCCCATCATGGAAGATTATAGTGAAGACAAACACCATTTTAACATCTTCTTGTCCAACTTACGTGTAAGTGCTATTATTCAGGGTTATTATTTTCCTATTTTCTGCTTATTGAACACATCAATGATTTACATTAAATTGTTGTAAGTGGGCGAGGATCAATCTGGATAGTCGTGACGAGCAAAGCTTGCTTGTGCTATTCAAGGAAGCATTGCAGCAGTATCGGTGTTGCATGAGGAAATTAAAAATTTCATGGCAAGTCTATAAACGAATTTCCGGTGAAGTCTCATGTGCTAAATTTAGAAGACATTGAATGGAAAAACCTTGTTATGCACTAGCCTCGTTCCCAGGATGAGGTACTGTCTATGAAATCGCATGACAATTTGAACTTCTACTTTTCCGCATGTGCCTTACGGATCTTTTTTGCAGGAAATCTGCTCGAAGAAGAATTCCGGTTTGAAAAGGACGACAGGATATAGCAAATATGCTGCCCGCTGCTTTGCTCTTGTTAGTAACTGTTGTCCTGTATCACTGTACTTGCATACATACCTGGTTCATTATGTGACAGCAGTATGCATGATAGCTTGCTTATCAATTGCTCGCTTCAAATTATCTGATCTATATAAATGGTTGCATTAGTGTAGAATATATCCAATGCCAATGAACTTTTTTAGCTCTGCATTGTTCTTGTAAGTACTTGCTGTCCTTTATCAGTGTACTTATATTGAAAGGTAGTTGTTCATGTAACATCACTCTGTAGCTTATTTTCCTTTGCCCTCCATTTTCTACACATCAAATCTATATTTACTCTTACCGTAAGGTTGGATAACACCGATGGTACTGAAGAAGTTTAGCTGTGCATTGCTCTTGGCTGTATCTTTTGCCTGTATTGTTGTACTTACATTTATAGCTACTTGGTTATGTAGCAGCACTCTTCATCTTATCTTAAATATTCTCCAATTTTTCTTATATTATCACATATTTATTTACTGTTAACAAAATGTAGAACAAAGGCAATGCTTATGAAGAAGATTCTGTGTTCAACTTCTTGAATTCCCCCCCATCAGCATGGACAAGGGCTTTATAGAGCCTGTCTTCACCAATAATGTAAGTTTGTCCTTCTCAAGCCTTCAAACATTGTTGTGTATATTTGGTTAGGCATGACTGCAACAACTATTTTTTTTTGGTGTTTGAATCAAATTGCATGTTTAAAGTTTATTATGTAGTTCATAAACAAAAGTTTGTCCTTCTCAATTTAAGTTTTCAGTTGTACAACCAAGTTCCTTCTTCATACCATGTAAATTAAACTATACAGAGCAAGTGATCTTCTTTTTCACTGCTTGTATGCTTCTGTTCTTGATCTGTAATCCAGCGGTGTGGTGAACCTACCGACTACAGCACAGTGTCATATTCTGCAATGTCTTAACTATGAAAAATATCATATCATTCTACTATTATTTAAACCGTCTCTTTATTTGCCAATCTGAAATGGGATAAATTGACAGCACACTAACCATTGATACTTGTGAGTTCTTGATGTGTAATCGAGTGGTGTCGTGAAGCTGCTAACTCCTTCACAATGTCATTTCCTGCCATGTCTTGACCTGAAAAATACCATATTGTGTTAATGCAATTTTAAACTGTGTCACTTTATTCGTCAGTAAGAAATGTGATGAATTGTTAGCACTGATACTTCTATGTGCAAAACCTGTCATATGTCTGCTTGTTTATCTTTCAGAGTGAGGAGGATATAAGTGTTAAACAAGCGCAGTCTCATCAGCTCGCTCAGCTGCTTGTGCTGCAGGTCCCCAACAAGGCTAACCTTTCCTGAACTCTATTGAAGTGTTGTCGGTTTTGTATATTATTTTGTCGGCGTGTTTAGTTGCACTGGTGGTGATCTTTGATGCCCAGTGTATGTAATCTGCTATCTGCTTGTGCTTTATTATCATAGTGGCGAACTTTGATGCCCAGTGGATGTAATATGCTGTAATTTATTTATTGTATAGTCTAAGTTTTTTCTTATTCACGATGCTGCAGTTATTTTACTGTATATATATCCTGTCTTCGCAGTAAACCGGCCAAACCGTAAAATTACGGTACATAATCGGGCCATCATGCAATCACGATGTATGATCCGCATCATGGGCCCTGTCATCTTGGTCCATTAAAAGGCCTAAATGTAAACTAGCCCACTAGTAGATTCGGGCCTTTAATAGGCCGAGTCAACCACCGGCCCTCTTTTCGCAAGAAAACTCAATGGGCTTTCAGGAGGCTGAGAAGTAGGTTAGGCCTGAAACGTGCCGAACAGCTCATGGGATGGCAGCAGCCCAAAATGGACCCCCGACCCATCATTGTGCCCATCAAATCATGGGCTTTTAACTGGCCAAAATTGTCTCGGTCCTTGTTTGGCCCAATCAGATTATCGGCTGCGAGGAGGCTGGATGCAAATCGGGCCGTAGTTAGGCCCAACTATATGATAGGCTTTTATCAGGCTGAAATTAATATAGGGCCGAAATGTTAAACGGGCCCTTAATAGGCCGAAACTAATATTAGGCCGAATTACTAAATGGGCCTTTAGCAAGTGGGCCCAAAAGCATAGCGTCCAGTTGATGGGCCAAATCTTATATGCGCCATAATTTAGCCCAAAGCCTCTTAAAGGGCCGGACCTGATCTGAGCCGTAATTTGGCCCAGAACGTGGTAGGATTTTAATGGGCCAGATCTCATATGGGCCATTATTAGGCCCAGAACGTGGCAGGCCATTAATGGACCGGATCAAATATGGGCCGACATTTGGCTCAAAACATGGCAGCTAGTTAATGGGTCGGCCTACTAGGGTCATCAAAATCTTGTGGGCCTACAGCTGGGCCGGCCCATTAATGTCGGCAAACTCTCATGGGCCTTTAGCTGGGCCGACCCATTTTGGTCCACAAAAATCTTGTGGGCCTTCACCTGGGCCGACCCATTATGGCCCGCAAAAATCTTGTGGGCCTTTACCTGGGCCGACCCATTATGGCCCACAAAATCTGGTGGGCCTTTAGCTGGGCCAGCCCATTATGGTCCGCAAAATCTCATGGGCCTTTAGCTGGGCCGGCCCAATATGGTCCGAAAAATCTTGCGGGCCTTTAGTTGGGCCGGCCCATTTAACTTTATGGGCCACTTTTGGCCCGGTCCACGTGTCAACATATCATAGGCGCATCTCGCCCATTGGATGAGTGACACCTGTGCCAACGCAGAGCTGACATGTGTTTCCTCCAGCCAATGATAATTTTACACGTGGAAAATCCCCAATGGTCCAGGATGTTAACGGGTTATCGGATCCAAAACCGGACCCGGTAGCTTAATGGAGTTCTGTTATGGTGGATGCCACGTGTCGGTCACCCTTGACGAAAGCACTTTCGTGATGCACGATTTATCGTCATGGAAATCGACACTTCCGTGATGATAATTTTGGTAATGTCATGGAACACTTCTACGACAACACATGTATGACTATCTTGATTCTCTCATAAAATTGTCATGGATGTACATGCATGAAAAAACGCGACCTACTGTGACAAACATGTATCATCAAGGAAGTGTATTTTTTTGAAGTGAGAGTCTCATGGGCTACTAAATATACACAGGCATCCTTTTATATAGATAAAGAGTACTACATCCCATACCTCAAAGCCTGTTAAAATGCTAGTGTAGGCTTCGTTCAATCCGCTTTTAGTGGACCGAACCTTTTCGACCACCGTACCCATAAGGGTACGATGTTCCTGAACAATGGAGGCGCTCTGAAGCGCTTCCACCAGAGTGTCCGGCGCCTCCGGATTGATAGAGGTCACCGGTGGAATCGACGCACCCCCTTCTTTCAAAGGGGGCTTCTCGCCTGATTCCGGAGCCGTGTCAGTCTCCGGAATGGTAGTCGGTTGTGGGCCGAATTGGGTATGGCCCCCGTCGCTAGTCTCCATGGGGGTCGGTTCCCCCATGTTTTTGACGGCAGAGGTATTACCCTCTGGCGCCACCTTGATAGCCTCCCGCACCTCTCCATGGCCTGGAGGGGTCCTTCGGGTCAACACTTCAGTGTTGTCCGTAGCAGTGGGTGGGGACGCCGGCGGAGGCAACTCGCTCTCCATCATGTGTGAGCCCAGCGAATTCCCAGAAGACGAGGATTGCCGGGGGAGGTCGCGGGCCGGACTACAATACGTGATTCTATGTGTTAGGACTTCAAGGCATAAAGCCGGATACATGCATTATCCTTAAATAATTACAATTCGGCCGAAGGCTTTGGCCAGGGGATCCATTCGGGGACGGCTTCGGCGTCCGATTACGAATCGTCTGAAAGTCGGAGTTTCCCCTTCTCGGACGCTTCCGCCTATAGATCTGCGGAAGCTCTCCTTTTCTTCTTTCCCCCTTAGGGGGAGAATTGTTCTCCTCTACTTCCTCCTCGTCTTCATCGTGGGAGGAGAGAACTTCGGTATCTTCGAACAATATGTCTGAAGTACCTTTGCGGCGAAGGCCACTTCCGACCTCCTTGCTCTTCTTCTTCGCCTTCTTTTCCGGTGCCTGGTACGGTGCCGAAACCGGCATCTTCATCAGAAGAGGAGTAGCTGGGTCTTTGGGCAGGGGAGTCGGACACTTGATCCGCTCTGCCTTCTTCGTCCAGATCTGGGGGATAGGGGGAAGATTCAAATCTACTCTTTGGATCCAGAAATCAAAGATATGATTAGAAATATGAAAAACTTACTGGAGTGGCTGGATGAGCGCAGTCGTGGCCGAAGAACCGCTGCAAGTTCCAGGTACTTGTTGGATCAAACTCCCACATATGTAGAGTCCGACATTGGCAGGGAAGAATCCAGTGAAACAACATCACCTGGATTACGCTGGCAAGGCTGGTGTTCTTCTCCACCATGCTCTTAATGCACTTTTGCAACATCATCACCTCGTCGGATGACGCCCAATCTAGGCCCTTCTTGAGCCATGATGTGAGCCGCATTGGCGGACCCGTTTTGAACTCAAGAGTGGCAGCCCATGTCACATCACGAGGTTCCGTAACATAAAACCACTCATGTTGCCACCCCTTCACGGTCTCTCTATGAAGGTCCCCTTGGGCTAGGTGACGTTAGGGAGCTTGCTCACCATGGCACCGCCGCACTCCGCGTGTTGACCCTCGACCACCTTCGGCTTCACGTTGAAGACCTTGAGCCATAGGCCGATGTGGGGGGGTGCGGAGGAATGCCTCGCACATGAAGATGAACGCCGAGATGTTGAGGAATGAATTTGGGGCTAGATCATGGAAATCTAGCCTGTAATAGTACATGAGTCCGCGGACGAAAGGGTGGAGAGGAAAACCTAGCCCGTGAAGGAACTGGGGAATGAATACTACCCTCTCATTGGGCTCTGGTGTGGGAATCATCTGCTTTTTGGCAGGGAGCCGATGGGCGATTTCCATGGCTAAATACCCCGCCTCCTGGAGTTCTTTGGTGTGCTCCTCCGTGACGGAGGAGGCCATCCACTTGCCCTGTGCTCCAGATCCGGACATGGTTGGAGCATTTACTAGGGACAGAAAGGGTTGAAGCTTGGGCGCTGGAGCTCGAGAGCAGATGGGCTGAGGAGGAAGAAGGCGTGGGGTAAAAAGGTGGATCCTTGTCTCCTTAGAAAGGCAGTGAATATCAAGCGCCCCCCAGGAGCCTTAAAACTCGCCTACTCCCCAGGAGTCGTGTGAGTGGCACAGTTGGATTATCCAAATCCATATTGATGAGAATCCCGCAATAAGGGGACATGATCTCTGCTTTGACAAGACGTGCCAATGAATACCGCGTCTCAAAACGCGAAACGGGAGGCTATAAAACGGTTCGAAATAATAATAAGGCTGGAACACAATACCTCGCCAAAAAAGTTGTTAGAAGACATAACCTATTTTTGTTTAAAAGTGTTTTGCCCTCATGGCCCAGGGTTATAACTATTGTACAGAGCTAGATATAGTTCTTTTGATCAACTACTTTGGAGTATTCGGAGGAGGAACCCGTGTTACAATGCCGAAGACAATCTACGCGTCAGACACATCGTCATTGAAGCCTTTTCAGGGACTACTGAGGGAGTCCTGGATTAGGGGGTCCCCGGGCGTCTGGGCTATGTGACGTGGGTCGGACTGGTGGGCCATGAAGATACAAGATAGAAGGCTTCCCCCGTGTCCAGATGGGACTCTCCTTGGCGTGGAAGGCAAGCTTGGTGTTCGGATATGAAGATTCCTTTCTCTATAAACCTACTTTGTACAAACCCTAGCCCCCTCCGGAATCTATATAAACTGGAGGGTTTAGTCTGTAGAGGCAGTCATAATCATACAGACTAGACATCTAGGGTTTAGCCATTATGATCTCATGGTAGATCAACTCTTGTAACCCCTATACTCATCAAAGTCAATTAAGCAGGATGTAGGGTTTTACCTCCATCAAGAGGGCCCAAACCTGGGTAAACATCATGTCCTCTGCCTCCTATTACCTTAGACACATAGTTCAGGAGCCCCTACCCAAGATCTACCGGTTTTAACACCGACAGTCAGCTTCTCGCCTGCCTGCGTGACACATCTCTGGACGGGTGTCATTTGGAGGTGATTTCCTTAGGAAGTGGCTGCCACATGCCAAATAACAGCCACTTAGTCACTTGGGGGCTCACCACCGCTCTGATCAATGACTTGCGTCACTATGAGGTGGAGCGGTCGAGGCTTGGCGAGGTAGTCCGCCCTCGTCGTGTCCGGCATGCCTGTCGAGACAGTCTTGAGACTTCCCTTTGGGGCAACCTCAACCTTGCCAGGCTCGCCTGACCTGCAAGGGAGGTTTTTCCTTCGTAGTATCTTGTTGCTTTGGCTTGACTTGGTCTTCTTGATCTGCTCCTTAGTTTCTCAAAGAGTTGACCTCTTCTTCTTGGTCTGGTCTTGGATGCTGCAACCTTGCTCTTAAGCCTATGTACAGTCTGGGCAACACACCCGGGGTTTGTTGCACTGACAGGAGCCCCCGAGCCTGGCTTGAACGCGTCGTCGGGCGTTGTCGGGCTAGGCCCTATCAGTAGACAGGCGACAGAGTGGCAGTAGCTTGTCCTTTTGAGATGTTCTTTGCTTCTTCATTAATCTAAGCTTGGATCAGTTTCTGGTTTTCTCGTGCATCGTGTAACACCAATTGTAGTGGGGCCATCTCTATAATGGCCCATGAATGACTAACGCATGGGGGAGTAACTACCAATTCACTCTTCCCACCACGCCCTTATCCTTTGCCACGTATACTGCATGCATTGTGGGGGGTAGGTAGTGGAGGTGCGTGGTGCGGAGAGAGCGCTATGGCAGGGACCCGGTCTTCTTGGGTTGGCGGAGAGGGACGACGGTTACCCACCGAGGGATCAGCCCCTCAGCCCCAGTCTGCTTATAAAAGACGGGGTGGGGAGGAGCGGAAGTGTTCATCCACACACTTCTCCTCCTCCATTATATGCCTTCTTCTTGCTATGTCAAATGGGAGAAACCGGGGGCAGGCCCCGGGTTCTTGCTTGGGGTTGATGACGTTGAATGCTCGTGTTGACGCCCGAGGAGTGAGTATGGTTCAAGGCCCAAGGTGATGTGGTGGTCGAAGATGTGGGCGTCGAGCCGTTCGTAGTGCGGGAGGAGTCACCCTTCTCCAGAAAGGAGAAACGCTCGTCCCCCCCATTGTTGTTGGGGATATGGAGGGCTAAGTAAGATGGAGAACAAAAGTTCCTGGTTCCACAGGAAGCTTCTGCGCAGCACACTTTAACAGATGATCAGCTATGCTATTTTCCGCACGGGGTACGTGCTCTGTTTGCAATCCGTCAAAGCGTTCCTCCAATCTTCTCACTTCCTCGACGTATGCCTCCATCAATGGGCTTTGGTAATCCTTGTTGACTTGTCTCACCACAAGCTGTGAGTCTTCTCGAATGATCAGCTTCCTAATTTCCAATTCTGAGGCAATCCTGGGCCCGGCAAGGAGCCCTTCATACTCTGTTGTATTGTTGGTTGCCTCTTCCCAGGTAAAATGCATTTGGACGACATACTTCAAGTGCTCCCTGGAGGGGGCGACGAGAAGCACACCAGCTCCTGCACCTTGTAGGGAAAGGCACCATCGAAATACATAATCCATTCTTGACTCAATTCCTTGTCAGGGATAACTGTTTTTGGCACTACCTTGTCAGGGGTTGGCATCCATTCTGCAATAAAATCAGCCAATGCCCTGCTCTGGATTGTTGATGTGCTCTCAAACTTCAAACCAAAACTAGATAGTTCCAAAGTCCACTACACTATCCTGCCGGTAGCCTCAGGGTTCCGGAGTATCCCTTGCAACGAGAAGCGAGTGACAACCATAATATCGTGGGATCTAAAGTACTGGCGTAGTTTCCTTCAGGATATGATGAGACCAAAGATGAACTTTTGCACGCCAGAGTACCTTGATCTAGCCCCATGTAGTAAAGAGCTGACGAAGTGCACTGGGCACTGCACCACTTTCTTTCTTGAAGTGTCCTTGGGGTTGCCCCCACTGCCATGCTCATTCCTATCGCTATCCTTCTCTGGCTCCACCGGTCCTTGCTCACTCTCTGCTTCGTCCACTTCCCGCTATGCCACCAAGGTTTTGCTAACCACTTGGTTAGTTGCTGACAAGTATAGAAGCAACGACTCTTGGGGTTTAGGAGCAACCAAGGTGGGCACAAAGGACAAGTAGGTCATCAACTCTTGCAAAGCTACATATGACCCGGGAGTCCACTTCATGGGCCCTACCTTCTTCAAGATTTTGAAGAACGGCAGGGCACGCTCGACAGACTTGGAAATGAATTTGCTTAGTGCGGCAACACATCCTATCAGGCGCTTCACATCCTTGATTGTCCTGGGTGCTTGGATCTGCTCGATAGCTTTAATCTTGTCGGGGTTGGCTTCGATCCCCCGATGGGATACAAAGAACCCAAGCAGCTTGCCGGAGGGAATGCCAAACACGCACTTCTCTGGGTTGAGCTTCAAGTTGATCTTGCACAGATTGGCAAATGCCTCTTCTAAATCCTGAATAAGGGTTGTTGTGTCCTTAGTATTGACCACAATATCATCCATGTAATCTTCAATATTACTATGTAGTTGTGGCTCGAAACAAATCTGGACTGCCCTTGCAAAAGTAGACCCAACACTCTTTAATCTGAATGGCATGCGGATAAAATAGTACATACCACAAGGCGAGATGAACAATGTCTTCTCTTCGTCTTCCTTGAACATGAAGATTTGGTGATATCCAGAATATGCATCCATAAAGGAAAGCAAATAATAGCCCGAAGTGGAATCCACAATCTGATCGATGTGCAGCAAGGGAAACGGGTCCTTCGGGCAAGCCTTATTGAGATATGTGAAATCTATGACAAAAGCTCCATTCCCTGTTAGCCTTCCAGATTACCACTGGATTTGCCAACCATTTGGGATGTAGCACTCCTTTGACCAAACCAGCTGCTTCAAGTTTCTTGATCTCTTCCGCAATAAATTGTTGCCTCTCCAATGCCTGATTCTAGACTTTCTTCTTGATAAGTCAGGCGTGTGGGCAGATAGTAGGGTGGTGCTAGATTACCTCCCTAGGAACACCGAGGATATCAAATGGTTGCCAGGCAAACACATCGATATTCTCCCACAGGAAGGCAACGAGCGCGCTTTCCTATTTGTCGTCGAGGGTGGCGCTGATAGTGAAATTACCATCAACGCCAGCTAGCCCTGCTGGGACCTTCTTTACTTGGGGTGCAGTGACCTTGGCTCTCTTGCTGTTGGAACTCTCTGGCAAGTCATCAGCAGGTGCGGCGTATTTCAAAGGGGTATGCTTCCTGGACTACTTGCCAGCGTCCTTGCTATCCTTCTTCTTTCTGTTCTCTTTGTCTTGATGAGCTTCTCAACCTGATAGCATTCTTGAAGTTCGTGGCCTTTGGTCTGATGAATCTTGCAGTCGGCCCATCACCTTTCCCGGCCTTCTTGGTAGCCGAAGCTTTCGAGCATTCAACGCAC
This sequence comes from Triticum dicoccoides, assembly GCF_002162155.2. Classification (NCBI taxonomy): domain Eukaryota; kingdom Viridiplantae; phylum Streptophyta; class Magnoliopsida; order Poales; family Poaceae; genus Triticum; species Triticum dicoccoides. The sequence continues at coordinate 282,135,422 of NC_041384.1, read as the reverse complement.
ATGGCAACTTCCTTATTAGGAGCCTCAGCCTTGGCTTTCTTGCCGGTACTAGGCGTACCCGATCCTTCAACAGTCATTACTATCTTATCCTTGTGCTTCTTATTACGCTTCTTGCCCTTCTTTTGACTAGCGGATTTGTCATCATCGTTTGAATCGATGTTGGTGTAATCCTCCTCTCCGGGTAGCTTCCTCCCTTCCTCCATCCGAGCACACTTATCCACCAAGGTCTTTCATAGTCTTGGGCAGCCGCGCGTTCATCTTGGAACAAATACTACGGTTGTGCACATTGGACAGGAAGGCAATTATCACCTCTGCTGGATGGACATTAGGGACGTTCCTATGAACCTTGTTGAACCTCTGCAAATACTTCTGGAGGGTCTCTCATTCTTTCTATGGGAGAAGCTACAAGTTGTTGGGCCTGCTTGGCTCTTGGTGGCCACCGATGAAGGCGCCAATGAACTCATGGCGCAGGTCAGCCCACGATGAAATGGAGTTCTCTGGCAGGTTCATTAGCCAAGACCTCACATTGGACTTGAGAGTCAAAGGGAAGTAGTGGGAAAACACCTTCAAATCCCTTCCCCCGGCAGCTTGAACAGCGATAGTGTAGATACTCAGAAACTCTGCTTGGTTCAGCCTCCGATCATACTTCTCAGGTATCTTTGGCTTGAAAGTGTGAATGGACGGCCAACGGACTTGCCGCAGCTCTTGAGTAAATGAAGGGCACCCAACCTCGAAAGGTAGGCACCCTCCATTATCGAGCGCAGGCTCGTCGATGCCGGGGCCATCGCACCCATCGGTCTGGTGGTGGTCGTCGCGGCATCGCATAATGACGCCGTGCGGGTATCCCCTCCGCCTATCCTCTAGGGCTTGCATCTGCCTGGATGTGCTCGAGGGTCAGAAGAGGCCATCGAGACATCATCATGTTCTTGATTCTGCTAAACTCATGCTGGCTGCCGTGGTGGAGACTGCACCATGGGGGTGGCCCCTTCCATACGACTAGCAGCACAAGCTGTCGTCGTTGCTTGGGGACACCGTGGCGGGCCAGCTCACTACAAGCCCTCGGCCTAGGCAAAAACAAGCAGACTTCGAATGGTGGCACACCATTCATCCATCTGCTCGGCCGCCGATGGAAACCTCAGCAACAGCTGAGCCCGCGCCATGGCCTCTATAGGAGTACTCGGCATAGGTGATGACGATGTATATTGTACCGTCGCTCGGCTCCTGATGGCACCAGCAGCGATAGTACCACACCCTCGCTGTTGTGGGACGGTCACTTGGATGGCATAATGGTGTGGCGAAGGCGCTTGAGGGTCGACGGCTCCGTTGGGCACAGCAACGCGGTCGACCTGTTCCGGGGGAGGTGCACACGCTGTCGTTGCTCCCGAGGCGAGGGCGGCCGGAGGGCGGCGATTGGCCCCGGACCGAGCGCCGTTGTTGCGGCTATGCCTGTCGGTGAGAGGAGGGGCGCGGACGGAGTAACCCCCTCACCCGTACCTTGTGGAGCGTGGCCATCGCGGTGTTGCTGATGCTATTCTCCTCCGATGTCTCCCGCTCATGTCTCGATCACGGGAGGAAGTGGTGACGGTGCCTCATGCTCCGACCACGTCCCCAACAGCGTCCGCGTCCTTGCATGCCACCCCCCGCCGCATTAGAGGCCGCGGGCGGCATAGCCTTCGAGGTGGATGGATGAGCCGAAGCACCAGATATCTTCTTGGGCGGCATGGTTGATGGTGCCGTCAAAGATAGAGATGGCGATGAAGATGACGTGTTGCGCACGCTTTCAGGTTCACGCAAGTGATCCCCCTACTTGGCGCGCCAAAGATGTCATGGGAAACAACAGCTACCTATGGGACCAATGGCCCCTTGCTGGTTCGGCAGGGGGGATGTCATGTTGCACAAAGAGCAAACGAGCATGGGGCAACATGGTAGAGATCACACAAGCAACTTTACCCAGGTTCGGGCCGCTGCGAGGCGTAAAAACCTACTCCTGCTTTCGTGGATTGATGGTGGAAGAATGGTGGTGGAGCGCAGTACAGTTGCCCGGCAAGGGTGTGTAACACCCATAATGCGGCTATATCTCCCATGTGTCGGGGCACGACTTAGAGGCATAGCCGCATGGTAGGCTTGTCGCAAGAGGGGTAATCTTCACACATCCCATGTACTGAATAAGAAAGGGATAAAGAATTGGCTTACAATCGCCACTTCCCACAATACATAAATAAACCATACATAATCCAAAGTACAATCAAAGGTCTGAATACGGAACCAAAATAAAGGAAGACAACCACAAATGCTAGATCCCCGATCATCCCAACTAGGCTCCACTACTGATCATCCGGAAAAGAAACATAGTAATGGCCCGAATCCTCATCAAACTCCCACTTGAGTTCAGTAGCATCGCTTGCACCAGTATTCTCGGCACCTGTAACTATTTGGAAGTCTCCGTGACTCGCGAGGACTCAGCAATCTCACACCTGCGAGATCAAGACTATTTGAACATATGGGTAGGAAAGGGTAGTGAGGTGGATTTGCAGCAAGCACTAAGCATATATGGTGGCTATCATTTGCAAATGAGGGCGAGAAGAGAAGCAGCGCAATGGTTGAGAAGCTAGAAGTGATCAAGAAGTGATCCTGAAACTACTTACGTTCAAGCATAACACAAGGCCATGTTCACTTCCCGGACTCCACCGAAAAGAGACCCTCATGGCTACACACGTGGTTGATTCATTTTAATTAAGTTAAGTGTCAAGTTCTCTACAACTGGATATTAACAAATTCCCATCTGCCACATAACTGCGGGCATGACTCTCGAAAGTTTATACCCTGCAGGGGTGTCCCAAGTTAGCCCATCACAAGATCTCATGGTAAACGAAGGATATTCCTTCTCCCGGGAAGACCCGATCAGTCTCTGAATCCCGGTTACAAGACATTTCGACAATGGTAAAACAAGACCAGCAGAGCCACCCGACTGTGCTGATAAATCCCAATAGGAGCTGCACATATCTCGTTCTCAGGGCACACCGGATGAGACAAGCTACGAGTAAAACCAGCCCTCGAGTTTCCCCGAGGTGGCCCCGCAGGCGGCTCGGTTCGGACCAACACTTAGAGGAGCACTGGCCCGGGTGGGTTTAAAATAAAGATGACCCTTGAGTCTACAGAATCCAAGGGAAAGGTATATGGTGCTAGGTAGGAAAATGGTAAAACCAAGGTTCGGCCTTGCTGTAGGAGTTTTATTCAAAGCGACATGTCAAGGGGTTCCCATAACACCCAATCGCGTAAGGAACGCAAAATCAAGGAACATAACACCAGTATGACGGAAACTAGGGCGGCAAGAGTGGAACAAAACACCAGGCATAAGGCCGAGCCTTCCAACCTTTACCAAGTATATAGATGCATTAAAGTAAATAAGAGATAATGATGATATCCTCACAATATCCATGTTCCGACATGGAACAATCTTCATATTACCTGCAACTAGCAATGCTATAAGAGGGGCTAAGCAAAAGCGGTAACATAGCCAAACAACGGTTTACTAGGAAAGGTGGGTTAGAGGCTTCACATGATAATATGGGAGGAATGATATAGCAAGTGGTAGGTAGTACGACATAGTGATAGAACGAACAACTAGCAAGCAAAGATAGAAGTGATTTCGAGGGTATGGTCATCTTGCCTGCAAAGTTCTCAGAGTTGTCGAAAGCTTGATCCTCAATAAAGTACTCAACAGGTTCCTCGGTCACGTACTCGTCTCCAGGCTCTACCCAAGGCAAGAATCCAAGCAATTGAACAACAATCAATCACGGTGCAATGCACAAGCAACATTATGCAATACATGGCATGATATGCAAGACATGATATGCAATGCATATGCGTGCTTCGTAAGGGAAATAATGATCAATGCATCAACTTGCAAACCAAGTATGCCACTGGAAAGATGATATGATTTCGGTTGAAATCGATATAAAGATCACCGGAAACGGATGCACGGTTTGCAAATGGCAAGCAAAACAAGGATGGTGCTATTCTGCGATTAACAGTACGATGCCACTTAGAATGCAACAAGAAACTAATCTATTGCACCCCAACATAACAACAAACCATATGGACGTGATGTAAATGAGATTCTTGACAAAACATGAACACTAAGCTACAACCAAATCACACTAGAACAGGTTCAAACAAGCATGGCAAAACTTCAAAAGATATCAGCATCACATACTTGGTGAAAATACTAACATGTCAAAATAACATCAGTAAGCAATGTTTTGAGCAAGCAAACAACATGCTACATGAACATATCATAGAAAACCAAGGCATGGGATGATTCTACTAAATGCATAGATCAAAAGTCCCTTACTGATCATGAGCCAAAAAGGCACAGAAAATATGATGGCACCCATGTAAGCATAGCAAGTTTTATTAACAGAGCATGGCATAAACAAATTTGTGATAGAAAATTTGCGAGCTCATACCACACACCACAAAGCAGTGCATGACAAAGCAAGCATACCAACAGCAAGATAACATGTTCGTGAAGCTAACCATGGTAAAAGCATGTTCATAGGATGCACGGATCACTAGCAACAACCATCGAAAAATTGATTAACATGTTAACAATCTGCCAGGAACATTTTATAGCACAACCGGAGAAAGAACAATACATGCTAGACAACTCCATAATTGCAATCAGGGTCATGGATGGATAGAGGATATCCACATGTTCAAAACATCCTTACTGAAGTATCCCAAAATAAGAATGGATCTCACTGTGGCATCAGTTTTATAGCAAGATCCTAAGTCCCTGAAGACAACAACATCATGGAGCCTAGTTTGCATGCTTGTCCTAGTCACCACATAGATCTCAAAAATACAAGACTAGCACCCCTGTAAATACGGCTTGTTGTAGTTCAAAACACATGTAGACCTCATGCCCATATGATGCACACATCAAATGCAACAAAAATGACAAATCACCATGATCTGGTAAGTACCAGATCCTAACATTTTATAGCACTCTTGCATCAATGAAAATGGCATCATAACAAACAGTAACATGCATGCAAATGCTTCTAACATGAAGAGCTCAACGAGACGAACAATTCGACATATCATATGCATGATTCGGAGCCACAAGCGTGGAGATACGACATGGTGAACAGGGCGTCAAAATAACAGGGAGCTCCGAGACTTAGTGAAATTTCACCTCACGGATCTAGGGTTTGATCCGGCACGGAAGTCGAGGCGAATCTGGATGGATCCTCACCAGAGAAGAGGGAGATGGTGGCCGGAGCTTAGAGGGGGAGCTGCTCCGGCGAGGGGGGCACCGGATCCGAGCGCTGTTGCCGGATCTGGCCCGGGAGGAGGCCGATGCAGCGGAGGACGACAAGGACAGCGACCAGGGCGGTGCTTGGGCACGGGCGGTGGTCCGCAGTGACTAGGCGGCAGTGGGGAGGCGCTGGAGCGGAGGAGGCGGCGACCGAGCGGCGGCGGGGCGGCGCGGGTGCGCACAGGCGTGGGCGGCGGCGGGCAGGCCCGTGGGGGCCGGCCTCGGGCCCGGCGTGCTTTGGCGGCGGCGGGCGGTGGAGGACACGTGGCAAGCCCCGGTTGGCTGCGGGCACGGTGGAGGACACGTCTGGTCCGATCCGGACCTTTCCGGCGGCGGAGAGGGGCTAGGCTAGGGTTTCGGGACCCGGAAATTTCACAGGGAGACACATATTTATAGGTAGAGCGAGTTTGGAGTGTCCAAATAAGGTGTAGTTTTCGCCCACACGATCGTAATCCAATGACGGAGGACATGGAGATGGTTTAGATGGGTTATTGGGCTGTTCTGGAGGGGTGTTGGGCTGCAACACACAAGAGGCTTTTGAGGTTACCCGGTTAACCGTTCGAGGATCAAACAGACTCCAAATGGAACGAAATTTGACATGCGGTCTACCGGTGGTGTACCAAGGCCACTTGGCAAATCTCGGTCCATTCCGAGAACATTTAACACTCGCTCATGAAAAGAGACAAGAGGGGTGCGCCGGTACATGTGGGAGTGTCGGATTGCAAAATGGACAATGAGGAAAATGCTCGGATGCATGAGACGAACACAAATGCAAATGCGATGCACATGAAGACATGATACGAAATGCACGACATGAACACAATGCAAACGGAGACAAAACCCATCCACGAAGGGAATCTCATAACTTAAAGCCAAAAATGGCAAGAGTCGGAGTTACAAATATGTCAATTTACATCCCGAGATCTAGGACTGAAAGAACTCCGGATATTCAGAACAGAGGTGGTCTTCGCGCTCCCAGGTGGCTTCTAGGTCAGAATGGTGTGACCACTTCACTTTATGGAATTTGATAGACTAGTTGCGAGTCTTGCACTCGGTTTCTTCAAGGATAGCAATGGGATGCTCATGATAAGAAATATCTTCTTGGAGATCAATCTCTTCGGAGTTGATGGTGCGCTCAGGAGTCTTGAAGCACTTACGAAGCTGTGACATGTGAAACACATCATGCACATTTGCGAAGTAGGACTGAAGTTCAAGTTGATAGGCGAGGTCGCCTCTTTTTCCAATGATCTTGAAAGACCCACGTATCTAGGTGCAATCTTCCCTTTGCTACCGAAGCGGCGAGTGCCTTTCATTGGAGAGACACGGAGGTAGACATTGTCTAAGATATAGAAAGCCAAGTCACGGTGCTTGCTATCATAGTAACTCTTCTGGCGCGATTGCGCAACTTTGAGATTTTCACGAATTACTTTGCACATTTCATCAGCTTCTGTGATTAAGTCGTTGCCAAGAAGTTGGCATTCACCAGTCTCTGACCAATTGAGAGGAGTACGACACTTTCTACCATAGAGAATCTCGAATGGGGCCTTGCCCGAACTCGCTTGGAAGTTGTTGTTGTAGGAGAACTCGGCATAAGGAAGACAATCTTCCCACTTCATACCTAAGGAAATAACACAAGCCCTGAGCATATCTTAAAGGATTTGATTGACTCGCTCGACTTGGCCACTAGTTTGAGGATGGAAAGCTGTGCTGAAGTGAATGTTGGTGCCCATCGCCTTTCGGAAGGAGTCCCAGAACTTTGAAGTGAAAATGCTTCCGCGGTCCGAAGATATCAATTGTGGAATGCCGTGCATAGAGACAATCCTAGAGGTGTATAGCTCTGCCAGATGAGCTGCTGTGATAGATTTTTGATTGGAAGGAAATGAGCCACTTTAGTAAGCTTGTCGATGACAACGAAGATAGCATCATTTCCACGCTTGGACTTGGGAAATCCAGTCACGAAGTCCATCTCAATATGGTAAAACTTCCATTCTGTAATAGCAAGAGTTTGGAGCAGACCAGCTGGTCGTTGGTGTTCTGCTTTCACCCTTCTATAGACATCACATTCATTCACGAATTGAGCAATTTATCACTTCATTCGAGTCCACCAATACGACCGCTTGAGGTCATTGTACATCTTTGTACTTCCAAGATGAATGGATAGAAGGTAATTGTGCGCCTCAATCATAATGACTTTCCTTTGATCACCTTTAGGAACCACAATCCGGTCCTCGAAGAATAGAATGTCTTTTTCATCAATGCGATAGCACTTGTATTTGGGTTGGCTCTTGGCAATCCCATGTTTCACCTTCTTCACCATGGAATCCAGTAGTTGTGCCTCACGAATTTGATCTTCCAAAGTAGGAGAGACTTGGAGGTTGGCAAGAAATCCTTGAGGAACAACTTGGAGATTCAGTTTGCGGAAAGCTTCACAAAGGTGTGGTTGGAAGGGCTTGATAATTAAGCTGTTGCAGTAAGCCTTCCTACTCAAAGCATCTGCAATGACATTGGCCTTGCCTGGAGTATATTCAATACTCTCATCGTATTCTTGATTTATTTTGACCCAACGAGTATGTCTGAGGTTGAGGTTGGGTTGAGTGGAGATGTACTTGAGGCTCTTATGATCTATGAAGATGTCCACTTTCCTTACCAACAAGAGATGTCTCGACGTTAATAATGCATGGACAACTGCCACCAACTCAAGATCGTGAGTGGGGTAGTTCCTTTTGTTGGGCTTCAACTGGCGAGAGGTATAAGCCACAACTTTCTTCTCTTGCATTAACACAGCACCAAGACCTTGTAAGGAGGCATCACAGAAAACTTCAAATGGCTTGGATTCATCAGGAGGAGTCAAGACAGGAGCTGTGACCAGCTTCTCTTTCAGGGTGTTGAAAGCAACATCACACTCAGGTGTCTAGACATACTTGACAAGCTTTTGGAGGAGTTTGGAAAGAGGCTTTGCAATCTTAGAGAAATTCTCAACGAATCTTTGACAATGGCATGCAAGCCCAATAAAACTTCGGAGCTTCCTGACATTCTGAGGAGGTTCCCAATTCACAATTGCAGACACCTTCTCGGGATTAACAGCGATGCCTTGGGCGGATGATATGACCAAGGTAAAGAGCTTCGTCAAGCCAGAACTCACACTTGGAAAACTTCGCATAGAATTGATGCTCTCTGATTTTGTCAAGCACCAATCTCAAGTGCTTGGCATGATCCTCCTTATTCTTGGAAAAGACCAAGATGTCATCGAGATACACCAGGACGAAATCATTCGTGTAAGGGTTGAAGATGAAGTTCATCATGCGAGAGAACGTTGGAGGAGCATTGACAAGGCCGAAAGACATGACAATATATTCATAAGAACCATAGCTTGTTCTGAATGTTGTCTTGGGGATATCTTCTTCAAGAATGTGAATCTGATGATAACTCATATGGACGTCAAGCTTGGAGAATACTTTGACACCTTTAATTTGCTCGAATAGCTCATTGATGTTGGGAAGTGGATACTTGTTCTTTATTGTCTTCTTGTTCAATGGACGGTAGTCAACGGAGAGTCGTTCCGTTCCATCCTTATTCTTGACAAAAAGAACACCACAACCCCATGGACATGAACTCGGTCTGATCAGACCCATACGCTCTTGTTCATCGAGTTGTTTCTTCAACTCCTTCAACTCCTCTAGTCCAAGCTTATAAGGACGCTTGCAAACAGGTTCCGTGCCAGGCTCAAGATCGATAACCAATTCAACTGGCCGGTGTGGAGGCATTCCGGAAGCTCTTCTGGAAAGATGTCTTGATATTCACAAATGACTGGAATATGAGAGATGGTATTCAACTCGCCCTTCTCATTGAGGGAAAACAATCGAATGGTTTCATCCCAAGCGGCAAAGATGATCACCTCCTCAGAAGGGTGTGTCAATTGAATTTCCCTGGAAGCACAATCAAGCTGAGCCTTGTTTTTAGAAAGCCAATCCACGCCGAGAATTAGATCCATTGCCACCTTTGCTCTTCTGCTGGTAGGGCTGACGAAACGGAGGAGGAGGAGGCAACCAAAACTTCTGTTGCTTAGCTGACACTTCTGAGGAAGAAGGCTGAACTGCGTCCCTGACTCTCTTCTTAGATGCCGCACACTTGAGCTGAGCAGCTTCTTGCTTTAGTGCCATATTGTAGAATTGATCAAACTTGGTCAACACAAGAAGCACGAGAGCTAATTGCACATCTTCTCTGAGGCCACCTCTGAATTGATAGATCATACTATTTTCATCAGGAACGTCTTGTTTAGTGAAGCTTGCAAGTTTCTGAAACTGGATATTGTATTCATACACGGACATGCTGGCTTGCTTGAGATTGTGGAACTCCTCGCGCTTGCTCTCATCTACACTTGGTGGAATGTGATGAGCCTTGAAGTCTTGGCTGAAATCATCCCAGGTAATCACACAACCTCCTCTGGAATCTCTGTATTGTTGATACCACTCAGCAGCTTGGTCCTTGAGTTGAAACAAAGCAAACATGACAAAGTCCTCAGGTCTGACATTGCTACATTCAAAATTCTTGCATATGTCCACGAGCCAATCATCAGCGTCTATGGCCTCGACACAGTTGCTGAAGGACTTAGGCTGGTTTACGAGGAACTGGTTGAGGGTAGCAAACTGAGGCTGATTGTTTCCCTGGCCTTGATTTCCTTGGTTGCCTTGCCCTTGGTTGCGCTCTTGCAAGAGTTGCAAAAGCATCTGAGTGTTGGCATTGGTGGCTGCTATGACATCTTGCCATGCCTTCGGAGGTGGAGGGGGTGGCGGAGGGTTCGACTGATCCCCATCATTGCGGTCTGGATTCTGACGCGTTAGAGGAGCCATCCTGAAGAGGCTGACATCCATTAGAATTTTTGAAAGATAGATATTTAAGCTAAATCAGTGGATCGAAATTACAACATAAAGTCTTAACATTCGAACAAGGATGAGCGAATGAATTCCAAAGTAAATCATCACACGTCCATAAGTTGAGAAGCCACTTTGATAAAGGTAGATGAATCAAGCAACAAGAAACGAATATGAACAAATAACTGGTAAGGATTACCCAATCACAAACCAAATATCCGCGGGAAGGAATACTAGAGCTACTTGAATTCCCACCTATAAACCTCCCAAAACTTTGTGGTTATGCAATCAAGTGTTGGGCATATAGGGGAAGCATAATATCTAACCCAAACTAGCAATTCCTACATCCAGCTGTAACCATCCTTCAACACGTAACCAAGAAACCTTCGGAAATCATGTACCTCAACCTTCTAAAAGCATCCGTTATACGACTTATGGAAATACTCCTGAAGTCCCAACCTAGTACTGGGTGGCGTCAAGGTTATCTCACCAACAACTGCATAAAAGAGATTTTCAATGTCGGCGAACTCAGGTATTCCAGAACTACAATGATAAAATTTTGACGACAACACCTCAGAGCTCAACTCCTCGGGACACTGCCACAAACCCTAAATGTCAGGAGGCACCAAGAACAATGTTCTCGTCACAAGACTATTGGAACGATTCCAAGATACCCGCATGATCCTAAAAAAAATTGTGAAATTTGAGGAGAGGAGAGTCAAAACTTCTATGTCAGGAGGCCTCACCAGAGCGACAAAGGGACCGAGGAGTAAAAAGAATCCTACTCTCCGATATATATAATCCTAAGACTCAAAACATTTTGTTCTAGACTCAACAACATCAGCGATTCAATCAAGCAGCGGGCTCATAAGTCGGGGATGGCTCTAATTACCAACTTGTTACACCCACAATGCGGCTATATCTCCCACATGTTGGGGCACGACTTAGAGGCATAGACGCATGGTAGGCTTGTCGCAAGAGGGGTAATCTTCACACATCCCATGTACTAAATAAGAAAGGGATAATGATTTGGCTTACAATCACCACTTCACACAATACATAAATAATCCATACATCATCCAAAGTACAATCAAAGGTCCGACTACGGAACCAAAATAAAGGAAGACAACCCCAAATGCTAGATCCCCGATCGTCCCAACTGGGCTCCACTACTGACCATCCAGAAAAGAAATATAGTAACGGCCTGAATCCTCGTCGAACTCCCACTTGAGTTCGGTAGCATCGCTTACACTGGTATCCTCGGCACCTGCAACTGTTTGGAAGTATCTGTCAGTCACGAGGACTTAGCAATGTCACCCCCGTGAGATCAAGATTATTTAATCTTATGGGAAGGAAAGGGTAGTGAGGTGGAGTTGCAGCAAGCACTAAGCATATATGGTGGCTATCATACGCAAATGAGAGCGAGAAGAGAAGCAGCGCAACGGTCGAGAAGCTAGAAGTGATCAAGAAGTGATCCTGAAACTACTTACGTTCAAGCATAACACAAGGCCATGTTCACTTCCCGGACTCCGCCGAAAAGCGACAATCACGACTAGACACGCGGTTGATTCATTTTAATTAAGTTAATTGTCAAGTTCTCTACAACCGAATATTAACGAATTCCCATCTGCCACATAAACACGGGCATGGCTCTCGAAAGTTTATACCCTGCAGGGGTGTCCCAACTTAGCCCATTACAAGCTCACACAGTCAACAAAGGATATTTCTTCTCCCGGAAAGACCTGATCAGTCTTAGAATCCCAGTTACAAGACATTTCGACAATGGTAAAACAAGACCAGCAAAGCCACCCGACTGTGCCAACAAATCCCGATAGGAGCTGCACATATCTCGTTCTCAGGGCACACCGGCTGAGACAAGCTACGAGTAAAACTAGCCCTCGAGTTTCCCCGAGGTGGCCCTGTAGGCGGCTCGGTCCAGACCAACACACAGAGGAGCACTGGCCCGGGGGGGTTTAAAATAAAGATGACCCTTGGGTCTGCAGAACCCAAGGGAAAGGTATATGGTGGTAGGTAGGCAAATGGTAAAATCAAGGTTGGGCCTTGCCGGAGGAGTTTTATTCAAAGCGAACTATCAAGGGGTTCCCATAACACCCAACCGCATAAGGAAAGCAAAATCAAGGAACATAACACCGGTATGATGGAAACTAGGGCGGCAAGATTGGAACAAAACACCAGGCATAAGGCCGAGCCTTCCACCCTTTACCAAGTATATAGATGCATTAAAGTAAATAAGAGATAATGATGATATCCCCACAATATCCATGTTCCAACATGGAACAATCTTCATCTTCACATACAACAAGCAACACTATAAGAGGGGCTGAGCAAAAGCGGTAACATAGCAAAACAACGGTTTGCTAGGAAAGGTGGGTTAGAAGCTTGACATGATAATGTGGGAGGCATGATATAGCAAGTGGTAGGTAGCGCGACATAGTGATAGAACGAACAACTTGCAAGCAAAGATAGAAGTGATTTCGAGGGTATGGTCATCTTGCCTGCAAAGTTCTCATAGTTGTCGAAAGCTTGATCCTTGATAGCGTACTCAACAAGTTCCTCGGTCACGTACTCGTCTCCCGGCTCTACCCAAGGCAAGAATACAAGCAATGGAACAATAATCAATCACGGTGCAATGCACAAGCAACACGATGCAATACATGGCATGATATGCAAGACATGATATGCAATGCATATGCGTGCCTCTGGAAGGTAAAGAATGATCAAGGCATCAACTTGGCAAACCAACCATGCTGCTGGAAAGATGAGATGATTTTCGGATGAAATCGATATAAAGATCACCGGAAACGGATGCATGGTTTGCAAATGGCAAGCAAAACAAGGATGGTGCTATTCTGCGATTAACAACATGATGCCACTTAGAACAGGTTCAAACTAGTATGGAAAAACTGCAAAAGATATCAGCATCACATACTTGGTGAAAATACTAACATGTCAAAATAACACCAGCAAGCAATGTTTAGAGCAAGCAAACAACATGCTACAGGAACATATCATAGAAAACCAAGGCATGGAATGATTCTACTAAATGCATAGATCAAAAGTCCCTTACTGATCATGAGCCAAAAAGGCACAGAAAATATGATGGCACCCATGTAAACATAGCAAGTTTTATTAACAGAGCATGGCATAAATAGATTTGTGATAGCAACTTTGCGATCTCATACCACTCATCACAAATCATTGCATGACAAAACAAGCATACCAACAGAAATATGACATGTTCATGAAGCTAACCATGGCAAGAGCAAGTTCATAGGATGCATGAATCACTAGCAACAACCATGGCAAAATTGATTAACATGTTAACAATCTGCCATGAACATTTTATAGCAAAAGTAGAGCAAGAACAAGACATGCTAGAAAACTTCATAATTGCAAACAGGGGCATGTACGTATAGAGAATAACCACATGTTCAAAACATCCTTACTGAAGTATCCCAAAATAACCATGGATCTCACTGTAGCATGAAGTTTACATGGCATCAAAATAACAGCAGGAAATGACTAGCAAAATCCTAAGTCCCTGAAGACAACAACATCACGGAGCCTAGTTTGCATGCTTGTCCTAGTCACCACATAGATCTCAAAAATACAAGACTAGCACCCCTGTAAATACGGCTTGTTGTAGTTCAAAACACATGTAGACCTCATGCCCATATGATGCACACATCAAATGCAACAAAAATGACAAATCACCATGATCTGGTAAGTACCAGATCCTAACATTTTATAGCACTCTTGCATCAATGAAAATGGCATCATAACAAATAGTAACATGCATGCAAATGCTTCTAACATGAAGAGATCAACGAGACGAACAATTCGACATATCATATGCATGATTCGGAGCCACAAGCGTGGAGATACGACATGATGAACAGGGCGTCAAAATAACAGGGAGCTCCGAGACTTAGTGAAATTTCACCTCACGGATCTAGGGTTTGATCCGGCACGGAAGTCCAGGTAAATCTGGACGGATCCTCACCAGAGAAGAGGGAGACGGTGGCCGGAGCTTAGAGGGGGAGCTGCTCCGGCGAGGGGGGCACCGGATCCGAGCGCTGTTGCCGGATCTGGCCCGGGAGGAGGCCGATGCAGCGGAGGACGACAAGGATGGCGACCGGTCGTCGCCTCCTCCGCTCCAGCGCCGCCCCGCCGCCACCTGGTCGCCGCTGGAGCAGAGGAGGCGGCGCGGGCGCGCACAGGCGCGGGCGACGGCGGACAGGCCCGCGGGGGCTGGCCTCGGGCCCGGCGGGCTTCGGCGCCGGCGGGCGGTGGAGGACACATGGCAATCCCCGGTTGGCTGCGAGCGCAGCGGCGGAAGCGTCCGGTCCGATCTGGACGTGTCTCGCAGCGGAGAGGGGCTAGGCTAGGGTTTCAGGACCCGGAAATTTCGGAGGGAGACACATATTTATAGGTAGAGGGAGTTTGGAGTGTCGAAATGAGGTGTAGTTTTCGCCCACACGATCGTGATCCGATGACGGAGGACATGGTGGTGATTTAGATGGGTTATTGGGCTGTTTTGGAGGGGTGTTAGGCTGCAACACACAAGAGGCTTTTGCGGTTACCCGGTTAACCGTTGGAGCATCAAACAGAGTCCAAATGGAACGAAATTTGACAGGCGGTTTACCGATGGTGTGCCAAGGCCACTTGGCAAATCTCGTTCCATTCCAAGAACGTTTAACACCCCTCACGAAAAGAGACAAGAGGGGTGCGCCGGTGCATGTGGGACTGTCGGATTGCAAAACAGACAATGGGGTAAATGCTCGGATGCATGAGACGAATGCAAATGCGATGCACATGAAGACATGATATGAAATGCATGACATGAACAAAATGGAAAACGAAGACAAAACCCAACCACGAAGGGAATCTCATAACTTAAAGCCGAAAATGGCAAGAGTCGGAGTTACAAATATGGAAAGTTACATCCGGGGTGTTACAGGGTGCCTCGGGGCGAGAGTGACTACGCGCGTATCAGTGTGTGGTATTCGACCTTCTAACCCTTTCTGTGTTTGCCATGGGCCTCCTTTTATCAATTAAGGGGTCGCCACAATGGTAAAGTGGTCATTATGCACCGATAAGATAGCAAACAGTGCAACCATACCTACCTCTGTAGACTGACAGGGGCGCATGTAATGCACCGCTCAATGTCACGTCGTCGCTCGCCCGGCAAGCCTTACCGGGCTGTATTGCTAGCTCTGCACCTACTTGCTTGACACATCACAGGACGGGTGTCGCTCGTAGGTATTTCCTGTAGAGAAAGGCTGCCATGTGGCGAATGGCTGCCACTCAGTCACTTTGCGGTTTGACACCGCACTGATTGACAATGTGGGTCGTGGCGGAGTAGTTGGTGAGGTGGTTTTTGCCTTTGTGAGTCCCGGTAGGCCTTGTCGGGACGTCTTGGATGCTTTCTTCCGAGGTGACCCCTCCCTCGCTGAGCTCGCCTGCCCGACAAGGGAGGCTTTTCTCCTGGTGGCATGTCGCTTTTTTGGCTTGACCTTGGTCCTCTTGATCTACATGATGGTCCTTCGAAGATCTTGGTTTCTTGTACTCTGGCACCGTTGGTGTTGTGATGTCCTTCTCGTGCCTGTGCATAGTCTAGGAAACAGACCCAGGGTTTATTGCACAGACACCACGCCATCCAAGCGACTGGCTCCCGACGGCAGGAGCCCGGTGCAACTACTGCCGGCACCATCAGGACTCGAGTGACACTGCGATCTACATCGTCATCACCTATGCCAAGCACCGCTTAGGAGGCCATGGCGTGGGCCCAGCTGCTTCTTAGCTTGTCAGATGCATGAGTGGAGACCACCATTCAGAGCCTGATTGGCTTTGCCAAGGCTGGAGGCTCACAGCGAGCTGGCCCACCATGGCCTCCCGAGGAGATGACGGCAGCCCACGCTGCTGGCCGTGCAGAAGGGGCCAAACCCACGGTGCAATCCTCACCGCAGCAAATAGCACAAGGGCCACGCGACCAAGAGATTGATGACATCTCCATGTCTTCATCCGATCCTCGCGCATGTCAAGACCAACGGCAAGCCCTGGAGGACAGGCAGAGGGAGGGCGCGCGCTTCACCATCGAGCGACGCCGCAACAACCGCCTCGAGTCCGATTGGCGCGATGGCCCCAATGTCGACGAGCCCGTGCTTGGTGGAGGCGGGTACCTACCTTTTGAGGCTGGGTGCCCTGCCTTCACCCATGAACTGCCACAAGTCCGTTGGCCATCCGCTCGCACGTTCAAGCCAGAGATACCCGAGAAGTATGATGGGAGACTAAACCCGACGGAGTTCTTGGGCATCTACCCCATTACTGTTCAAGCTGCCGGGGGAAGAGATGAGAAGGTTTTTGCCAACTACTTCCCTTTGGCACTCAAGCCAAACGTGAGATCTTGGCTGATGCACTTGCCGGAGAATTCCATCTCTACTTGGGCTGACCTGTGCCATGAGTTTGCTGGCGCCTTCATGTGCGGCCATCAAGAACTATGGCGGCCCAGTGATTTGCAACTTCTCCCATAGAAGGAAGGCGAGACTATGTGGAAGTACATGCAGAGGTTTAGCCGAGTCCACAAAAATATTCCAGACATCCACCTGGCAACTGTGATAGGTGCATTCCAATCCAAAGTGCGCAATCGTTGGATACGTTCCAAGATGAACGTTCGGTTGCCCAATCCAAAGTGCTCAATTGGAGGAGGGGAGGAAACTCCCTGGGGAAGAAGATGGCATCGACATCGACTCGGACGATGATGATGAGGCCACCAGTCGGAAGAAGAAGAACAAGAAGCGCAACAAGAGGCGCAAGGATAAGGAAGTAATGATCGTTGAGGGATCGGGCACGCCTAGTACTGGCAAGAAGGCTAAGGCCAAAGCCCCCGTCAAGGAAGTTGCCGCGTCCACTGATTGCCGGGAGGCTGCGGCTCCCGAGAAGATTGGGAAAGGTGATGGGTCGTACTGCAAGATTCATCAGACCAAGGGTCACGATCTGCAGGAGTGCCATCCAGTTGCACAACTTATCAAGAAGCAGAGGGCTGAGTATGAGAAGTGTGATAAAGAGAAAGGTCAGAATGTGATAGAGGCTAAGGTGTCCCTTCTTTCGATGAGATGGTGGCTATCGTTTATGGTGGAGTAGACTTTGACGATCCGACTACGAAAATGCGAGGACGTCACGCCTTAGCAATCGCTAAACCAACTCCGACAGGCTATTGACCACGCCGGAGCACGATTAACCTGACCACGAGAGTCTATTTCTTGCAAGCAAACGAAGAAGAAGCAAGAAGCTGAAATTGCAGTCTGGATATTGGGAATAAAAGAGGAAAGCTTTATTGATCAACTGGGGTTCTGTGACGCCTTGGTCTGGTTGTTGAACACAAACGAAGTACGCGAAGTTGCAGCTATGGTGAACTTTTAATCTAAACAAAACCCGAAGTCTAAACGATGCCCTAAGGGTTGTATATATGGACGAAGAGGGGGAATTTCGTGGCCATTGGAGGAGCGGTTCGAAACCAACCCTAACTCTTGTTTCCCCACACATACAGACTCTAACAACAACCTATAATCAAGTATATCGAAATAACATGAGCCTAGCCCAATAATAAGGTGACGCGGCACCTAGAATAGCCTCTGGGCGAAATTTATGACGTGGCATCTTGTATATTTCGTCCAAGGCTTCATGCACTCATTATGGTGGCTTAAAAGTCCTGGAATCATCACTTGTAACTCCATTCTTGTTCCCCTTGTGCATCCCATCATCTCCATGCTTGAACTTGCTCCAAGGTTCATCTTTCCTGTCCAAGTGAGGCCCTTCATTTGTAAGCAAAACAAATGTATCCAATTTAGGCAGCATCATATTCTCGTGAACATTAGAATCGTTACCAAGAAACAAAAGTTCCTGGTAATTGAATTGGCATGCGCGAGCTCTAGTAATTTGTCCAGTATGTAGAGCAGCAGGGGTTTTGGGTGTAACAATGGTATTAATGTCCTCATTATCCTTCCCGTCTTGAAATGAAGTCGTCCCCGATGGAAGGTCATCTTCCTCACCCAAATAAGGCTTCAAATCTTCAATGTTAAAAGGGGGACTAACCCCAAAATCTGCAGGCAACTCAAGTTTATATGCATTATCATTAATTTTCTCTAACACCTTAAAAGGACCATCAGCACGTGGCATTAGCTATGATTTGCGCAAACTAGGAAATCTATCCTGAAGCAAATGTAACCAAACAAGATCTCCAGGTGCAAACTCAACATGTTTTCTACCTTTATCCCCAACAAGTTTATATTTAGCATTCATTCGCTCAATGTTTTCCTTAGATAACTCATGCATTTTTAAGATTAATTCGTCACGTTGTGTAGAATCAAAATTAAGCTTCTCCGAAGATGGAAGAGGCAACAAACCAATAGGTGCTCGAGGTAGGAAACCAAACACAATTTCAAAAGGGCATATCTTAGTAGTAGAATGCAGCAAACGATTATAAGCAAATTTAATATGAGGCAAGCATTCTTCCCATATTTTCTTGTTATTCTTTAAAACATCCCTAAGCATCACTACTAGGGAATACCCAAGCAGTAGCGCGGGTATTTTTCCTATCAGTAGCGCAGGATGCCGCGCTATTGATAAGGCACTACAGCTAACATGTAGCAGTAGTGCGTGTCGTCCAACGCTACTGCTATACATGGCCAGCAGTAGCGAGGTTTATTGCAGAGCACTTAATATCTGCAGCGCTTTTTAGTAGGAAGCGCTACTGGTATGAGAGTGCTATTGCTAACTTTATTCCCCTCGCTACTTCTTGTTTTATTAGTTTCTGGTTTTTTTCTACATATTTTTTTTGTATTTGAACAGGCTTTATACAATAATCATTAGCATATCATACACATACAAATGTAATCATAGCATATACATACAAATAGTCTCATCAAATCATGTCATCATCATAATCATCATCCAACACAACATGGTCTCTGGTCATCATCTCGAAAATAGCGATACAAGTCTCGATTACTTGCAACTACATCATCATCCATCTAAACAATGATATACGCGAGAAGAGCTATCACTTTAAGTGAGAGCGGAACTATGCAGTACATGAGTTCGTATCCCTCTCTCGCATTAGCGTGAACCTAAACTAACTACTGGCTGTCGCTCGGAAACCAGAAACTGGTACACCTGGGACTAACATTCCAGCCACTCATCGTATACTCCTAGCGTAGCACTTCTTCGCCATCGATGATCTATACTCCTACATCATCACATGAGTCGATGATATGCAACATATATAGTTGAGCAACGGAAAGAGATAGACTTGGCAAAAATAGAAGCAACATATCATAAGCATAAATAAAAAAGTTCATCATACCCAAAATGCCCTAACTTGAGTGATCTTCGCTAGTCGAGGAGGACAGTTTAATTATATCACAAATAAAGTTTCGTCGTGCATAACTCAATGTTTCGTCATACAGAAAGTCAGGGAGATAGTCCCCGAGCTTAGTGAAAGGCTTCAGGTCGAGACGCTGAGCGGCTACGCGTGTTCGGACGTCTTCCCACGGCATTTGTCCTTCTTCGTAGAACATCCCTGTTTTTTCGATGACCTCCTTCATGATGATTTGGGCAAGTTCCCGCTGGATGTGATAGAACTTAGCTCGAAGTCGGTGATCCTCGATATCTCCTAAGTTATTTTCCCATTGTAGAATATGGGCATCGCCGGATCTAGGTGACATGCAAAGGTTCTGGTGATCCCGTCTGTACTCCAGCATGTGGTGTAGGACATAGAATCCATCATTAAGAGAATCACTCAGTTGCTGGATGCAGCAAAAGTCGGTCTTATGGCCGAAGGTGGGCCTGCCGTCCCTTTTCTTCTTGTCCTTGACCTGTCCACCCCATGCGCCGTAGTAAAACATAGCACTGTCGAGAATAGACTTGATGTGGGTGTGATCCTTTTTGTTAATGTTCTTCGACGAGTCCAAGTAAAGAGCGTGGGAGTATTGGGGGTTGAGAATGATGAGGACGGCGCGCCCGCCACTGCGCAAAATAAGTACACCTCAAATTAATTAGCTTCCACCGTCAATGAATGATTGAGATAAATGGAAGGATATCCGCGTGGATGACTTACAGGGGATGATAAGGCAGGAGAATCGCCTCCTTTTCCTTATTGGCGAGCATGAAATTGGTGATGTATTCCCTCGCATATTCATGGTGCTCTGCGCAGACTCCCAAGAAGCCCTCGTGCATGAAGTACGGGTCAGCGACACAGATATGAGGTATCTGGTCAACCACGATGAGGTAGGTCATGTGCAAGGCATAAAGCCGGACAAACATAAAATCCAGCTTCTTCAAGTGAAACATGTCAAAGATGTTATTGAATCGAAGGAAGAACTTCTCCGCGGGGATTGTGTCGACGTACAACAATTGTCTTCGCACGTTAACCACGTAGAGTGGGTATCCTGGATTTTTTGAGGCAATGAGGACTTTCTCTATCCGCAACACATCGTCATGAACTCTCCTTAGATCGCTGAATATGGCCCCTAGCGCTGATTTAGGTAGGATTGGTTGACCGGGGATATGCCATTTTGCCCCACCAGGGATATCTATACGATCTTGAACCGGAGGCTGCTGAGGCGGCTCGATCATAGATGTAGCTTGGTTGCCTTTCCTCACTCTCTTCCTAGGCTTCTTTGCTACCAGAAGGTCGTCTATAACACTTTCAGCCTCTGGAGGCGGCAATTCAGGCACCGACTCATGACGCTCAAACCGTGAGTAGGCGCCAGTATTGAAATACTGCTGAGTGTCATCATCATCCTCATCCTCATCTATGGCGACGTCACCAATGACTAATGGAGCCACGTCCTCACCCCGTCCGCTATCACCCAGCATGATAGCTAACGGTAATTGGGTAGGTGGGGTATTGATGTTCATACCTAACTGTGTGCTTGTGGGTGTTCTCCCGGCCGCCTCTAGAGGAAGCAGACTCTTTGGCCACAACAGGACCCAACCATTGCAATCACCAAGCCGCCATGGGGTCTCGTCGTCATCCCCCCTAGTACCAGAGAGCCAAAATCGTGTGGCCCGGTTTCACACTAGCCACGGAAACCTTGAAGACATCCAGGGGGATCGGCTGGCCGTGGAACAATGGTACTTTTGGCTTCATTATCGTCGCATTCCCCACGTCCACCTTCTGGTCGCTGATGGTGTACGGGGTTACGTCGGCCTGCAAAGACATGTCTGCGATGTGAGACATCCGAAAGGCAATGGAAACAGGAGATTATACATTTATTGAAGAGGGCCGATGTGACAGATACCGTGAGGGCGTCAAGCTCAGCCAAAGACGAAGCACCGCCGAGCACGTCCTGTGCGGGAGCAGGTGCGGGAGCCAGTGCCGGAGCAGGTGCAGGTGCTCGTGCAACGCTAGTCGAGCTGCTCCCGAAGAAGTCAGCAAAGGGAAATTCGGCTGCATTTTTTCTGAATTTTTCCTGCTCTAATTGAAAACGGCCAGAACCAAGGCACTAGACATATATGCAACCACCTGTTTTGCGGCAGCAACCGCTATTGCAACTGTCTCAACTGATTTCTTCTCAACTGCAATCTCGACCTTCTTGTCGATGTTTTCAACCTCTGTCTTTCCTTTCTATTCTCCATGGTCTCATGGTAGTACTTCTTCCACGTGGCGCCGTCTACAACACCGTGCACGCGTCCATACGACGGTCGAGTGCCTGGTTGAATGGGGTGTCCCACTTGGGCCTCGCCAACATCTCAGACAGCGAGTCGCTTTCGGCCGCAATCCTGTGCTGCTCTCTCTGCAAAAGGAACAACGATCGTCTACGAATATGACTAAATGTGCAGTCGAATTGGTCAGAAACTAAAATTACAAAAAGTATCATGAACTCCATCGTGATCGGGTCCGTATTGAAAACCTTCTTGACTGAGTCCCAATGGTGTCGTGCCCTAAGGACGTCACGCTCCTGCGGGACGGTGAAGTCCGCCAAGGGGTCTGGGATGCCCAGAGTTACGCGTTACGCATCCTCCTTGGCCCATATGGACCACTTCCCGCCGGAACCATGGCTTCCGAGGTGGTGGCGCCCCATTTTCCTATGTTGATGCCCCTTCATTTACTTCGACTTTTTTTGGCAGCTTCGGCCTTGCAAGCCGCCTTGAATATTTCAAAGTGCTCTTGTGTGATTGTAGGATTATCCTTTACGATCTCGGAGTATGGTTCCTTTTTGTTGACAATCCAATGTTTCACCCTTGCTTTCTAGGAGGCCAACGTGTCGCTAAACTTGGTCATGGGGTGTTTGTTTATCTTCTTCATTGTCGGGTCCTTATCTGGATCTTTATTATCCTTTTCATTCCGGCCCGGGAACAAGAATATATGGCGCAGCTTCTTTAGGAGGGAGGGCCTCATATTATCTATCTTCTATAGTTTCTCATCGTTGATGGTGGCGGTTGTCCGTATGATGCAGCCTATTTGATTGTCGTAGCATGATCACGCTTCCTCAGGCACTATTGGCTCAAAAATGCCGGCATCCATCTCCGTGACCAACAGTCTAGTAGTCATGAGTTGGTTCGGGCGCCGTGGCCTCTTTGCTTTCGGTTCTAGACAAGCTCCACTAGTCTCGGCGCCGGTGTCGGCGCCGGTCTCAGTCTCATCACCGGTCTGCATGTCGGTATCAGTCCCCGATGCGACAGGAGGGCCCAACAACAACATCCGTTGATCGTCGGTAAGGCTCAAAAATTCGTCTGCCGCCAGGTAGACGTCATAGCAATCACTAGAACCCTGTTCTTCATCGTTGCTAGCCATGTTTCCTACGATTAAATCTAGTCAATTAATTCTAGACTAATAAAATGAATAATGACATTAAAAAGGCCTAAGTTTTGTAGGAACGTTGGCTCCTTCCCGGTGCGGCATATCCCAGGCACTCGATATATCCTAGTTTGTAGCACGAGTCATGCCGAAATTCACGGAAAATTTCCGCACGACCTTTGCTAAAAAGTGGACAAATCGAGCACCCGAAATTTGCCGGAATGGAAATGAATCAACATTCCGGCAAAACATAGGCCACTCGGCTTCATTCCCTGGAAAAGTGTTCAAATATCCATCTTCGACACCGCAACACATGTCCAAATATACACGAGCAACCACATGTCCAAATATACATGTCCAAATTTCACAAGCTAATTCAAAAACTAAGTGTAGAAGAAAATTCATTTAACTACTAATAGACCAAAACTCAGTTAACTTTAGTGCACTATAATGATGAAAGGAAAAAATTTCAGTTAACTACTAATTTCATTCATTTAGGTTATTCATTTAACTTCACCTAATTAACCTACTATACCACTACTACTAGCAGCACTACTAAACTAATTAACCTAGCAAAACCCTACTGCCCTAACTAAAAAACATCTAGTTAACATCTACTAGTACCACTACTGCCCTAACCTAATTAACATATATTGGTATCACTATATGCTACAAGCAGCACTGCTACAACATCTTCTTCATTTTTTCTTTTAAAGAAACATCTATGAAAAAAACTAATTGAACCCTACTGCCCTAACTAACTTTTGCTGTAGACCAATTTTTTACTCTAAACTAATTTTTGCTCTAACATCTACTACTTAACATCTTTTGTTCTAAACTAAAATTTTTGTTATAAACTAACTTTTGCTCAACTAATTTTTTTCTCTAAAACGCAGAGAGAGAGTAGTGGTGTGGGGAAGGGTGGGGGCTTACAAAGAGGGGAGAGACAGTGGCGGGGAGGTTCTGAGCGACAGAGGCAGGGGAGGGAGGGCAGGCTCGGGCTTGGGCAACGTTGGTCCTGGGCGAGCTCGGACGGTGGTGAGTTCGAGGGCGGCGATGGTGAGGTCGAGGGCGGCCACAGGCGGTGGCGGGGGCTGAGGGCTGCCTCGGGTCGTGGCGGTGAGGATGAGGGCGGACTTGGGGGGAGACGGTGAGATTGCGGGGGTCCATGCCGGCAGGAGACGGCGGTGAAGTGGGGCGACGGCGGATTGGGGAGACGACGGCGAAGTGGGGCGAGGGATTTGGGGGAGAAGCGGTGGCAGGGGGATGGAAACCACTAGTTAAGTGAAACATAATGGTAGCACATTTCTTGTGACGCCCTCGATTTGACCGTACACTAATCATACACGCAAATGTGTACGATCAAGGTCAAGGACTCACGGGAAGATATCACAACACAACTCTAGACACAAATTAAAATAATACAAGCTTTATATTACAAGCCAGGGGTGTAACGCCCCGAGACCGATGTGCCAGGTGTCCTCCAGTTATTCGCTGTTGTTGCCTTGTCATTTTCTTGCGTGTTGCATTTCATCATTTCATCATATGCAGTGCATCATCATGTTTTCAAAACTTGCATTCGTCCGGGTTTCCCCAGTTTCGTCCGTTGTCCATTCTGAGCCCAGACACACTTGCACGCGCCCGAGGCATATCCGAAATAGTATTTTATAAGTGGCTGGAAAATGTTCTTGGAATGGGACAAGAGTTGACGTGTGGTCTTATTATAGTGTAGATAGACCGCCTGTCAAGGTTCATCGCATTCGGAGATCGTTTGATGCCCCAACGGATAACTATAGTGGCAGTATAGCCGGTCTAACGTCAGACGTTTTCGGTCTCCGAAAACTGTTGCCGGGCCTCCCTCTCTTCTCTTCTCTCAGCTCGAGAACGTCTCCAAAGTCCACTACCTACCGCCAGGCCCAACCTAACCTCTCTCGTCAGCCCGCGGCCCTCCTCCCGCGCGTGTCCGAAATCGGTCCAGGACCCGACACGGACAGCCGTCACCGTTGGATCCGGAACATCCCCAAACATCTACAAAATATCACCATTTCCTTATTTGGGCTACCTAAGCTATTTTTTTCCATCCGTCCGATTACGATCGGAGGGACCGGATTAGCCCCTACCTAAAATCCTATTGCTATATATATAGTGGCAAACCTAGACAAATCCCTAAATTCTAGCCCGCTTGTCCCATCCATTCCGTGCCCGCCGCCGCCACCATCTTCTTGGGGATCCGTGCTGGCCAACCTCCAGCCGCCACCCACTCTCCCTTGAATCCTCCATCGATCCAACCAGAGCATCAGCCGATCCCCTTTGCGCCATCCACCCCATCGATCCCCTTTGCGTTTGTGAGGATCCATTGGCTACGTCCGTTTGTCTTCCTCATGGACTCATTCTTCTTCCTTGCGGGATCTCAGGCTAGATGACCATACCCTCGAAATCACTTCTATCTTTGCTTGCTAGTTGCTCGCTCTTTTGCTATGCCTATGCTGCGATACCTACCACTTGCTTATCATGCCTCCCATATTGTTGAGCCAAGCCGCTAACCCACCTTGTCCTAGCAAACCATTGTTTGTCTATGTTACCGCTTTGCTCAGCCCCTCTTATAGTGTTGTTAGTTGCAGGTGAAGATTGAAGTTTGTTCCTTGTTGGAACATGGAGCTCGTTCCTTGTTGGAACATTGTTTACTTGTTGGGATATCACAATATCTCTTATTTAACTAATGCATCTATATACTTGGTAAAGGGTGGAAGGCTCGGCCTTACGCCTGGTGTTTTGTTCCACTCTTGCCGCCCTAGTTTCCGTCATATCGGTGTTATGTTCCCGGATTTTGCGTTACTTACACGGTTGGGTATAATGGGAACCCCTTGACAGTTCGCCTTGAATAAAACTCCTCCAGCAAGGCCCAACCTTGGTTTTACCATTTGCCACCTAGCCTTTTCTTTGCCTTGGGTCGGCCAGCCCGAGGGTCATCTTTATTTTAACCCCCTGGGCCAGTGCTCCTCTGAGTGTTGGTCCAACATGTCAGCCGCCGGTGACCACCAGGGGCAACTCTGGGTTGTCCTACCGGAAGTTTGGACAATCCGATGTGCCCTGAGAACGAGATATGTGCCGCTCCTATCGGGATTTGTCGGCACATTTGGGTGGCTTTGCTGGTCTTGTTTTACCTTGTCGAAATGTCTTGTAACCGGGATTCCGAGTAAGATCGGGTCTTCCCGCTAGAAGGAATATCCTTCGTTGACTGTGAGAGCTTGTGATGGGCTATGTTGGGCCACCCATGCAGGGTTATGAACTTTCAAAAGCCGTGCCTGCGGTTGTGGGCAGATGGGAATTTGTTAACGTCCGGTTGTAGAAAACCTGAAGTTGACCTTAATTAAAATACATCAACCGCGTGTGTTACCATGATGGTCTCTTCTCGGCGGGGTCCGGGAAGTGAACACGGTGTTGGAGTTATGCTTGATGTAGGTTGTTCTAGGATCACTTCTTGATCATAGTTTCTCGACCGTGCTTCGCCTTCTCTTCTCGCTCTCATTTGCGTATGTTAGCCACCATATATGCTAGTCGCTCGCTGCAGCTCCACCTCATACCTTTACCATACCCATAAGCTTAAATAGTCTTGATCGCGAGGGTGTGAGATTACTGAGTCCCCGTGACTCACAGATACTTCCAAAACCAGCTTGCAGGTGCCGTTGAACCGTGCAGATGACGCAACAGAGCTCAAGGCGGAGCTCGATGAAGATCATGTCCTTTGTGTTGTTTTTTTCTAGTTGATCAGTAGTGGAGCCCAGTTGGGATCGATCGGGGATCTGTGTAGCATTTGGGGTAGTCTTCTTTTATTTTGGTTCTGTAGTCGGACCTTGAGTGTATTTGGATGATGTAATGCTTTATTCATGTAATTGTGTGAAGTGGCGATTGTAAGCCAACTATGTATCTTTTCCCTTATGTATTACATGGGTTGTATGAAGATTACCGCACTTGCGACATTGCTTTCAAAGCGGTTATGCCTCTAAGTCATGCTTCGACACGTGGGAGATATAGCCGCATCGAGGGCGTTACAAGTTGGTAATCAGAGCCTTCCCCAACCTTAGGAGCCCCCACTGCTTGATCGAATTACCAGCCGTTGTTGAGTCTAGAAAAATGTTTTGAGTCATTTAGGATTATATATATCAGAGATTTTAGGAATTCTTTTTACTCCCCAGTCCCTTGATGGCTCTGGTAAGGCATCCTGACGTAGAGTTTTGACTCTTCTCTTCTCAAATTTCACTAATTTTTTTTAGGATCACGCGGGTATCTTGGAATCGTTCCGATGGTTTTGTGACGAGAACATTGTTCTTGGTGCCTCCTGTATTTAGGGGTTGTGGCAGTGTCCTAGGGAGTTGAGCTCCAAGGTGTTGTCGTCACAATTTTATCGTTTCAGTTCTGGAATACCTGAGTTTAGTTTCGCCGACATCGAAAATCTCTTTTATGCAGTTGTTGGTGAGATAACCTCGACGCCACCCATTACTGGGGTGGGAGTTCGGGAGTATTGCCATAACTCATATAACAGATGCTTTTCGAAGGTTGAGGTAGACGATTTCCGAAGGTTTCTTGGTTATGTGTTGAAGGATGGATACAGCTGGATGTAGGATTTGTTAGTTTTGGGTGAGATATTATGCTTCTCTTGTATCCCCAACACCTGATTGCATAAACGGAAAATTTTGGGAGTTTATAAGTGGGAATTCAGGTAGCTCTTAGGATATCTTTCCGACAGATGTATGATATGAAATTGGGGTTCGACGTCTAGTGGTCCGCCTATTCATGGTTGGTTTTACAGTGGTCTCGTTGTGTCTTAAAGAGTCCTTGGCTATGCCGACTGGGGGACGCTTCGTATGTCATGTGCACTGCCTTGTACATGATGGTGCTGTACGATCAAGCCCGTGTAGGCCCCACCACAAAAACTTCGGATGAAATCTCAGTCATATGTTTGTTCCAGCTTATTCTGCAAGCCAATCATTTGTTTTGTTTTGAGTTGTGGTATTCAAGTTGCTTCGAAGTCAAGTGTTGATTCCATACCTTCCCCAAATGGTGTTCTCATACTCCGATGGGAATACTAATCCTTCTTGATAATCGAGACTGTCATGTCAATCCTTTTCATCCGGTGTGCTTCTCTTCAAGTGGATCTGATCATTCTAATATCAGTCAGATCTATTACTAGTTCTTCTCAACGGTGTTGTCTTCATCCGTCCTCAAGTTGCCTTTGTTTTTTCCTGCCCTCCCACCCTTTTTCTTCTAGGAATCCGATGTATGTATCAAGTATCCTTTTATTCTTGTGAAGTCTCTCCATCATTTTCCATCAATATTCTTATCCAGTGATTCTCATGAAGATCCTAATGGAGCTTCAAGTTCGTCATTCGTCATTCTTTTCTTCTCCGGTGGATTCTAGTCAAACCTTGTTGATTATATCCTTTCCTCGTTTCAATACCTTCTCATACCGGTGCACCTCATAATAATTCACTTCTCGCTATTCATTTGTTCCGGAGTGCTCAAGATATCTCGAAGATTCGTGTTTCCACTCTATAGTCGTTCAAGATCTTTCGAGGATGTTCCCTCATTCAAGTCATTTAATTCAACCGGTGCTTTCTCTCTTTTAAATTGTTATATCGGTGTTTTCTTTTGAGTGGGCCCTAACCCACAGGTCTTTTCCCAGGATCTTACCTGACTCTTCTCTTTTCCGGAGCTTCTCAAGTTCTTTTCAAAGTTTGACGTAAGAATGATTTATCATCAGTCAAATGCTTTTCTCCAAGATCTTTCAAATTCTTTTCATCGTTGGCTCAACCTTTCTATTCTTCATTCCAGAGTGCCTCAACAATTTTTGTTGTTGTTTCTCTTCGTCATTCTCAGGTTTTGAAGACCGAAGAAGAGTTTTACCTCCATATCTTATCTGTTCTCTCAGATATTCATGGCTCTAGTTCGAGGCCATCCTCTCATAATTGTTTGATTGTGAGAATTCTTTTCACCCTTCCGGAGCAATTCAAGAGTCTTCTCAGTTTGTTTATCCGGAGTCCTTCAATTCAGGTTTATTCATTCTCAGATGGCATTTATCATCCTCCAATCTTACCGGTGCATCATTCAAGTTTTCTCTTACCAGCTCGTGATCTCTTCATTCTCATGTATCTAAATTCTCTCAAGCATCTTCGTTTATTTACTAGTCCTTCCCGGTGTTTCTTCATCTTTTATTCGTTCATTTTCAATTCTTATGGTGGTTCGTTCAAGAGTTCTCTTCCGTCATGTATCATATATATGCATTCGTGCTTTTCAAATTCTATCGGTGGATCGTTGAAGACTTTCTCAAGTTTGCGCTATATCTATCTTAATCTTTCTACGAGGATAAGTAGTATGCCAAATCCGTTGCTTGTCAACAATTAAACTGTTGAAGGATACGCATAACATAATTCTTATTCTTGTCCCATCCTAGTGTTTAATTCTTTTTTCCGGAGTGGTTCATCGTATCACATTCTCAGTTCGGGATGCTTATCTTTTCTTTTCCGGAGTTCCATGTTTTCCACATTATATCATCACGAAGATCCATCTAAATCATTGCAAGGATTCACCTTGTGTTTTCAAATTTCTCTTTCTTTCTATTCTTTTGTTACCGGAGTTTATTCATGGAGGCTATACATGATGGTTCATCAAGGATTTATTTCCTTCTCGAAGAGTTCATCAAGATTCTTTTCTAAGGAGCTTAAGTTTCTTCATCTTGCAATCCGGAGTGCAATTCTTTCTTCCATATCATTGGAGGTGGTATTATGTCATTCTTGATATTTTGAGCTCATGTTTCATGATTCACATATTGCTAAGAATGAGGTATTTTAAATCCATCAACCTATTCGTTGGAATTATCTTGGGTTATATTTCACCTAGAGCGTTCCCTAAGGATTGTTGCTACCTATGGTGCTCATAAATGACCCAAGTTCTTCTTTCATCCTTCCAGTGAAATAAGCTTCTTGTCTCCTTGCTCATACCAATCCAATTCTTTTTCCCGTAAGTGACAGGTTGTCACCTCATAATCTGAGATGTATTCCATAAGACCATATCAAGCTTATTCTTTTCGTTGTTGGTTTTTTTCCAACAACTCCGTTCGACCCTTCTCCTAAGGACACCTATTCACGCTCTTTTGTAGCAGAAGTTGCCATTTTCTCCTACATTCTTTTGTCTCAATTATCTTTATTCTATTCTTTCTCTCGGAGGTCTAGTGATGTTCCTCTTTTCACTCCTCATCTCGGTTTGTCAAGATCATGTTCAATTTCTTCCATTTATAGTCGAAGTGCTGTCCAAATTATATCAGTCTTATTCCTTCTCTATCTTGTGTAACTGGAGTGTCGTGTCCTCTTCTCAAGTTCTTTTCACCGTATCAAGTCTTGCATAACTTCTCAACCGGAGTGCTGCTCGAACTTGTTCTTCCTTGTCCCTCTTGTCTAACGGAGTGTTTTCAACTTCGTTCATCTCCGTTGTATTCTTTTCTCGAAATGGCTTAACCTTTTTCAAGGTTCCTTGGTTTCACTCATTGGTCAAAGAAGCAACTTATTTTTTACCGCTTATCTTCCTTTTTCCGTTGTCCCTCCGGTGCCATTCTAGATTTCGGGACGAGATCCTCTCGTAGTGGTGGAGTGTTATAACGCCCCGAGACTGATGTGCCACGTGTCCTCCAGTTATTTGCTGTTGTTGCCTTGTCATTTGCTTGTGTGTTGCATTTGATCATGTCATCATAAGCATTGCATCATCATGTTTTCAAAACTTGCATTCGTCCGGGTTTCCCCAGTTTCGTCCGTTGTCCGTTCTGAGCCCAGACACACTTGCACGCGCCCGAGGCATGTCCGAAATAGTATTTTATAAGTGGCCGGAAAATGTTTTAGGAATGGGACGAGAGTTGACGTGTGGTATTATTATAGTGTAGATAGACCGCCTGTCAAGTTTCATCGCATTCGGAGATCATTTGATGCCCCAACGGATAACTATAGCGGCAGTATAGCCGGTCTAATGTCGGACGTTTTCGGTCTCCGAAAACTGTTGCCGGGCCTCCCTCTCTTCTCTTCTCTCAGCTCGAGAACGTCTCCACAGTCCACTACCTACCGCCAGGCCCAACCCAACCTACCACAGAGCCCTCCTCCCGCGGCGTCCGAAAGCGGTCCCGGACCCGACCCGGACAGTCATCACCGTTGGATCCGGAACGTCCCCAAACATCTACAAAATATCACCGTTTCCTTATTTGGGCTACCTAAGCTATTTTTTTCTATCCGTCCGATTACGATCGGAGGGACCGGATTAGCCCCTACCTAAAATCCTATTGCTATATATATAGTGGCAACCCTAGACAAATCCCTAAATTCTAGCCCGCTTGTCCCATCCATTCTGTGCCCGCCGCCGCCACCATCTTCTTGGGGATCCGTGCTGGCCAACCTCCAGCCACCACCCACTCTCCCTTGAATCCTCCATCGAGCCAACCAGAGCATCACCCGATCCCCTTTGTGCCATCCACCCCATCGATCCGCTTGGCCCTCCCCGCAAGCAGCCTCGCAAGCGCCCCGGCATCCCTCGCCGTGCCCCGTCTCTCAAGCCCCGCCATCCCCGCCGACGACCAAGTCCAGCTGCGCCGCCTGTCGCTCGTCGCCGGTGGCCTCAACCACCAGGGCGTCGCCGCCGGACCGACAGGTCCCCTGCCTCATGCCCCTTTTTCCTTTTCCTGAATCTCCTTCTCCTCTAACCTCTGGCTTATGTCCCGTTTGATCAAGTTGCTGCCAGGGAATCCCGCGATGGATCTCCGACCGCCGTGCCCGCCTGGATCGGCCCTGAATCCATCGTCGGCGACCAAAGCTCCGTTTCGCTCCGGCCACCTCCGTTTGTTTCCCCGTTACCGGCGCCGATGTGGAGCCGTGCTGCCTGTAGCCGTGCCAAGACATCGCCGCTGCTCTGCTTTTTGGTGAATAGAGGGCATGCGCCGCCTCCTTAAGCTTCGCCCGCGCGCCACTTTGTCGGAGAACACTGTCACGCGCTTGGACCTGCTCGCCTTCGCCGCCTCCTTGCGTTCCCCGAGTGGCCGTCATTCCCCTGTCTCACCTGAAGCCACCGCGGTCGGCTTCAGTCTCTGCATCGAGCGCAGAGAGGGGCGACGCCTGAGGCCTCTCGTGCATCCTCGACGCGAGAGTGGGCTGCATGGGCGCCAAGGCCCAGCGTGTCGCCAACCCCACTTCGCCCTACTTCCCCTCTCCACCCACTGGGCCAAGCCCAGGGTGAGCTCTGCTGCCCCCACCTTTTGCACTGTTGGCCCAAGTGCAGTTTTGGCCCATGTCATGTTTTTTCCCTCTAGATGTTTTTGTCTATTATTCCAGAGAACACCCGTTTTGCATAAAAGTCCCTAAACATCACGCATATTATAACTCACCAA
The DNA here is from genome assembly GCF_002162155.2 of Triticum dicoccoides. Taxonomy (NCBI): domain Eukaryota; kingdom Viridiplantae; phylum Streptophyta; class Magnoliopsida; order Poales; family Poaceae; genus Triticum; species Triticum dicoccoides. The sequence goes on along the minus strand of NC_041384.1, from coordinate 282,102,987 downwards.
CCGTGCATCATATTAAAATAAGTTATATATGTAAAATGCTTAGAATTTTGTGTAGATTAATAATTTGCAACTTTCAATCATGTTTAAAATGCTTAAGATGCTGTTTGTTTAAACTTGCTTAATTAACTTTCTAAAATGTTTTAATTCATAACTAAATAACCGTAGCTCCAAACCTAACAAACTTTATATGTAAATGGGGTAGAAAAATGCCTAGTTTAACATGATGCACTCACCTAGCATGTTAAACAACTCTAAAATTGTGTTTAGGGAAGAACAGTACCAAACCTAATATATGCATATGGGGATTTACCGGAATTGTTGTTCGTTGCTTCCGGCCTCATTTAAACTTGACTAGATAGGTAGTTTTACTTTGCTTCACCCTCTTGCCATGTTTAACAACATTTAATATTGTTGGGTACATAAACAAGATCGAACTAAATAAGTCACGTGGTGTTTCGTTGATATGCAATGGAGTTGCATGTTGAGCTCCACTTAATTTGTACGATTGTTTGTGCATTTTGTTATGCCATGCTTCATTAAACCGTACATGCATCATACTTGATTGTGCATCATGCCATGATTATGTGATGGTTGTTTACTATGTTGTTTGCTTCTTTTTGGTGTTGCTTCTTCGGGGTGGTTCCGATAACGTTGCGTTTGTGAGGATCCGTTGGCTACGTCCGTTTGTCTTCCTCATGGACTAGTTCTTCTTCCTTGCGGGATCTCAGGCAAGATGACCATACCCTCGAAATCACTTCTATCTTTGCTTGCTAGTTGCTCACTCTTTTGCTATGCCTATGCTGCGATACCTACCACTTGCTTATCATGCCTCCCATATTGTTGAGCCAAGCCGCTAACCCACCTTGTTCTAGCAAACCGTTGTTTGGCTATGTTACCGCTTTGCTCAGCCCCTCTTATAGCGTTGTTAGTTGCAGGTGATGATTGAAGTTTGTTCCTTGTTGGAACATGGAGCTCGTTCCTTGTTGGAACATTGTTTACTTGTTGGGATATCACAATATCTCTTATTTAATTAATGCATCTATATACTTGGTAAAGGGTGGAAGGCTCAGCCTTATGCCTGGTGTTTTGTTCCACTCTTGCCGCCCTACTTTCCGTCATATCGGTGTTATGTTCCCGGATTTTGCGTTCCTTACGCGGTTGGGTATAATGGGAACCCCTTGACAGTTCGCCTTGAATAAAACTCCTCCAGCAAGGCCCAACCTTGGTTTTACCATTTGCCACCTAGCCTTTTCTCTCCCTTGGGTCGGCCAGCCCGAGGGTCATCTTTATTTTAACCCCCCTGGGCCAGTGCTCCTCTGAGTGTTGGTCCAACCTGTCAGCCGCCGGTGACCACCAGGGGCAACTCTGGGTTGGCCTACAGGAAGTTTGGACAATCCGATGTGCCCTGAGAACGAGATATGTGCAGCTGCTATCGGGATTTGTTTGCACATTCGGGTGGCTTTGCTGGTCTTGTTTTACCTTGTCGAAATATCTTGTAATCGGGATTTCGAGTCTGATCGGGTGTTCCCGCTAGAAGGAATATCCTTCGTTGACCGTGAGAGCTTGTGATGGGCTAAGTTGGGACACCCCTGCAGGGTTACGAACTTTCGAAAGACGTGCCCGCGATTATGGGCAGATGGGAATTTGTTAACGTCCGGTTGTAGAAAACCTGAAGTTGACCTTAATTAAAATACATCAACCACGTGCGTTACCATGATGGTCTCTTCTCGGCGGGGTTCGGGAAGTGAACACGGTGTTGGAGTTATGCTTGACGTAGGTTGTTCTAGGATCACTTCTTGATCATAGTTTCTCGACCGTGCTTCGCCTTCTCTTCTCGCTCTCATTTGCGTATGTTAGCCACCATATATGCTAGTCGCTCACTGCAGCTCCACCTCATACCTTTACCTTACCCATAAGCTTAAATAGTCTTGATCGCGAGGGTGTGAGATTGCTGAGTCCCCGTGACTCATAGATACTTCCAAAACCAGCTTGCAGGTGCCATTGAACCGTGCAGATGACGCAACCGAGCTCAAGGCAGAGCTCCATGAAGATCGTGTCCTTTGTGTTGTTTCGTTCTAGTTGATCAGTAGTGGAGCCTAGTTGGGATCGATCGCGGATCTGTGTATCATCAAGGTGAACGTAAGAGGATCCACCCTCGAGGTTCACGCTTGAGGGGTTGCACGACAGAGCCGTATCGGAAGTGGTTAAGGAGGAAATCACCCTTGATGACCACGACCGATTAGCTACACTACAGAGGTCTCATCAGGAGTGATGTATGAGGTTCCACCCTTGGCACTCGATGGTAACTTTGCAGAGTCGTTCAACTAGCGGGGATGTGCGGTGTCGGGGCCTGGACGTCGATCACGTTGATCGAATCATTAAACATAAAGCGAGGCAACTGGGACAAGCTGGGGGTCACTGATTGATCACTAACCAACCTATACTAAGTAGTTTAGGACAAGCAGGTAAGGTATGAAAACATGTAACAACAACATGATATGCATCAGCGTAGGATCATACAGAAAGCAGTAGCAGTTCTAATGCAAGCATGAGAGGGAAAGAAATGGGCGATATCGGAATGCTCAAGGGGGGTTTGCTTGCTGGGTTGCTCTGGCAAGGAGGGGTCATCATCGACGTAGTCGATCACACGGGCAACATGGGTCTCGGGGTCTACTGGAGAAGAAGAGGGGGTAGAAACAGTAAATACAGGGCAAACAAGCATCACAAAAAAATATAACAAGGCAAAACGTGGTGCCAGGCGTGACCTAACGCAGTACTGGGCGATACTGGTGAAGAGGGGAAACATCCGGGAAAATTTCCTAGCGTTAGGCATTTTCGGACAGATGAAACGAAGGAGGACGGTTGCAGGTTTGCTATGCTAGGGTGTGTGGCGGACGAACGGGTTGCGTAACCGGGTTCGTCTCGTCGTTCTGAGCAACTTTCATGTACAAAGTTTTTCGATCCGAGCTACAGTTAATTTTATAAGATTTTTCAAAGTTTTAAATAAATTCTAAAATTTCTGGTTTATTTTAATTTGTTTTAAAACGAGTTGACCAAGTCAACTTTGACTAGTGAAAAGGGTAGGGTGTGGCCCAAATGTCATAGGTTGTACCTAAACAAATAAATAAAACTAATCTAATTGAAAAGGACCCACATGTCATCTACACATAGGCTAATCTAGCCACTAATTAAAACTACTAGCTAAACCAGGAAGGGCTGGCCATTAATGGGCAGAACCCAGCCGGCCACGCGCACGACACACACACAGAACACGCAACACAAATGCTAGAGGTTAGAAATGTTCTCTATTTAACACAAGATAGCAACTTATGATTTTCATAGGATTTAATCCATGTATCAAGTGGATTTGGTCCAATGGAAACATTTGAGCCTTGTCAAGTGTACTACCTACTCATATTATTTTTACACATATTAACAACTGTTTAACCACTGATTGGGGGTTGTTTAGGGGCTTAGTCAACATAGAAATCCAAAAGCTAACTAGTAGCAGCTACAGTAGATAGTAGTAGTACAATAGAGCAGCGAGCAGCGTGGGCAGTGGCATGGCTCGGGCACCATACGCGGGCGGGCGCGGCAGCCGCAGCAGCAGGCGAGGCCATACTCAGGCGGGCGCGGGGTGCGGCTCAATGGGCGCGGTGAGGCTGGCCGACAGCAGTAGGCACGGCCGTGGGCGAGCAGGCGGCGGCACGCAGTGCCATCAGGGGCGAGCAGCAAGGATGCATCAGCAGCAGCCGAGCAAGCGCGGGGGTGGCTCAGGCGCGGCCGACGCGAGGACTGGGCGGCAGCGGCAGGCGCGGGCCACAGCAGCAGCAGCGTCGCAAGCAAAGCAGCGCATAAGTTGGACGCATGTACGCGTACGCGGGAGTTCGAGCACGACGGTTATGGCGGCCTACGACATGCAAACGAAGGGGAGGGACAGAGGGATTGGACGAGCGGCTCACTGGGATCCCGTAGGGGTGCAAAGGTGGGCTCGGGGAGGATCGACAGCGCCGGAGTCGTTGATGAACGGCGACGTCCGAAGGAGGAAGGAGAGCTCGATCCCCGCGATGTGGGGCTCTCCATCTTGGTCTCGTGGTTCCAGGCGACGAAGAAGACCACGGCGGGGCGGAGGGACATGTCCTTAGGCATCGGGGAGGAGGGTAGCCATGCCGGCGAGGGCAAACATGGCAACAACAGCGTCGGACGCGGTTGGATCTGGAGGAGGGGGTGTAGCGAGAGGGGGGAGAGGAGGAGGGGGAGCGCGAGGGCAAGTGGGGAGGGCTCGGCGCGGCTATATAGGGCAGGGGAGCCGGCGATGCTCGACGCTTGTGGCGCCGGCCATGGAGATGGCGCAACGGCTGCCCTTGCTGCTCTTGTAGCTGGTAGGAGAGGATTGGGGTGGGTTGGGCCAAATCTACTACCTTAAGGCCCAAAGGCATACTGATAGGTTTCCCTTTTTCAGTTTACTTTACTGTTTGCCTTTGCTCCTGTTTTGCATTATTTTGAGATACTAAATGATTTTTGTAAAAGATGAAACTTGACACATAATTACTTGGCAATATATTGACTTGGCTCAAAAAGGTTGAGGCTGGTTGGAAACCATTTAAATTTCCTTTAAATAGAAAAGGGGTTAAATGTTGTTGTTTTGACACTGTTTTAAAAAGATTAGGAGCAATTTAATACTTCAAATAATATTTGTTTCTACATGAAAATTACTTAGTAATTATTTTCAACCTAAGCAACAATTTTTTAATGTTTGCAGAAACAATAAATTTGACTTGAGAATTTAATTGGAATTTGACTTCAGAGTTGATCAAGTGATAGCTAGCTCAGTAAAGCATGGTTACATGGCATCATTAACAGGGGGTTACTGTACCATGACACTAGGGGTGTTACATTTCTGAAAATGCGCTATAGCTAAGTTAGCTACAGCGCGTTTTCAGAAACGCACTACTGCTATGCCTTTCTCCTTTTTCCCTTTTTTCTTTTATTTTTCTTTACATTTTATTTTTCTCCTTTGTCCTTTTTCTATTTCTTTCATTTTCATTTATTTGTGTACTTGTTTTTCATTTCTTTTTCTTTTTGTTAGCAGTAGCGCCTTACACCTAAACACGCCGCTACAACAATATTAGCGGTAGCGCTGTTTCTAATAGATCGCTACTACTATGTGTATCCTATTCGCTTAGTGGTGGAAATTTTAGTAGTAGCGCTTTTACCATGGGACGCGCTACTGCTATATATGTATTTGCAGCGCGGTTATTCTGCACGCGCTACTGCTATGTAGCAGTAGCGCGCTTTTTTAACAAGCGCTACAGCTAAAGTTCTGTGTATAAGGTTTTCCCTAGTAGTGCATAGTAGACAATGTTCTATTTACTACTTTAGTTTATCCATCAGTTTGGTGGTGACAAGTAGTTCGAAAAAGCAATTTAGTCCCCAACTTAGCCCATAAACATCTCCGTAAGTGGCTAAGAAATTTAGTATCACGATCCGAAACAATAGTATTTGGCACACCATGCGAGCGAATAATTTCATGAAAGAACAAATCAGCAACATTAACAGAATCATCGCTTTTATGACATGGTATAAAGTGTGCCATTTTTTTGAATCTATCCACGACAACAAATATGCTATCCCTCTCCTTCTTTGTTTGAGGTAAACCTTAAAAAAATCCATAGATATGTCCTCCCAAGGAACACTAGGTATAGGCAAAGGCATATATAAACCATAAGGATTGAGTCATGACTTAGCATTTTGACATGTAGTGCAGCGAGCAACAAAACGCTCAACATCCCGTCTCATCTTTGGCCAAAAGAAATGTGTATCAAGAACATCCTCTATCTTCTTCATGCCAAAGTGTCCCATTAATCCTCCTCCATGTGCCTCCTACAACAACAAAAGACGAATGGAGCTAGCTGGAATGCATAGCTTGTTAGCACGAAACACATATCCATCGTTAACGACGACTTGTTCCATGTTCTCCCTTCTTTTCAATTCCGCAACACATCTTTAAATTGAACATCATGCACATATTGTTCTTTGATGGTCTCCAAACCAAATATTTTAAAGTCAAGTTGTGGAAGCATAGTATAATGACGAGACAGTGCATCAGCAATAACATTTTCTTTACACTTCTTGTGTTTAATGAAATAAGGGAAAGTCTCAATGAACTCAACACATTTAGCATGTCTAAGATTCAGTTTGGCTTGACTTTTAATATGTTTCAAAGACTCGTGATCAGAATGTATAACAAATTCCTTGGGCCATAAATAATGTTGACATGTTTCTAAAGTCCGAACAAGAGCATATAATTCCTTATCATAAGTGGAATAGTTTAGACTAGACCCACTCAATTTTTCAGAAAAGTATGCAACAGGTTTGCCATCTCGTAAGAACACACCTCCTAATCCAATTCCACTAGCATCACATTCAAGCTCAAAAGTCTTATAAAAATCAGGAAGTTGGAGTAAAGGAGCATGTGTCAACTTATCTATCAATGTCGTGAAGGCTTCTTCCTGTGTGGTACCCCAAACAAAAGGCATATCCTTGTTCGTAAGCTCATTGAGAGGTGCAGCAATGGTGCTGAAATCTCTCAGAAAACGCCTATAGAAACCAGCGAGTCCAAGAAAACTCCTCACTTGTGTGACCGTTTTGGGCTGCGGCCCACTCTCAATAGCTTCAATCTTGGCTTGATCAACTTCAATTCCCTGTGGAGTAACAATATAGCCAAGAAAAGATACTCGATCGGTGCAAAATGTGCACTTCCCAAGGTTACCAAACCAACATGCATCATGTAGAGCAATAAAAACAACACGTAAATGTTCCAAATGTTCTCCCAAAGATTTGCTATAAATTAGTATATCATCAAAATAGACTACCACAAATCATCCAATGAAAGAACGTAAAACTTCGTTCATTAATATCAGGAGAGTACTAGGTGCATTAGTTAACCCACATGGCATGACTAACCACTCATATAAACCAAACTTAGTTTTAAATGTTGTTTTCCATTCATCTCCCAATTTCATACGAATTTGATGGTATCCACTATGCAAATCATCTTTGGAGAATATTGTAGAGCCACTCAATTCATCAAGCATATCATCTAGCCTAGTAATAGGACGGTGATAACAAATAGTAATATTATTAATGCCTCTAGAATCAACACACATATGCGACGTACCATCCTTTTCTTGGCACTAGTATAATAGGAACAACACAAGGACTAAGGGGTTCGTGTATATAACCTTTGTCGAGTAGCTCATGTACTTGACACATAATCTTCTTCATCTCCTCTAGATTGGTATGGTATGGCGCATGATTTGGCAACGAAGCACTGAGAATTAAGTCAGTCTGATGCTCAATCCCTCGAATAGGTGGCAATCCTAGTGGCATGTCTTGTGGAAAGACATCAACAAACTCCTGCAAAATGTTAGTGATAGCATGAGTCAAAGAGGAAGGCACGTCCTCGAATAAAAATAATACCTTTTTGCACACAAAAGCATAACAAACAAATTTGCTGACATCTAGATCATCAATATCAGATTTGGTGGCAAGTAAGCACGCACTTCTCAATTTAATTTCAGAAGCAACACTAGATGGTTTATAATGAGGCTTCGTTTGTTGCTCAAATTGTTTGGCCACAATCTGATTTTCACTCTTATTTTTCTCCTGTTTTGCTGTATTAGCCCTATTAATATCATCTTTCAAAATGGAATCGGGAGACACAGGACGGAAAGTAATATGTTATCCTTATGAACAAGAGTATACTTATTGTTTCGACCATGGTGTACATAATTCTTATCAAATTGCCGTGGTCTACCAAGTACTCCCTCCGTTCGGAATTACTTGTCTCGAAAATCAATGTATCTAGAACTAAAATATGTCTAGATACATCCATTTTTGCGACAAGTAATTCCGAACGGAGGGAGTAATAAGGAACATGCTTGCATGGGTACCATGTCACAATCAACATAATCAACACATTTAGAGATACTAAAATGCACACGAACAGTACGTGTTACCTTAACCTTGCCGTTGTTGTTGAACTAGTGGATGTAGTAAGGATGTGGATGTGGTCTTGTGGTGAGAGATAGCTTCTCCACCATCTCCATGCTAGCCAAGTTGTTGCAGTTCCCTCCATCAATGATGACACAAACAGAATGTTCCTTCACAACTCCGTTTGTGTGGAACAAATTGTGCCTCTGATTTTGCTCATCTTGTGTGACATACACACTCAAAACATGCTGAGCAACTAAACTTTCATACCTGTTAGCGTCATCAGCAGACATGCATTGTGTCTCTTGTTCAGAATCATCTCCATCGTGTTCTTCACTTGTAATGAGAGCCAAAGTCTCCTCATCGTAGTCACTAGCGGACTCATACCCACCATCCTTAGTAGGAATCATCACACGCTTAGATGGACATTCTCTCGCATAATGACCTCGACCCTTGCAACAATAACCAATAAAATCATTTGTTTGCCCTGTTGATGCCATGGATGAAGAAGAGCTCTGTGCATGCCCAGAAGGTGTGCTCTTGGCAGATGGTGATGGTTGTGCCTGCCTTCTTGTATCATGGCTCGAGGTGGCAGCTGACAGAGGTGTCGGTGTAGTAGAATTTGTGGAAGTAGAGGATGCACACGGTGCCCATGATGAAGGTCGACCTACAGAAAAGTTAGTTCGTGCCAATGCCTGTCGATCCTGCACTTCACGTTCAGCTTTACATGCAAGATGGAATACACGAGTGATATTATTATACTCCTTATACTCTAGAATGGTCTGAATCTCTCTATTTAATCCACCCATAAAACGTGCAAGCATAGCTTCATTATCCTCAACAATACCACATCTAATCAAGCCAGTTTGTAATTCCTGATAATATTCTTCTACAGAATTTTTTCCTTTCTCAAACGTTGCAATTTTTGAAGCAATTCACATAGATAATATGGTGGAACCCAGCGAATACGCATAGCATTTTTCAAAGCAGCCCAAGTAGCTTGAATAGGATATAATCTACAATGTTCAGACCACCATACATGCAAAACTAGTGAAAGAACAAACAACAATAGCAACACGTCTCTCCTCAGGATATTTTAAACATGTAAAACATTGTTCAGTGTCTAACTCCCATGTAAGATATATATCAGGAACATATCTTCCCTCAAGTGGTGGAATATTCAATTTCAGTTTAGGAAGATGGTCATGATCTCATACCTGAGCTGGTAGTGCAGCCCTGCCATTGTGATTATATGCATGTGGACAACCTGGTATTGGTGGTTGCACGTAGTTCTAATTTTGATCAATCTCATCCTCGTAATCGTCATCCTCCTCGGCACCAGCAGTAGTAACAGGAGCCAAAGAAGCATCAACTGTTGGTACAACAGCACCAGAAGTTTGGCGATCCTCAAGAGGAAAACGCTTCGCTCGTCCAAACTGATTCGTCAGGGGGCATTGTTGTTGTCGTTGTAGAGGTGCGACAGGTGCAGCTGGTGGTGGTTGTGGAAGACGCGAGAGCAATTCATTAAACTTGTTATCCAGCTTTGTCTCGAACGACTTCTCCATGCCATCTATCTTCTCCATGGCCTCTTCAAATCTGTTTACCACATCTCCCACTTGGCCACTCATCATTTGCTAAAACTTATCATCCAACTCCTTGTTTGTCATGTTCTCCCAGTCGAGATAATCAGCTTGTGATCCTGGCATGGTTAGCAGCAAGAGGAAAACACAAGAATATGTCACAAATCCATCAACCGAATCTCAAATTATTACCAGTTCTTACCAAGCAGCAGGTGGTGATCGGCAACTGTTGTAGTCAAAACTCTCAAAGTTTGGATAGAGCGATTACTAGGGAGAGTCAAACACACGACGTAGATGTATGTGGAGCTGGGAAGGCTTATAATATGGTAGCAAAAAGGGTTAGCACTAATCAATTCAGATATGCAAAGTTGAATAAACGCTCAACGACAGTACTGCGCTGGTCCTAGGCTAGACCGTACTAGAGACGCAAGCCTAGAACACTAACAAAATCACGGCGCGGCACGTAAACAAGGGAAAAGCACATTGCGGGAATTTTTTTCACTCTATTTTTTGGGATCTTTTTTGCTCTCCTCTTTTTTGCGAAAAATCACTATAATGGCGAGTGTCTCAAAACTCTTCCCAAATAAAATTGACAGGATAGGCATGAAATTTTTTTGACTATTTTTTCGGAAATCAGGGCAGCGACGACCAAAAAGTGCGATAAAATCAGGGCACGTGTCACAAAAGACACAGAAAATCCTAAAAACAGGATAGGGAAAAAATATTTTTGATCGTTGAAATTTTGGCCTAAAAACTGCCCGGGGGTCTCTAGACTATTTTTTCAAAACCTACTCAAGCAAGGAAACATGAATCGGAAAATAGATGGATCACGAAAACAAACCTGATATGAAAAGAACACAGATTGGTGGTGGATATATGGTTGTAGGATATGGCGGCGGTGGTGGTTTATGATGGAGGTGGTAGGATATGGCAGCGGTGGTGGTATATGGCAGCAGCGATGAAGATGTTGTGGCAGGGGCGTGACAAATTGTGACGGAACCTGAAACTCTAAAGGACTAGACACTAAGACCAGCTACTTGACACCACGACACAACCGCAAATTCAACAAAGCAAAATATTGAAACGACTATGCAAAGGCTCAGACTGGTTCGGATATGATGAACTAACCCTAATTTTTTGTGATTTTTTCGTGGACTGTAGGTATGAAGACCAGACTCGATCTAAACTACGAAAAACTGTAAAATCTCATGGAGCAACCTAGAAATCTGATACCACTTGATAGAGCCTAAGGTGTCCCGTCTTTCTATGAGATGGTGGCTATCATTTATGATGGAGTGGACTTTGACGATCCAATTACGAACGTGTGAGGACGTCGCGCCTTAGCAATCGCTAAACCAACTCCGAGAGGTTATTGACCACGCCGGAGCACGATCAAGCTGACCACGAGGGTCTATTTCCAACAAGAAAACGAAGAACAAGCAAGATACTAAAATTGCAATATGGATATTGTGAATAAAATAGGAAAGCTTAATTGATCAACTCGGGTTTCGTGATACCTTGGTCTGGTTGTTGAACACAAACGACGTACGCGAAGTTGCAGCTATGGCAAACTTTTAATCTAAAAAAACCTGAAGCCTAAACGATGCCCTAAGGATTGTATATATGGAGGAACTAGGAAGAGGGGGAATTTTGTGGCCCTTGGAGGAGGGGTACGAAACAAACCCCAACTCTTGTTTCCCCAGACATACGGACTCAGAAAACAGCCTATAATCAAGTATTTCGAAATTACATGGGCCTGGCCCAATAATAAGGTGACGCAGCACCTAGAATAGCCTCTAGATGAAATTTATGACTTGGCATCTTGTATATTTCTTCCAAGGCTTCATGTACTCAATATGGTGGCTTCAAAGTCCTGGAATCATCACATGCAACTCCGTTCTTGTTCCCCTTGCGCATGCCATCATCTCCATGCTTGAACTTGCTCCAAGGTTCATCTTTCTTGTCCAAGCTAGGCCCTTCATTTGTAAGCAAAACAAATGTATGAAACTTAGGCAACATCAAATTCTCATGAACATTAGAATCGTTACCAAGAAATGAAAGTACCTGGTAATTGAATTTGGATACCTAGTAATTGGTGCAATATGTAGAGCATCAGGGGTTGTGGGTGTAACAATTGTATTGATGTCCTCATCGGAACGGCGCTGGCGGGGAGGGCCGAGGCGGTGAAGCAAGTCACCCCGGCAAGGCTCCTCAGAATCAAGGAAAACCCGCCAGAGGCCATGAGAAGGAAGATTGCAATGATGAAAGTGATGGAGGGGGTGAAGAGGAAACCAATGAGCAAAAATTTCAGAAGGCCACTGATGCCATGTGCATTGACAGGGGTGCATCTCTGCACTCCTCTCACCGCCAGCTTAAACAGTGGGCGTGTGAAGTCAATGCCATGGAGCCAGCGACAGACTCTCAGAAATCGCTCAAGTGGTCACGCACGCCCATCATCTTCGACGAAGCGAACCACCCCGACCGCACCATTGCGGTAGGGTGTTTGCCGTTGTTGGTCTCACCAACAATCCACAACCTCAAAGTCACAAACATGTTGGTTGACGGTGGGGCGGGGTTGAATCTGATTTCCCCGAAGGTCATCAGCAAACTTCAGATAGCAGAGGAAGAGCTTGAGGTTACTGGCATGTTCCAAGGGATCAACCCCGAAAGAAGTCGTCCTATGCGGAAGATCATGTTGTCGGTGATGTTCGGGGGAGAGTTGAATTACCAGACTGGGAAGGTTGTGTTTGATGTGGTCGACTTCCCCTGTGTCGTGGAATTGTCACGACAGGTGTCCTAGTGTGAGGACTTAGTCGTGAGGCCAACGCATCTATGTGGTAGCTTGAGAGGGGTTGATCGGAATCGAGAGATGCGAGGTTTTACCCAGGTTCGGCCCCTCACGGTTGAGGTAAAAGCCTATATCCTGCTTCATTGATATTGATAACGATGACCACGATTACACGGGTGTTCTAACTCGAGAGCTATAGACTTGTTTGTCTAACCCTAACTTATGAAACTTGTCCCTCTTGGGGTGCCCTGGCCCTCCTTATATATGTTGAAGGGGCGGCTTACATGACTAGTCCTATTAGGATTAGGATTACTCTATTACAAGTGGAGTCTTAGCTTGCTTCCTTTGTAAGAGAATATTCCTTATGCCCTTCATCTTAAGCCGACCCACCATAATACGATCCGGCCTTCCATGAACCGCCTGTTGGGCCACCGGGTCTTGTCCCTCCTCTGACCCGTCGGCCGGGTCACCAATGAGTCACCTGGCTCGGCCGGGTCATCAGTGAGTGGAGAGATCCGGGCGGGTCACTTAGTGAGTTGCTAAGTCAGGGCGGGTCACTAGTGAGTCGCCAAGTCCGGCCGAGTCATACCGCGGGGTATATCCCCAACACCCTGCCATAAAATGGAATCCTTGGACGCCTAGATCTGGCCAAATTCATGGCGGCATCCACTATGCCTACAACACCTTGAAGATGCCAGGGCTGGTTGGTGCTGATGGTACTTTCACTATCAGTGCCACCCTCGATGACAAATAGGAAAACACGCTCGTTGCCTTCCTGCGGGCGAATATCGATGTGTTTGCCTGGCAACCATCTGATATCCCCGGTGTTCCCAGGGAGGTAATCGAGCACCACCTTGTTGTCTGCCCACATGTCTGACCCGTCAAGCAGAAGGTCCGAAAGCAAGGCTTGGAGCAGCATTAATTCATTGCCGAGGAGATCAATAAAATTGAGGCAGCTGGTTTGGTCAGAGTAGTACTACATCCAACGTGGTTAGCAAACCAAGTGGTCATGCTCAAGGCTAATGGGAAATGGAGGCGTTGCATAGATTTCATGGATTTGAACAAGGCATGCCCGAAGGACCCATGTCCTTTGCCGCGCATCGACTAGATTGTGGATTCCACATTCGGATGTGATTTTATCTCCTTTTTGGATGCATACTCTAGATATCATCAAATCTTTATGTCCAAGGATGACGAAGAGAAGACCTCGTTCATCACCCCGTGTGGCGCATACTACTTCGTGCGAATGCCTTTCGGGTTGAAGAGCGCCGGATCCACTTTTGCAAAGGCAGTCCAGATTGGTTTTGAGGCACAATTGCACAGAAAAATTGAAGCTTACATGGATGATACTGTTGTCAAGACCAATGACAGATCAACCCCCATCCAGGACATAGAAGAGACGTTTGCTAATCTGCGCAAGATCAACTTGAAGCTAAAACCAGAGAAGTGTGAGTTTGGCATTCCCTTTGGCAAGCTACTTGGATTATTTTTGTCCCATTGCGGGATAGAAGCCAACCTCGACAAGATCAAGGCTATCGAGCAGATTCAGGCACCTAAGACAGTTAAGGATGTGAAGCATTTGACAGGGTGCGTTGTCGTGCTTAATAGATTCATCTCCAAGTCTGCTGAGCGCGCCTTGCCGTTCTTCAAAATATTGAAGAAAGCAGGACCCAAGAAGTGGACTCCAGAGGCAGACGTAGCACTGCAAGATTTGAAGACCTACTTGTCCTCTATGCCCACTTTGGTTGCTCCCAAACCACAACAGCTGTTGTTGCTATACCTGGAGGCAACTAATCAAGTGGTTAGTGCAGCACTACTGGCATAGCGGGAAGTGGAAGTAGCAGCAGCCTCAGCTAGTGTCCATTTCGGGGCAGATAGTGTTGTAGGGTGGAACCCTAAGTGGAGATCTTTCAAAAATTGGAGGGGGAATCCCCAAGAACAATATGAACACAAGAGGGAAAACAAGAGGAACACTCAAGAACAAGTCCAATCACACATCCACTAGACAAACAAACACACAAGATCCACAAGGTACATGAACAATCAAAGGGAAACAAGATACATCGTAGAGTTCATCCCAAATCCTATGAAGGAGATGAGGGCTTGGTGATCTAGATAGATCCTTCCCTAGATGGGGGCTTTATCCACTAGGGATCTTCTCCAATGGAGGTCTTGTACTCCAATGTTGTCTTCTCTCTCAAGAGGAATCCCACGAGGGGAGGTACATGAGCTAATCTCTAATATCTAGATCTATTCTTAGCTGAGCCCAAATGGAGGAGGAAGGGGATGAAGGGGTAAGTAGGGACGAGATGGGGATACAAGGGCCAATCCCAACAACCACGCATAGGGGGCCCCGTGTGCATGGAGTTAGTGGAACCCGTGCGCACGGGGTCCGAGAGGCCCGTGGGCACGGTACACGCCCGTGCGCAAGGGGTCTTCAGGACCGCCAGCCTGGGAGGCCCGTGGGCACGGGGTCGGAGGGGCCCATGCGCACAGGGTCGCCTGGGAGCTGTTGCCTTCTTCTTGGCGCTTCCTTCTCCGATTCCAGGCTTCCCTTTTGGATGGTGTATATGTTCTCTTCTTCTTGGACTCCTCCTCGATGAATGTATAGCTCCGCTCACACCTATGTATGCAAAGGAGAGAGGGGTCAAGTAGTATACCAACCTCGAAAGGTACAAGTGGACACGTGTAAAGGAGATGATTCACCTTTGTATGTATGAAGTAGATGTGGCACGGGTCACTTGCCAAATGGACTCTTGACATGGTGATGTCCATAGGATGCCCCGCATCATCCCCTCCCCCTTGGGAAAGATCCAACCTCGGATCAGAATCCAAATCACCATGGGAAAGAGATGATGTTGACGTGTAGAAGTGGACGATCACCAAGCATTCATCATCTTGTAGTTTAAAATGGGCACTCTCCAATGTCGCATCGTCTTGTAATTCCTTCAAAAGGAGCAAATATAACAAGCACTTGGAAAAAATGTGGTTGGCGGAAGAGCAAAACCAAGCATTCAAGAGGTGATTCACCCAACAAGTGTTGTCATCAAGCATAGCATATGGTTTGACAAAGAAGTGTGGCATGGCATTTATTCATATTAGTTGAGCACACTCAAGGACAGCATGGAAACAAGCATGCAAATGGGAGGTGAAGATGCTAACATGTGTGACAAGTGAACAAGCATCTACCTCAAGGTCATAGCAAGCATGCATAAAGCACTCAACAAACGGTCTATGGTATGCATAGGAATCATCCACAACACCAAATATAATCAGATGTCTAAACACATGGGGCGAGTGCAAGACAATCCAAGCATAATGTGCATATGGTGTAGTCAAGATATCATGGCACTCAACACAAAAGGAAAGGGCAATTTTTCGATATGTGTGAGGAAATCAAGTCAAACATGTGACAAGCAATGGGACATGGCGTATGTGAAGAAGTGACATTGTTGCAACCAAACATATGATAGGAGCAAGTAATCCAAGAATTGGGTGCAACATGGAAAGCAATCATAGTATCATCATAGGCATGGGGCACAAAGCAAACATGGTAATAACAAGTGATATCTCCACCAAGCTTGCAAATACACATACACGTACTAGAATCAATCATCATGTGTAATGCAAAGCATGGGTCACAAATGCATGGCAAAGGCATAGGAATGAGCATATCATGCAAAGTGAACATGGCAATATGGGCATAACGTGAGAAGCGGTAAATAACCCATAACCATGTGAGGGCCGTGTAGAAGATATGCGCGAAGTCTTTACGCGAAGGGAGTGGTGATAAGGACAATCCACGGGATCCCAAGTCATCATTGCTCTCTAGAGCTCATTTTGTCAACTCATGGGATTGTGAGGTTGACGAGTGTTCATGGGTACCTACACAAAAGAGACACAAACCAAAGAAAGTGTGTGCGTGGTAAATGTACAGATCATCCGTCATGATGTGTATGTGAACATGAGCATTAGCACAAGATAAAGAATGCTCAAAGAAATTTGAGGCACGGTAGAGAAACATGTCATCCATCATGCAATTATAGTTATTGTATTCAACATGATTGGGACACAATTTATAGCAACTGTGTGGCATAACAATAGCATTTTTATTCATCGGGAGCATATGGTGCACACAAGTATTGGGGTCATGCAATGGATGGGATGAAACAAAATCTCCTAGAATGTATGAGGAAACTATGGGGGTCTCCTCATTAGCAATATCGGAAACATCATATGGAGAAAATGGACAACATCCAAAGCAATGCATATCCGAAGCTAGGTGGTCATGGCATGGCATATGAGATAAATGATGCAAAGGGAGAATATCAATATCATCACAAGAAAAACAAATGCCAATAACCATGTGCTTGCTATCTATTCCATATGTGCAAATTGGGTTAATCTTAATGGCATATGCATAGTCACTATGGAGAGATTGCAAATATAACATATGATTGATCTCATGCATAGCGTATGACAAGTCAAGCGGATTGTCAAACATGATGTGACCTAAAGAATTGTCACAAGAAATCCTATGTAACATGGCATCACAACTAATAGACTCCTCGTGGCAATCATCAAACCCATCATAAATGGGTAAATCATCGCATGGAGAAATCATACTAGCATGAAGCATGGTAATAGATGGATCAACATCATGCAAGAAATCAATGTCAAGAATGTGTACTAGTGGGACTAGAGCATCACCTTCACCTATGTTACCTTTCTCATTCCACTGATGTGATGTAGGTGAGGTGGGAAAGACCAAATGGTGGTCATCATCGTCATCGTGATGGAACCATGTGGGGGTGCATCATAGTCAACCATGGCCATTGTCATGTCCAAAAGAAGGACGGAGTCATCGAGGATCGACGCGTCATCATATATGGGACCTAGCACCAAATGAGAAGAAACAATAGAGGGAGATGTTAAGTTGTTAGAAAGCAAAATGGCCTCATATGCCTCATCAACTACCTCACTATCTCTATGTGGTGGTTCACTCACTCCCTCAAGGTAGGTCCACTCAATGTCACATATGGTGGAGTCACTCATCTCACTCAAGTGGTGGTGGTGGTGGCTCTCCTCACATGGGTATTGGTGCAACTCATCATATATGGGGCTAGTGGTGAAGTCACTCTCACTCTCAAGATGGTGGCACAAGTCACTCAAGTCATCATATGTCGCCGTGGTCGAAGGGAAAATCCCATGCTCAACCATCTCGTAGTCGTCGCCGTGGATGAAGGCCGAAGATGGTACATCATAACTCTTGTCATGGATGAAGGCCGAAGATGGCACATCATCACCCTCGCCGTCTTGTAGCATGGTCGGTGCAAAGTGAGCTCGGGGTCAAGTAGACTTGGCCTTCATGAGTTCTTGCTCCGCCTTGAGAGCACCAATGTAGTTGTCGTCGAGGGACTTGTAGTTCTCAAGGAAGATAGTCTTGGAGATGTCGTTGTTCAATCCCATCATGAAGTAGAACTTCATCCAAATGGGGTCATCCACGCCAGCACGTCGCAAGGCTTCCTTCATGTTCGTGAAGTACTCGTCGAGGGACTTGGATCCTTGTATGGTGTTCTCCAATTGGCATTGAAGATGTTCCGTGTATGTGGAAGGCACAAATTCTCACCGCATAGTTTTCTTCATCGTGGGCCATGTCATAGTGAAGCTTCTTGAAGGTCTATGAAGCCACCATGTCGATGCATAGTCGTGGAAGGTACTTGTGGTGCACTTCACTTGATCGTCGAAGGGTACTTGATGTAGCTTGAGGTAGTCGTCCATCTTGCACTCCCACTTGAGGTATTCATCGGGTTCAATAGTCCCAAAGAATGGAATCTCCTCAGTGATGTCGAAGTCGTAGTAGCTCGAGGGAGTAGCAGACTTGAGCTCGTGTAGTAGGCGAAGATGTCGTACGTCCGAAGGCAAAGATGCCTTGAAGTCACTTGGCGAAGATGCCAAAGGTGTTGAAGTAGTTGCAGCCTTGTAGTTGATGTCACGGTTCTGTAGAGCCCGTGTGCACGGGGGTGTAGGAGGCCGTGTGCATGGGGGTCGAGGGCCCGTGTGCACGATGTTGGCAGAGCAGCCAACACGTGTCCAGAAGCTCCCTCTTCATGGTCATGTCGATGCTTGTGTGCACTTGCTGGAGATGGTAGCTCAGGAGTCTTTGCACTTGAGCATCTTCTCGAAGATGAGGAAGACCGCTTGCAGTTCTTGATGAGGGCCTTGAGCTCCTCCATTTGCTTGTCCGTCTTGGCATCGATGAAGTTCTTCATAGCATCAAACTCGTCATCATGGTTGTTGACCGGAGATGATGTGCTTTGCCTATCCATCACAAGACTCGAGCAAAGGTGAGTAGGAAATGAGATAAACAATACCAAGCTACCTTTTCCCAAAGTTGAGGATGTATCTCGTCTCACTCAATGTGAGATGAAAGAATAGTGGAATTGATACCGGACTTGTTCACTCACACCTACAAGTAAAAGCTTATCGAGTGGCTAGGTTAGGACAAGTGGCACAAATTTCATGCAAATTGAAGTCCAAGATATTGTAAATTTTGAAATAAATCCAAAGGACTCAAAATGCAAAGCAAGTGATCACGAATATAGAGGAGGGCAATAAAGAAACACACACGGTGGGATAATGGGGCTTGTGCAACTATAGGGATGAGCAATACAAGATTGCCTAACGAAGACTAAGATCGTGTTGCACAAACACTAGGAGAGTAGTAGCTTGATTGCACAATTGGGCACGATTCACCACTTGGCACCATCCTATATGTATGCAAGCTAAAGTTTTTCTATTTCATGTATCCTCATGCACAAGTATCTCTTTTCATGCTCAAGTCTTTGCTTATAAGCTTATGACCATCCTTTTCTTGCTTAAAAGCTTTTTTTGACTTTTTTTCTCTTCCTCTCCACTATGCGTATTGAGCCTCAACCACAAACATGAGATAAGTATCACAAGATATGCACGGGAGCAAGCAATTGCACAATATGATATATCTAATGATGCAACAATATGATATCGTATCACTATGGTGCACAAGTTTTCGCGAAGCCCGGCAATACTCGGATAGCTAGTCTCAATAGGTATGAAGGTATGTGCAAAGATGGTGGGGATATCAAGATGTAATGGAAACGACGGAAAAGTTTATGACAGAATGGATACCTTCCTCACACTTAACCTTTCACGAAGTCAGGTGTAACCGACCTTGCTTCCGGTTGAAGATGGTCTAAAGGATGGATGGTCATCGTCGATGTGGAAGCTCATGGTGGATGTAGTCGATGGACTGATACAAGTCACCGGTGGTGGATGAAGATGTAACCGTCCCTAAGTAGCCGAAACACCTTATGAGACTCAAATCACAACTCAACCAACCACAAATACCAAAGGAACCAAAATGGGTTAGTTTGCGGAAGTTTTATGCGGTGGGGCGGAATTTATGGTGGAGGGCCTATGCAAAATATGCAAAAATGGAGGAAATTTAATGGAGCCAAATGGTGGTAAAACCAAGATGAGAAGCTCGGGCATGTCGCTAGCTTTTCAACGAGCGAAAGAACACCTAAATCGGAGTTCGTGAGTGGAAGTTATGATCGAAAACGTAAAGTGCTCACGACTTTTGTAGGGGGGTCGTGCACACGGGGTCCAAGGCCCGTGGACACGGGGTCCCATTCGCATGGTACACGTACTGAGGACACAGGGTCACCTGGGACTATGTGGGGCCCGTGGGCATGGGGCTAGGAGCCCGTGGGCACGGGGTAGGCGGAAATTTCATGATTTTCTTGTCAAATTCGAACGGGGGAAAGAAAAATTTGGGTATGGGGACGCAAGAAGGGGTAGATCTACTTGCTATACAAAGATCCATGGATCAAAATCAACAAAAACTCAAAAAAACTTCAAATCACAAAAAATTTGGTATGGCTCTTTTTGTCGGGATTTTCTAAATTGGGCAAGAACAAGCAAAATTAGGCTAGAAAACTAAGAAGGGGGCTCCAATTTCATGGGAAACCATGGCTCTGCTACCAAGATGTTGTAGGGTGGAACCCTAAGTGGAGATCTTTCACGAATTGGAGGGGGAATCCCCAAGAAGAAGATGAACACAAGAGGGAAAACTAGAGGAACACTCAAGAACAAGTCCAATCACACATCCACTAGACCAACAAACACACAAGATCCACAAGGTACATGAACAATCAAAGGGAAACAAGATACATGGTAGAGTTCATCCCAAATCCTGTGAAGGAGATGAGGGTTTGATGATCTAGATAGATCCTTCCCTAGATGGGGGCTTTATCCACTAGGGATCTTCTCCAATGGAGGTCTTGTACTCCAATGGAGTCTTCTATCTCAAGTGGAATCCCACAAGGGGAGGTACATGAGCTAAGCTCTAATATCTAGATCCATTCTTAGCTGAGTCCAAATGGAGGAGGAAGGGGAGTATATATAGGTCCAAGGGATGCAGGGTTAAGTAGGGACGAGATGGGGATACAAGGGCCAAGCCCAACAGCCACGCATAGGGGAGCCCCGTGTGCATGGGGTAAGTGGAGCCCATGCGCACGGGGTATCCAGAGACCTGACGCCTGAGCCCGTGCGCACGGGGTCCTGGAGGCCCATGGGCACGGTACACACCCGTGCGCACGGGGTCTTCAGGACCGCCAGCCTAGGAGGCCCGTGGGCACGGTGTAGGAGGGGCCAGTGCGCACGGGGTCGTCTGGGAGTTGTTGCCTTCTTCTTGGTGCTTCCTTCTCTGCTTCCAAGCTTCCCTTTTGGATGGTGTATATGTTCTCTTCTTCTTGGACTCCTCATCGATGAATGTGTAGCTCCGCTCACACCTATGTATGCACACAGGAGATGATTCACCTTTGTATGTATGAAGTAGATGTGGCACGTGTCACTTGCCGAATGGACTCTTGACATGGTGATGTCCATAGGATTCCCCTCATCAGATAGTGAGCATAGCCCGGCAAGGCAAGACATGGATCAAGAGAAAGGAGAGCACGGCAGCGGAGACAACCCCAAGGACGCGGCAAGGAAGAACGTGGTGCAGAGGCCAGTATACTTCGTCATCTCCCTATTGTAGGGGGCTAGATCTAGGTATTCTGGCGTGTAAAGGTTGATTGGAAACTACGCCACTACTTCCAGGCCCACGAGATCATGGTTTTCACCCGCTTCCCTTTGCAACAGATACTCCGAAACCCTGAGGCTACCACTAGGATAGTGGAGTGGTAATTGGAGTTATCCGGCTTTGCTTCAAAGTTTCAAAGCACATCAACAATCAGAGCAGCGCATTGGCAGAATTTATTGTAGAATGGATGCCAACCATTGATGAAGAGGTATTGGAGACAGTTATTCCTGGCAAGGAAGAACCCCAAGAAGGGATCATGTATTTCGATGGTGCCTTCTCCCTAAAAGGTGCAAGGGTTGGCGTGCTTCTCGTTGCTCCCACTGGAGAGCACCTAAAGTACGACGTCCAGATGCATTTCCCTAGGAGGAGGCGACCAATAACACTGCAGAGTACGAAGGGCTCCTTGCCGGGCTCAGGATTGCAACGGAGTTGGGAATCAAGAAGCTGATCATGCGCGAAGATGCACAACTCGTGGTGAGACAAGTCAACAAGGATTACCAAAGTCCATTGATGGAGGCATGCGTTGAGGAATTGAGAAAACTAGAGGATCGCTTTGACGGATTGCAAACAGAGCACGTATCCTGTGCGGAAAATAACATTGATGATCATTTGTCAAAATGCACTGCACAAAAGCTCCCTTTGGAACCAGGAACTTTTGTTCTCCATCTTACTCAGGCCTTTGTATCCCCGACAACAATGGCCCGGAAGAGGAGGAAACTGTACTCCGGCAAGCCACTCCCAGTAGAGCCTCTTGAGGCTCCCGGCAGAGAGCTTGATGGGAACAACTCCCCTTCAGCTGCTAAGCTACCCCCTCCCACCAGACCACTGGTAACCATGGTCGAGGGGTGCGCTCCCATGAAGGAGGAGGTGCCGTTAGTCCTCCTTGCCGAGCCCCAAGCTCCTACTTGGGTGCGGCACATAGTTCATTTCCTCCAAACCGGAGAACTTCCCGAAGAGCAAGAAGAAGCTGAAAGAGTAGCCTAGAGGGCCAGTATGTATTAGTTTGTCTATGACACACTATACAAAAGAAGGCCCAACCATGCGAAATTGAAGTGCATTTTCCGGGAAGAAGGAAAGGAACTGCTGGCAGAAATTCACAAAGGCATGTGAGACTCTCACATTTGATCAAGGGCTTTGGTTGGGAAAGTATTCCGGCAAGGATTCTATTGGCCTAGAGCCCTCCAAGATGTGGTCGAGCTAGTGCAAGCTCTTCAGACAATCCCTTTGTCATGACCGTTTTCGGTATGGGGTCTCGATATCCTTGGCCCATTCCCCCATGCTACCGGGGCTTTGAATTCTTGTTCGTTGCAATCGACAAGTTTACAAAGTGGCCGGAAGTAGAAGCCGTGAGAAAGGTGACTGCTGAGTCAACTATCAAGTTCTTGAAAGGATTGGTGCGTTGCTTTGGGGTCCCTGCCCAGATCATCGCTGACAACGGCACCCAATTCACGAGCCACGCCTTCATGCAATATGTTCATGCCCTCAGAAGCAAGATCACATTTGCATCTGTTACACATCCCAGGAGCAACGGGCAAGCTGAGAGGGCGAATGCTGAAGTGTTGTGAGGACTCGAGACAAGAACATCTGATAAGCTGCAGAAGTGTGGCAGGCGATGGATTGACGAGCTGTCAGTGGTTCGTTGGTCCGCAGAATGAAACGGAATCGAGCTACTGGGCAGACTCCCTTCTCCCTAGTCTATGGGGCAGAAGCAGTTATCCCCACGGAACTCATTTACGGGTCACTGTAATGCCCAAGATGCGGCTATATCTCCCACGTGTCGAGGAACGACTTAGAGGCATAACCGCATGTTGGTTTTGTCGCAAGAAGGGTCATCTTCACACAATCCCATGTAATGAACAAGAAAGGGATAAATAGAGTTGGCTTACAATGGTGTGGGCGAGAACCACACCTCATTTGGACTCTTCTAGCTCCCCCTACCTACATATACGTCCCTCTCCCTCGAATTTGCGGATGAAACGCTAACCCTCATCCCCTCGCGCCCCCCGACAAATCCACCGCCGCCGGACCTGACCGCCGAACACGTCGCCCCGACGAACATGGAGGAGACACGTCGCGCCGCCGCCTCCCTCCTTCACTCAGGCACCACCACTTGTCCATGCACGCCGTCCCACGACCGCACACCGCGACGGGCCCGCAGAAGTTCATTGTTTTCATGGGTGTTGCTAGTGATACATGTACCATATGATCTTTCTCTTGCCATGCTTAGCTTCATGAATATGTCTACTTTCTGTTGGCCACCTTTTGATGCCATGAAATGCTTTGTGGTGAGTGCCATGAGCTTGTGAAGTTGCTATCATGAATCTGTTTTTCTACTATCTGAAACTGATCATATCATTTGCCATGTTTGCATTGATGCTACCATCTTGTCCATACATCTTTGGTTAAAGTTCAGTATGGGAGATTTGTTCTATGTATTTAGTACTAGCATGCCATGCCTTTGTTTGCCATGATATGTTCCTGTAGCATGTTCTTTGCTAGCTCTAAATATTGCTACCTAATGCTGTTTTGACATGTTCAGTATTTTCACTAAGTCTGTGATTCTGTTATCATTTGCATTTCTGCCATGCTATTTTGAACTTGTTCTAGTGAATTCTATCAGGACCTCAGTGTTCATGATTTGTAGAGCTTCACATGTAATTCACTGCCATGTGCTTTGTTGCTATGTTGGAGTGCTTTCGCATAGTTTCTTGTTGCATCTAAACTGCTATTATACTGTTAAGTGCAGTTTTGCATCATTCTTGTTTCGCTTGTCATTTGCAAACCGTGCATCCGTTTCCGGTGATCCTTATATCGATTTCGACCAAAATTGCCCACTCTTTCCAGCGGCATACTTGGTTTGCCAAGTTGATGCCTTGATCATATTTTCCCTTCCAGAGTACCCATATGCATTGCATATCATACCTTGCATTCCATGCCATGTGTTGCATCATCTTGCTTCTGCATTGCACCCTGATTGATTGTTGTTCCGTTGCTTGTGTTCTTGCTTTGCGTAGAGCCAGGAGACGAGTTCGTGAAAGAGGAACCCATTGAATACGTTAACGAGGAGCAAGCTTTCGACAACTCTAAGAACTTTGCAGGCAACATGACCATTACCCTCGATATCACTTCTATCTTTGCTTGCTAGTTGTTCGTTGTATCGCTATGTCACGCTACCTACCACTTGTTTATCATGCCTCCCATATTTCCATGTCAAGCCTCTAACCCACCTTCCTAGCAAACCATTTTTTGGCTAAGTTACCACTTTTGCTCAGCCCCTCTTATAGTGTTTCTAGTTGGAGGTGCCTTGCAGGTTGTCCCATCTTGGAACATGGAAGCCAACCCCTGATGAAGAGGTATTGGAGACAGTTATTCCCAGAAAGGAAGCACCACAAGAATGGATCATGTATTTCGATGGTGCCTTCTGCCCACGAGGTGCAGGGGCTGGCATGCTTCTCGTTGCTCCCACTGAGAGCACCTGAAGTACGACGTCCAAATGCATTTTCCTAGGAGGAGACCAATAACACTGCAGAGTACGAAGGGCTTCTTGACGGGCTCAGGACTGCAACGGAGTTGGGAATCAAGAAGCTGATCATCCATGGAGATGCACAACTCATGGTAAGACAAGTCAACAAGGATTACCAATATTCATTGGTGGAGGCATACATTGAGGAATTGAGAAAGCTGGAGGAGCACTTTGACGGATTGCATACAGAGCATGTACCCTGTGAGGAAAACAACATTGCTGATCATTTGTCAAAATGCGCTGCGCAAAAGCTCCCTGTGGAACCAGGAACTTTTGTTCTCCATCTTACTCAGGCCCCATTATCCCCGGTAACAATGGCCCGGAAGATGAGGAAAGTGGACTCCGGCAAGCTTCTCCTAGTAGAGCCTCTCGAGGCTCCATGCAGAGAGCTTGACAGGAACAACTCCCCTTCAGCTGCTAAGCTACCGCCTCCCACCAGACCACCGGTCCCCATGGTCGAGGGGTGCGCTCCCACGAAGGAGGAGGTGTCGTTAGTCCTCGTTGTCGAGCCCCAAGATCCAACTTGGGCGCATCACACAGTTCATTTCCTCCAAACCGGAGAACTGAAAGAGTAGCCCGGAGGGCCAGTATGTATCGGTTCGTCGATGACACACTATACAGAAGAAGGCCCAACCGTGTGAAATTGAAGTGCATTTGCTGGGAAGAAGGAAAGGAAATGCTGGCAGAAATTCACAAAGGCACATGAGACTCTCACATTGGATCAAGGGCTTTGGTTGGGAAAGCATTCTAGCAAGGATTCTATTGGCCCACAGCCCTCCAAGATGCAGTTGAGCTAGTCCAAGCTCTTTAGACAATCCCTTTGTCATTACCATTTTCAGCCTGGGTGCTCGATACCTTTGGCCCATTCCCCCGTGCTACCGGGGTCTTTGAATTCTTTTTCGTTGTAATCGAGAAGTTTACAAAGTGGCCGGAAGTAGAAGTCGTGAGAAAGGTGACTGGTGAGTCAACTATCAAGTTCTTGAAAGGATTGGTGTGCCGCTTCGGGGTCCCTGCCCAGATCATCACTGACAACGACACCCAATTCACGAACCACGCCTTCATGCAATATGTTCATGCCCTCGGAAGCAATATCTCATTTGCCTCTGTTACACATCCCAGGAGCAATGGGAAAGCTGAGAGGGCGAACGCTGAAGTGTCGTGAGGACTCAAGACTAGAACATCTGATAAGCTGCAGAAGTGTGGCAGGCGATGGATCGACGAGCTGTCGGTGGTTCGTTGGTCCCTCAGAACGACACCAAATCAAGCTACCAGGCAGACTCCCTTCTCCCTAGTCTATGGGGCAGAAGCAGTTATCCACACGGAACTCATTTACGGGTCACTTTAACGCCCAAGATGCGACTATATCTCCCACGTGTTGTGGCACAACTTAGAGGTATAACCGCATGTTGGTTTTTTCGCAAGAAGGGTCATCTTCACACAATCCCACGTAATGAACAAGAAAGGGATCAATAGAGTTGGCTTACAATCATGTGGGTGAAAACCGCACCTCATTTGGACTCTCCGAGCTCCCCCTACCTATATATACGTCCCTCTCCCTTGAATTTGCGGAAGAAACCCTAACCCTCATCCCCTCGCGCCACGGGACAAATCCACCGCCGCCGGACGTGTCCGCCAAACACGTCGCCCCGACCAACAGGGAGGCGACACGCTGCGCCGCCGCCTCCCTCCTCCACTCAGGCGACGCCACTTGTCCACGCATGCTGTCCCGCCACTGCGTGCCGCCGCGGGCCCGTGGGAGCCCAGATCCGGCCCTCCCCAGGCCCGAGCCGGGCCGCCGCCGCCGCGCGCCACCCGAGCGCGACGCCGCTACCTGCTCCTCCCGCCGGCGCCGCCCTCCGCCACCCATATGCCGTCCCGCCACCTCGCACCCAACGCCGCCACGCCGGAGCAACCCCGCGGCCCGACGCCACCGGTCGCCGCCCGCAAGCCTGCCGCCTCCCGCGCGCCTCCGACGAACCTCCCTCGCCGGGGTCCCTCTCTAGCACCGCCCTGACCTCGCCGACATCCCACTCCGGCCGCCATCTCCTCCATATCCGGTGTGAACTTTGGCCGCCTCGGATTCCGCAACGTCTGAAACCCTAAAATCTCTACTTTATGTGTCTGTGTTCATCATGTCATATATCCGTGCATGTAGCTCCAATTAACGCATATGATATATCAAAATGTTTGTGTCGTGAAGCTCTTCATGTTAGTGGAATTTTCATACATGTTACTGTATGTATTGATGCTTTAATCCTCGTTGTAAAAGTGATATGTGATGTTTTCTTCTAGCATTTAGTATAACTTGCTGGTTTGTCATTTTCATTGCATTTTGTGTGTGCAACCTATGAGCATGATGTCTACATGTTTTAGGAGCTTCTCCATGCCATCTTTACAGTGGTGCAAGCATTGTATTTTTGTGAGCTCTGTGGTTACTAGCATAAGCAAGCAAAGTAGGATATATGATGTTACTGATTTCAACCACTTTTTTTTGTGAGCCTTGTATTTTCCTGTCATATTATGATGCTATGTTGTGTTGTTGCTACCAGTAGATCCAAACATTTTGAGGTAGGTCAGTAAGAGTGTGTTGAAGATGTGGTATTTCTCCATGCATTCATTCCTATGGTTGTAATTATGGAGTAATCTAGATTGTCTTTTCCATGCTCTACTTTTGCTAAATATTGTACCTAGCAGATTGTTAACATGTAGTTCATTGTTTCCATGAGTGTTGCTAGTGATACATGTATCCTATGATCTTGCTCTTGCCATGGTTAGCTTCATGAATATGTCTAATTTCTGTTGGTTACCTTTTGATGCGATGAAATGCTTTGTGGTGAGTGGCATGAGCTTGCAAAGTTGCTATCATGAATCTGTTTCTGCCATGCTCTGTTTTTCTACTAAGTCTGAGACTGATCATATCATTTGCCATGTTTGCATTGATGCTACCATCTTGGCCATGCATCTTTGGTTAAAGTTCAGTAAGGGAGATTTGTTCTATGTCTTTAGTACTAGCATGTCATGCCTTTTTTCCATGATATATTCCTGTAGCATGTTGTTTGCTAGCTATAAACATTGCTACCTGATGTTGTTTTGACATGTTTAGTATTTTCACTAAGTCTGTGATTCTGTTATCATTTGCATTTTTGCCATGCTATTTTGAGCTTGTTCTAGTGAGTTCTAGCATGAGCTTAATGTTCATGATTTGTGGAGGTTCACCTGTACTTCACTTCCATGTGCTTTGTTGCTATGTTGGAGTGCTGTAGCATAGTTTCTTGATGCATCTAAAGTGCTATTATGTTGTTAAGTGCAGTTTTGCGTCATTCTTTTGCTTGTCATTTGCAAACCGTGCATCTGTTTCCGGCGATCCTTATATCGATTTCGACCGACATCGCCCACTCTTTCCAGCGGCATACTTGGTCTGCCAAGTTGATGCTATGATCATATTTTCCCTTCCAGAGTACCCATATGCATTGCATATCATACCTTGCAGTCCATCCATGTGTTGCATCATGTTGCTTGTGCATTGCACCGTGATTGATTGTTGTTCTGTTCCTTGTGTTCTTGCTTTGGGTAGAGCCGGGAGACGAGTTCGTAAACGAGGAACCTGTTGAGTACGTTAACGAGGAGCAAGCTTTCGACAACTCTGAGAACCTTGCAGCCAAGATGACCATTACCCTCGATATCACTTCTATCTTTGCTTGCTAGTTGTTCGTTCTATCGCTGTGCTGCACTACCTACCACTTGTTTATCATGGCTCCCATATTGCCATGTGAAGTCTCTAACCCACCTTCCTAGCAAACCGTTGTTCGGCTGAGTTACCGCTTTTCCTCAGAGTTGTCGAAAGGGTGGAAGCACCCCAACATATCCATATTGCCATGTGAATTTCTGTCAGCATTTCCTTTCCTTCTTCCCGGCAAATGCACTTCAATTTCACACGTTTGGGCCTTCTTCTATATAGTGTGTCATCGACGAACCGATACATACTGGCCCTCCAGGCTACTCTTTCAGTTCTCCGATTTGGAGGAAATGAATAGTGTGATGTGCCCAATATGATCTTGGGGCTCGGCAACGAGGACTAACGACACCTCCTCCTTCGTGGGAGCGCACCCCTCGACCATGGGGACCGGTGGTCTGGTGGGAGGCGGTAGCTTAGCAGCTGAAGGGGAGTTGTTCCTGTCAAGCTCTCTGCATGGAGCCTCGAGAGGCTCTACTAGGAGAAGCTTGCCGGAGTCCACTTTCCTCATCTTCTGGGCCATTGTTACCGGGGATAAAGAGGCCTGAGTAAGATGGAGAACAAAAGTTCCTGGTTGCACAGGGAGCTTTTGCGCAGCGCATTTTGACAAATGATCAGCAATGTTGTTTTCCTCATAGGGTACATGCTCTGTATGCAATCTGTCAAAGCGCTCCTCCAGCTTTCTCAATTCCTCAATGTATGCCTCCACCAATGAACATTGGTAATCCTTGTTGACTTGTCTTACCATGAGTTGTTCATCTCCGTGGATGATCAGCTTCTTGATTCCCAACTCCGTTGCAGTCCTGAGCCCATCAAGAAGCCCTTTGTACTCTGCAGTGTTATTGGTCTCCTCCTCCTAGGAAAATGCATCTGGACGTCGTACTTCAGGTGCTCTCAGTGGGAGCAACGAGAAGCACACCAGCCCCTGCACCTTGCGGGGAGAAGGCACTATCGAAATACATGATCCATTCTTGGGGTGCTTCCATTCTGGGAATAACTGTCTCCAATACCTCTTCATCAGGGGTTGGCTTCCATGTTCCAAGATGGGACAACCTGCAAGGCACCTCCAACTAGAAACACTATAAGAGGGGCTGAGCAAAAGTGGTAACTTAGCTAAAAACGGTTTGCTAGGAAGGTGGGTTAGAGCCTTGACATGGAAATATGGGAGGCATGATAAACAAGTGGTAGGTAGCATGACATACCGATACAACGAACAACTAGCAAGCAAAGATAGAAGTGATATCGAGGGTAATGGTCATCTTGCCTGCAAAGTTCTCAGAGTTGTCGAAAGCTTGCTCCTCGTTAACGTACTCAACAGGTTCCTCTTTCATGAACTCTTCTCCCGGCTCTACGCAAAGCAAGAACACAAGCAACGGAACAACAATCAATCAGGGTGCAATGCAGAACCAAGATGATGCAACACATGGCATGGAATGCAAGGTATGATATGCAATGCATATGGGTACTCTGGAAGGGAAAATATGATCATAGCATCAACTTGGCAGACCAAGTATGCCGCTGGAAAGAGTGGGCGATGTCGGTCGAAATCTATATAAGGATCGCTGGAAATAGATGCACGGTTTGCAAATCACAAGCAAAAGAATGATGCAAAACTGCACTTAACAACATAATAGCACTTTAGATGCAACAAGAAACTATGCTACATCACTCCAACATAGCAACAAAGCACATGGCAGTGAAGTACAGGTGAACCTCCACAAATCATGAACATTAAGCTCATGCTAGAACTCACTAGAACAAGCTCAAAATAGCATGGAAAAAATGCAAATGATAACAGAATCACAAACTTAGTGAAAATACTGAACATGTCAAAACAACATCAGGTAGCAATGTTTATAGCTAGCAAACAACATGCTACAGGAATATATAATGGCAAACAAAGGCATGGCATCCCCCTTTTCACATGGCAATGCTGCCACACTTTTTCCGGCTATGTGATATGATATTCCCGGAAAGGAAGCACCCCAGGTGCCTTGCAGGTTGTTCCATTTTGGAACATGGATATGTTGGGATATCATAATATCTCTTATTTAATTAATGCATCTATATACTTGGCAAAGGGTGGAAGGCTTGGCCTTTTGCTCAATGTTTTGTTCCACTCTTGTCGCCTTAGTTTTCCGTCATACCGGTGTTATGTTCCTTGATTTTGCGTTCCTTACACGATTGGGGTTATGGGACCCCCTTGACAGTTCGCTTTGAATAAAACTACTCCAGCAAGGCCCAACCTTGGTTTTAACATTTGCCTAACAACAACCTAAATTTTTTCCTAGGGAGTAATTAACCCGAGAATCATCTTTTTTCATCCTCCCCCCGGGCTAGTGCTCCTCTAAGTGTTGGTCCGAACCGAGTAGACTGTAGGGCCAGCTTGGGGAAACTTGAGGGTTGGTTTTACTCATAGGATGTCTCATCCAGTGTGGCTTGAGAACGAGATATGTGTAGCTCCTATCGGGATTTGTTGGCACAGTCGGGCGGTTTTGTTGGTCTTGTTTTACCATTGTCGAGATGTCTTATAACTGGGATTCCGAGACTGGTCGGGTCTTTCTGGGAGAAGGAATATCCTTCGTTGATTGTCAGAGCTTGTGATGGGCAAAGTTGGGACACCCCTACAGGGTATAAACTTTCGAGAGCCGTGCCTATGGTTATGTGGGAGATGGGAATTTGTTAATGTCCGGTTGTAGAGAACTTGACACTTGACTTAATTGAGATGCATCAACCGTCTCTTTTCGGTGGAGTCCGGGAAGTGAACACGGTTGGAATATGTATGAACGTAAGTAGTTAACGATCACTTCTTGATCACTTCTAGCTTCACGACCGTTGCGTAGTTTCTCATCTTACTCTTGTACTTGTATGTTAGCCACCATATTTTGTTAGTGCTTGCTGCAACTCCACCTCATTACCATATCCTACCCATAAACTTAAATAATCTTGATCTCGCGGGTTTTGAGATTGTTGAGTCCTCGTCACTGACCGATACTACCAACACACTTGCAGGTGCCGATGATGCCAGTGCAGGTGATGCTACCGAACTCAAGTGGGAGTTCGACAAGGACCTTGGTCGTTACTATGTTTCGTTTCCTGATGATCACTAGTGGTGCCCAGTTGGGACGATTGGGGATCTAGCACTTGGGGTTATCTTCTTTTCATTTGGATTTGTCTGTAGCCGGACTATGTGTGTACTATGAATGATGTATGAATTATTTGATCATTGTGTGACATGGCAATTGTAAGCCAACTCTATTTATCACTTTCTTGTTCATTACATGGGATTCTTTTTACTCCTCAGTTCCCTTCGTCGCTCTGGTGAGGTCTCCTGACGTAGATGTTTTGACTTTCCTCTCCTCAATTTCGCTAAAAAATAGGATCACGCGGGTATGTTGGGATCGTTCCAATACTCTTGTGACGAGAACATTGTTCTTGGTGCCACCTGACATTTAGGGGTTGTGGTAGTATGCCGGGGAGTTGAGTTCTGAGGTGTTGTCGTCACAATTTCATCGTTGCAGTTGTGGAATACCTGAGTTCGCCGACATTGAAACTCTCTTTTATGCAGTTAGTGGTGAGATAACCTTGACGCCACCCAGTACTGGGGAGGGAGTTTGGGAGTATTGTCATAGCTCGTATAACGGATGCTTTTTGAAGGTTGAGGTACACGATTTCTGGAGTTTTCTTGGTTATGTGTTGACGGATGGATACAGTTGGAGCGTAGGGCTTGTTAGTTGTGTGATATATATTGTTCCGCCCTGTATCCCCAACACCATATTGCATAACCAGAAAGTTTCAGGAGTTTATAGGTGGGAATTCAAGTAGCTCTTAGTATTTCTTCCCGCAGATATTTGTTTTGTGATTGGGTAATCCTTACCACTTATGTGTTCCAGCCATAGCTTGTTGTTTCATTCATCAATCTCTTTTAAGTGGCTTCTCACCTTAATAGTCGTGTAATGTTAATTTTGGAATTCATTCGTTCAATCCTTGTTTGGATGTTTATTGTGAAGACTATATGTTGCAATTTCTATCCGTTGATTCAGCTTGTCTATCTGTATATCAAGGTTTTAACGGATGTCAACCTCTACAGTATGGCTTCTCCAACGCGTTTGAATCCGGACCACAATGATGGTAGTAAGGCAAACCCTCCATCTCTGCCACCTCTGCCGCCTTCGGAGGCATGGCAAGCTGTCATGGCAGCCACCAACGCCAATACCCAGATGTTTTTGCAACTCTTGCAAGAGCTCAATCAAGGCCAAGGCAACCAAGGAAATCAAGGTCAAGGGCAGTTCGACAATCAACCTCAGTTTGCTAGCCTCAACCAGTTCCTTGCAAATCATCCAAAGTCTTTCAGCAACTGTCTCGAGGCCATGGATGCCGATGATTGGCTCAAGGACATCAGTAAACATTTTGAATGTAGCAATGTCAGGCCTGAGGACTACATCAAGTTCACTTCATTTTAGCTCAAGGACCAAGCTGCTGATTGGTATCAACAATACAAAGATTCCAGAGGAGGTCGAGTGATTACCTGGGATGATTTCTGCTGAGATTTCAAAGCTCATCATATTCCAACAAGTGTTGTTGAGAGAAAGCATGAGGAGTTCCACAGTCTCAAGCAAGGAAGCATGCACATGTATAAATACAACATCTAGTTTTAGGAACTTGCTCGCTTCGCAAGGCAGGACGTTCCTGATGAAAAGAGCATGATCTATCACTTCAGGGGTGGCCTCAGAGAAGATCTGAAGTTAGCTCTCATTCTTGTGGAGCGTACTAAGTTCGATCAATTCTATAACATGGCCCTCAAGCAAGAATGTGCTCAACTCAAGTGTGAGGCATCGAAGAAGAGAATTAGGTTTGCATTTCAGTCTTCTTCTTCCTCACAAGTGGCAGCTAAGCAACAGCAGTTCTGGCTTCTTCCTCATCTGTTTCGTCAGCCCTACCAGCAGAAGAACAAAGGTGGCCATGGATCTTCCCACCCACCCAACCCAGGCTATCAGAACAAGTCTCAGACTCAAGCTCCAAGGTCAAGTGCTCCTCCTTCTTATCATTGTTCGCTCTCAGAAGTCACTTGCAACAAGTGTTAGCAGAAAGGTCACTATGAAAACAAGTGCTTCAGCCAAAGGTGCCTTCCACCTCCTCCTCCTGTGAGTTCTTCAAGCAGTGCAGAGGTCAAGCATAATCCCAATCGTGCTAAGGTGAACATGATGAACACAGCTCAAGTAGAGGATTCCTCAGATGTGATCATGGGTAACCTTTCAGTTAACTCCATTCCTGCTAATGTATTGTTTGATTCTAGTGCATCGCATTCTTTCTTGTCATACCCATTTGCTTCAGAGCACAATTTTGACACAGACATTTTGTCCAAAGTTATGCAAGTTGTTTCTCCAGGAAATATTATAACTCCTAGTTTGGTAGCTCCCGATGTCTCTATCAAGATGGGCAACTATAAATTTCTGGATTCCCCAATTGTTCTTGGCGACTCTGATATTGATCTAATTCTCGGCATGGATTGGCTTTCTAAGCACAAGGACTTCCTTGATTGTGCTACCAAGGAGATTATGTTGACACACTCTTTCTGAGGATGTGATCATCTATGCCGCTCATGATGAAACTATCCGGTTGTTTTCCCTCAATGAGAAGGGCGAGTTAGACGCTATCTCTCAAATTCTAGTTGTTTGTGAGTACCAAGATGTCTTTCTAGAAGAGCTTCTAGGAATGCCTCCACACCGGCTAGTTGAGTTCGTTATCTATCTTGAGCCTAGTACTGAACTCGTTTGCAAGCGTCCATACAAGCTTGGAACAAAGGAGCTGAAGGAATTGAAGAAACAACTCGATGAACAAGAGCATCTAGGCCTGATCAGACCGAGTTCATCTCCGTGGAGTTGTGGTGTTCTTTTTATCCAGAAGAAGGGTGCCACGGACAGACTTTGCGTCGATTACCGTCCATTGAACAAGAAGACAATCAAGAACAAGTATCCACTTCCCAACATCAATGAGCTATTCGAGAAACTTAAAGGTGCAAAAGTGTTTTCCAAGCTTGACCTACGTATGGGTTATCATTAGATTCGCATTCGTGAACATGATATCCCCAAGACAACATTCAGAACAAGCTTTGGTTCTTATGAATATATTGTCATGTCCTTCAGCCTTGTCAATGCTCCTCCAATGTTCTCTCGCATGATGAACTTCATCTTCAACCCCTACACAAATGAATTCATCCTGGTGTATCTCGATGATATCCTGGATCATGCCAAGCATTTGTGATTGGTGCTCGACAAGCTCAGAGAGTATCAATTCTATGCAAAGTTTTCCAAATGTGAGTTTTGGCTTGATGAAGTTATTTACCTTGGCCATATCATCTCAGCCAAGGGCAGTGCTATTAATCCAGAGAAGGTTTCTGCAGTTGTGAATTGGGAGCCTCCTCAGAATGTCAAGCAGCTCCACAGTTTCCTTGGACTTGCAAGCTATTGTCGAATATTCGTTGAGAATTTCTCAAAGATTGCAAAGCCTCTTTCCAACCTCCTCTAGAAGCATGTCAAGTATGTCTGGACTCCTGAGTGTGACGTTGCTTTCAACACTCTAAAAGAAAAGCTCGTCTCAGCTCCTGTCTTAACTCCTCCTGATGAATCCAAGCCATTCGAAGTTTTCTGTGATGCCTCATTACATGGTCTCGGCACTGTATTAATGCAAGAGAATAAAGTTGTGCCCTATACTTCTCATCAGTTGAAGCCCAACAAAAGGAACTACCCCACTCACGATCTTGAGTTGGCGGCAGTTGTCCATGCATTAATAACATGGAGCCATCTCTTGTTGGAAGGTAAGTGGACATTTT
Organism: Triticum dicoccoides; assembly: GCF_002162155.2. Classification (NCBI taxonomy): domain Eukaryota; kingdom Viridiplantae; phylum Streptophyta; class Magnoliopsida; order Poales; family Poaceae; genus Triticum; species Triticum dicoccoides. The sequence goes on along the minus strand of NC_041384.1, from coordinate 282,067,412 downwards.
CATAGATCACAAGAGCCTCAAGTATATCTTCACTCAACCCAACCTCAACCTTGGGCAAACTCGTTGGGTCGAAATGATTCAAGAGTACAACCCAAGTATCGAATGTAGTCCAAGCAAGGCCAATGCGATTGCAGATGCTTTGAGCAGGAAGGCTTATTGCAACAGCTTAATTCTCAAGCCATTCCAACTGGATCTTTGTGAGGCTTTCCGCAAGCTGAATCTCCAAGTTGTTCCTCAAGGTTTTCTTGCCAACCTTTAAGTCACTCCAACCTTGGAAGACCAAATTTGTGAGGCACAACTCCTTGACACCATGGTAAAGAGAGTTAAACACGGTATTGCCAAGGGCTTATCCAAATACAAGTGCTATCGCATTGATGACAAGGACACCTTATTCTTCGAGGATCGGATTGATGACAAGGACACCTTATTCTTTGAGAAGCGCACAATTCTCTTCTTTCCATCCATCCAGGTAGTTCAAAGATGTACCATGACCTCAAGCAGTCGTATTGGTGGACTCGAATGAAGCGAGAGATTGCTCAATTCGTGAATAAATGTGATGTCTGTCGAAGGGTGAAAGAGGAACACCAATGACCAGCTAATCTCCTCCAAGCTCTTGCTATTCCAGAATGGAAGTTTGATCATATTGAAATGGACTTTTTCGCTGGATTTCCCAAGTCCAAGCGTGGGAATGATGCTATGTTCGTTGTCATTGACAAGCTTACAAAAGTGGCTCATTTCCTTCCAATCAAAGAATCTATCACGACACCTCAGTTGGCAGAGCTATACAACTCCAGAATTGTCTCGTTGCACGAAATTCTGCAATTGATCTCTTCAGACCATGGAAGCATTTTCACTTCTAAGTTCTAGGACTCCTTCCAGAAGGCCATGGGCACCAACATTCGCTTCAGCACGGCTTTCCGTCCACAAACAAGTGGCCAAGTCGAGTGAGTCAATCAAATCCTCGAGGATATGCTTAGGGATTGTGTCATCTCTTTCGGTTTGAAGTGGGAAGATTGTCTCCCATATGCCGAGTTCTCCTACAACAACAGCTTCTAAGCAAGTTCAGGCAAGGCCCTGTTCGAAATTCTATATGGCAGAAAGTGTCGTACTCCTCTCAATTGGTCTGAGACTGGTGAACGCCAACTTCTTGGCAACAACTTGATCACAGAAGCTGAAGAAATGTGTAAAGTCATCTGTGAAAATCTCAAAGCCACGTAATCACGCCAGAAGAGTTACTATGATAGCAAGCACCATGAGTTGGCTTTCGAGATCGGAGATCGTGTCTACCTCCGCGTCTCTCCAATGAAAGGCACTCGATGCTTCGGTATCAAAGGGAACCTTTCCCCGAGATATGTGGGTCCTTTCAAGATCATTGGCAAAAGAGGCGACCTCGCCTATCAACTTAAGCTTCCGTCCAACTTCGCAAATGTGCACGACGTGCTTCACGTGTCACAGCTTCAGAAGTGCTTCAAGACGCCTGAGCGCACTATCAACTTTGAAGAGATTGATCTCCAAGAAGATTTGTCTTATCATGAGCATCCCGTTGCCATTCTTCAAGAAACCGAGCGCAAAACTCGCAACAAGTCAATCAAATTCCTAAAAGTTAACTGGTCGGTCCATTCCAATCGAGAAGCCACCTGGGAGTGCAAGGATCACCTCCGTTCCGAATATCCGGAGTTCTTTCAGTCCTAGATCTCAGGCCGAGATCCTCTTGTAGTGGTGGAGAGTTGTAACACCCCGGATATAACATTCCATATTTGTAACTCCAACTCTTGCCATTTCCGGCTATATGATATGATATTTCCTTCGTGGTTGGGTTTTTGTCTTTTTTTCATTTTGTTCATATCATGCATTTCATCTCATGTCATCATGTGCATCTCATTTGCATTCGTGTTCGTCTCATGCATCCGGTCATTTTCCCCGTTGTCCGTTTCGTGATCCAACACTCCCACATGCACCCGTTGCGCCTCTCAAATATCGTTTCGTGAGCGAGAGAAAAACGTTCTCGAAATGGGTCGAGATTTGTCGAGTGGATTTGGTACATCACCAGCAGGCCGCCTGTCAAATTTCGTTCCATTTGGAGGTCGTTTGATGCCCCAACGGTTAACCGGGTAATCACAAAAGCCCCTCTTTTGTTGTAGCCAAACACACCTCCAAAAACAGCCCACTAACCAATCTAAACCCCCTCCATGCTCTCCGTCATTAGATGACGAATGTGTGGGCAAAAACCGCACCTCATTTGGACTCTCCTACCTCCCCCTACCTATATATACGTCCCTCTCCCCCGAATTTGCGGACGAAACCATAACCCTCATCCCCTCGCGCCCCCAGAAAAATCCACTGCCGCCGGACACGTCGCCCCAACCAACCGGGAGGCGACATGTGGCGCCGCCACCTTGCTCCTCCACTCAGGCGCCGCCACCTGTCCACACGCGCCATCTCGCCACCGCGCGCCGCTGCGGGCCTGCGGGAGCCCACATCTGGCCCTTCCCGGGCCTGAGCTGGGCCGCCGCCGCTGCGTGCCAGCAGAGCACCTCGCCACCGCCCGCTCCTCCTGCCACCGCTTGTTCGCCGCCCCTCAACCTCGCGCATGACGCCACTGCTCCGGAGCAACTGCACCACCTGATGCCACTAGTGGCCGCCCGCAAGCCTGCCGCCTCCCACGCGCCTCCGACGAACCTCCCTCGCCGGCGTCCCTATCCGGCACCGCCCCGACCTCGCCGGCGTCCCACTCTGGCCGCCATCTTCTCCATCTCCAGCATGAACTCCGACCGCCTCGGATTCCACGCCATTTGAAACCCTAGATCCACGAGGTGACGAAATCTTCCATGTCCCCGAAATCTCTACTTTATGTGCCTATGTTCATCATGTCATATCTCCATGCATGTATCTCCGATTTCCGCATATGATATATCGAAATGTTCGCCTTGTGATGCTCTTATTGTTAGTGGCATCTTCATACATGTTACTGTCCATATTAATGCCTTAATCCTCGTTGCAAAAGTGCTATATGATGTTGTCTGCTGGAATTTAACATAACTTGCTAATTTTTCATTTTGATTGCATTTTGTGTGTGCATCCTATGAGCATGATATCTACATATTTTAGGAGCATGTCCATGCCATGTTTATAGTGGTCCAAGCCTTCTATTTTTGTGAGCTCTGTGGTGACTAGCACAAGCATGCAAAGTAGGCTATATGATGTTGCCGATTTCAGACACTTAGTTATTTGCCAAGTCTTTTCCTGTAGTATTATGATGCTATGTTGTCTTGTCGCTACTAGTAGATCCATGCACATTTTGAGGTAGTTCAGTAAGAGTGTTTTGAAGATGTGGTACTGTTCTATCCATTCATGCCTCTGGTTGTAATTATGGAGTACTCTAGCTTGTCTTTTCCATGTTCTACTTTTGCTAAATAGTGTTCATGGCAGGTTGTTAACATGAAGTCCATTTTTTCAATGGATGTTGCTAGTGATACATGTACTCTATGATCTTTCTATTTCCATTCTTAGCTTAATGAATATGTCTACTTTCTGTTGGTTACCTTGTGATGCCATGAAATGCTTTGTGGTGAGTCGCATGAGCTTGCAAAGTTGCTATCATGAATATGTTTCTGCCATGTTCTGTTTTTCTACTATCTGAAACTGATCATATCATTTGCCATGTTTGCATTGATGCTACCATCTTGTCCATGCATATTTGGTTAAAGTTCAGTAAGGGAGATTTGTTCTATGTCTTTAGTAATAGCATAACATGCCTTTGTTTGCCATGATATGTTCCTGTAGCATGTTGTTTGCTAGCTCGAAACATTGCTACCTGATGTTGTTTTGACATGTTTAGTGAGTTCTTGCAGGAGCTCAGTGTTCATCATTTGTAGAGCTTCACCTATACTTCACTTTCATGTGCTTTGTTGCTATGTTGGAGTGCTGTAGCATAGTTTCTTATTGCATCTAAAGTGCTATGATGCAGTTAAGTGCAGTTTTGCATCATTCTTGTTTTGCTTGTCATTTGCAAACTGTGCATCTGTTTTCGGTGATCCTTATATCGATTTCGACCGAAATCATTGCAACATCCCAATTTTCCTAAATTAGGATGTTATTAGATCATTCATATGCATATCATATTTTTATTGCATTATTTGTCTTTCTGCAATATTCGAATCATTATGCAACTAAAGGCAATTTATTGGAGCGGAGATAACATGACTTCTCCCCTGTTTTAAAATGTTCATAATGTGAAGAATATTGTTTCTAGTTCATCTGATATGTTCAGGTAATTTTTATAACCTTTAAAATATTTATTTGTCAGTTTTGTTACTGTTATGTGTGGCCTTCTACATAAAAACTATTTTCGAAAATTGCATTGTTGGAACTAGTGTTGCTGTAGTTTATAGCTGTAGGGATATTTTGACTGTGTGTCTAGGTATTTTTATTTAGAATTTGTATTGTGTATTTTATTTTATTAATTTTGTTTTGCTGTTCGTTTAAAAAAAACAGAGGCAGCCAGCCAACCGGTCCATCGCCACGGCCCAGCCAGCCAGTGCAGCAGCAGCACACAGCCGCAAAAGCGGTACGCCCTGCGCCGCCCATGCTCGACCCGCACCCGATCCGCTAGCCGCCTAGAGTAATTGACTAGCGGGCCCCGCATCGCTTCCCCCACCCCAAGCATGCTGCTGCCATGCGCGCGCATGCCGAGGCCGAGCCCGACTCGACCCCGCGCCCTTGGTCCACCTCAAGCGCGCTCGACCTGCCGTACGCGAGCAAAACCCCTAGGGGAGATTCCGCAGCTCCTGTCTCGATCCTCTTCGTTGCCGCACGCGCTGTTGGGCAAAAACGGATCTCGCCGTCGAGCCCGGAGTTCGCCGTTGTTTGACGGATGATTTCATCGCCGTTAGTAAGCCCTTGTCGCTGTAGTTCTTTCCTTTGGTTTCCCCACTCGAAGCCGCCGCCGCCTGACATCTTTTATTGCCGAAGGCGCGACAGAGGGAGAGGAACAAGTCGTTTCAACTTCATCGGAGCAGCCACGTTCGAGTCTCTGTAGTCACCAACAGAGGTCGCCTCGCCGTCGCTGAGCATCACCACCACCTCTGCAACTTGAAGCTGCCTCCGCCCGTCACATCACCTTCGCCGGGGACTCGCCAGAGAGCCACCGCCGCCGACGCCCGAAGCCACCGTCATTCTTCCTCTGTTTCGATGAGCACACGCACGCACATTACCACCCGCGCCAACAGTGCGCTGCCACGTGGCAACCTGCTACATTACACGCACGAACAGTGTAGGAGTTTTCTGTTGTTTTATTTTTCTTTCCAGATTTGTTCTCTAACTTCTTTTAGCTATATCTTTTAGTCTATAGCTCCAATTTAGGTAATTCTTTTTCCTACGCACTCACAAAAATCAACACATTATCACAGTACCGACCTTGCACATGTTTGCACTGTTCAAATTTGAATTCGTTTGAATTCAAATTAAATCTTCCAAAGGTCGTATCTTTTAAACCGTGTATCGGAATCGAGTGATTCTTTTTGCCTTGTGATCGTAGTGTAATTTAGGTTCTTTTATGCTCCTGTTGTTGAGTTTTAAAAATGTTTTTCTTGCTGTTGGTTTTATTTTGGTTCTATTCGTGTTCCAGTGATTAATTTGTTGAATTGTGTGAAACGTGTAGATTGTCCGGTGTGCGACGCGAACTATTGTCAGGAGTGTGCCTTTCTGAACCAGAACCAAGGCAAGTTACATGTTGATCATACTTTACCTATTGTTTTCTATGCATGTAGTTATATCACACTATGAATATATGCATGTATAGGATTACTATATGATTTTGCTATATTGTTGAGCCATCTCCCGTCACTGCAGATCGTGTTAGTTGTAGTTGCTATGCTTTGTAGACGGGGATTGGTTCGTGTATTCATCGAGCTTATGTGAGGATTATATATATAATAATTTGAGTAGTAACTCAAGATCTAATGCACCTCTGGGCGGAATTGGTATGTATTGCTAGGGTGGTTTCAAGAACATCATGGTTTATACCCTCTAAATGTAAGTGGACGGCCGCCCAGGCTCAAAAAGATCAGACAGACATAGTGACTAGTAGCTTCCATGTGCGACCACTAGCTAAATGGGCTCTGGCATAGTTGATCAGTTGTGGAACCCTTACCCAGATGTGCCAGTAGATGTAGATATAATAGTTGGGATGGGCCTCCTGTTGGGACTAGGGGATTGCTTCTAAAAGACTTTGTCTCAATCTTCAGGTTGGGTCCAGTGGGTAAAGCGTACTAAACTCTGTAGAGTATTAAAAACTAATCATAATTAGCCGTGCCCCCGGTTATGGGTAAATTTGAGCCACTATGCCATTACAGTTGTTGGATGATCTTGACAGATGTGACACTTAATAATATTTGTGGGCAACTTAATAAAGGGTAGGTTGGAGTTGATTTTGCCAACTCAACCTTGTGTATTTAATTGTATTAATAAAATAACTAAATAAAAATTTGACTATTAGGTAGTTATTAGGATAAAATTAGCTTTCTGCAAAAATAAACCCTCAAGCCTTCCTTTGTTGTACTATGCATATACATGTAGGTCTGCTTTATTATTACTCATGTGTAACTTGCCAATACATTCCAAGTATTAACCTATATGGCTGCAACGTCTCATGTTGCAGGATATTCACACGAAGAGTAAGGTACCATTAGGGTCGCGAGGCTGCACTCAGCATCGCCAGTGGGCTATGATGGGACTCATCGTTATTTTCTGCTACTTTCCGCTATTTGATTGAATAAAGCTAGCCAGCTGCTATGTAGATTGTTTTATTTTATATATTCTAGACCATACGATATAATAAATGATGAACTTGCTATTTTGGTATTCATCTATACTTTGTGTGTGCTAGCGAGTTCGATCCACGGACTAGCACGGTAAGCATAGAGACTCAAATCCTTCGAGGTTTGATCGTTACAGATGGTATCAAAGCAGTGTGTTGACTGTAGGACGTGACCCTAGAAAATGGATTAGAAAAGCCATAGGAGTGAAAATTATTTTATCAACTAGTTATACTTCTTGTTGTTTATTAGTTAACCCCCTCAAGTATCTTGAACAGTTAAATAGGAACTAGTGCCGAGACCACCATTCATGCTTGTTTTATATTGCAACATTATCGTGTTAGCGTATCTAATTATGCCCACTTTCATGGTATGAAGATACTAGATTGTTTGCTTGATTATTAGTTGTTTGTTAAATTGCTTAGTGTCGAAATTAGTTGAATATATATATAATATTATAATATTGTTTGTTGTTTGTTTGTTGGTATTATTCGTTGTTGTGTTTTGTTGACTTAATCATATTATGCATATGGGTAGAATATATTTATATATACATAGCTTTTGGCCCTATTATATATATAACTCATCTATGCTTGCCCACCAGATGCCGTCGAGGCGTTATACTAGACGCACTTCTGCAGGAGGAGACAACAAGGGCAATGAAGTACCCCCGTACATCCAGCAGGTTATTGAGGGACAGGCTCAGTTGATCCAGTTGCTTGCTCAGAACAAAAGCAACAACAATAACAACAACAATCCTCCGCCACCACCACCAGTGGATATGCTTACCAGGTTCTTGAGGTTGAATCCTCAGAGGTTCTACAGTTCCCATGAACCTATTGTGGCTGATGATTGGCTCCGTGCAGTCAATAGGAACCTGGAGACGGTTGGATGCACAGATGCAGAGAGGGTGAGGTTTGCCTCACATTTGCTGGAGGGTCCTGCCGCAGCTTGGTGGGACAACTACTTGGTCACTTATCCCATTGCTAGTATCACTTGGGTACAGTTTCAGTATGCTTTCCATGCTGCACATGTGTCTACTGGAGCTATGAGTCTAAAAAGGAGTTTCGTAGTTTGTGCCAGGGAGGTCGCACTATTAATGCTTATGTGTAGGAATTTAATAATCTTCCATGCTATGCTCCTAATGATGTTAACACTGATGCAACTAGGCAGGAGAAATTCTTGGAGGGCCTAAATGATGACTTGAGCCTTCAATTGATAGTGGCCACTTTTAGGAATTGTCGGGATTTGATTGATAAGGCTATTGAGCTGGAGGGAAAGCAACAGGCCATAGAGAATCGCAAGAGGAAGTACAACAACAATAACAGGTATAATTCAGGACCACAACAGAAGCCACACACTTCATATCATGGTAATGGAGGTAATGGGCATAATCATCATGGAGGGAATGGCCAGAACCATAATGGCCACCATCATCACAATGGGCACAGGAGTAACAATGGCAATGGTAATGGTAATGGAGGGAATAATAACCAGAGCAACCAGAGTATGCCTATGCAGAGGGATATTAGCCAGGTTCAGTGTTATAAGTCTAGGCAGATGGGACACTACACCAATGCTTGTCCAGAGAGCAAGAACGGTAATGGGAATTCAGGAGTCAGCAAGCCAAACCCCTTCCAAAAGGGTCATGTCAACCATGTTAATGTTGAGGAGGTCTATAATGAACCTGATGCAGTGATTGGTAAGTTCTTGATTAATTCAGTACTTGCACTTGTTCTTTTTGATACTGGTGCATCACATTCATTTATTTCGAGGGTATTTGTTGATAAACATGGATTTCCAACAAAAACACTTAGTATGCCTATTAGAGTGAGTTCCCCAGGAGCTGAGATGATAACAGGTGATGGTTGTCATCAATAGATTTTGTCTATTGGGAAGCATGCGTTTCCTATGGATTTGATTATATTGAAGTCACAAGGTCTGGATATTATTTTGGGTATGGATTGGTTGCAGTTATATAAATGTCGTATTGATTGTGCTATCGATCTATTACTCTCAATGCACCAAGAGGGAAGAGGATCAAATATGTATGTAAGTATAAGCATAATCAGGTGCAGGTGAACTCTCTTAAGGGGGGTAGCATAGAAGAGGTGCCAGTTGTGAGGGATTATCGAGATGTGTTTCCAGAGGAATTGTCGAGTATGCCACCAGATAGAGATATTGAGTTTCTTATTGATTTAATACCGGGCACTGGAACTATTGCAAAGGACCGTATAGAATGCCTCCTCAAGAGTTGGAGGAATTGAAGAAGCAGATAAGAGAATTGCAGGCACAAGGATTTATTCGCCCAAGTTCATCACCTTGGGGAGCTCCAGTTTTGTTTGTGGAGAATAAGGATGGGACCTTGAGGATGTGTGTTGATTATCGTTCTCTGAATGAGGTAACCATTAAGAATAAGTATCCTTTGCCTATGATAAATGATTTGTTTGACCAGTTGGAGGGAGCTACTGTGTTTTCTAAGTTTGATCTTCGTTCTAGTTATTATCAATTGAAGATTCGTGAGCAAGATATTCCAAAGACCGCTTTTACTATGAGGTATGGGTTGTATGAATATATTGTTATGTCATTTGGATTGACTAACGCTCCTGCATACTTCAGGAATATGATGAACAAGGTGTTTATGGAGTTCTTGGATAAATTTGTGGTTGTTTTCATTGATGATATATTGGTGTTCTCCAAGAATAAGCAAGAGCATGAGGTGCATCTCCGTTTGGTAATGGAGAAACTAAGGGAACATCAGCTGTATGCCAAGTTCAGAAAATGTGAGTTTTGGCTGGATGAGGTAGCATTCCTTGGACATGTTGTGTCATGTAATGGAGTTGCAGTTGATCCATCTAAGGTTGCTGCAGTTACAGAGTGGGAGACACCCACGACAATTGGAGAGATTCGCAACTTTTTGGGCCTTGCAGGTTATTACAGGAGGTTAATTGAGAACTTTTGCAAGATTGCAAAGCCTATGACTGAATTGTTGAAGAAGGAAAATAAATTTGTTTGGACTGATGAATGTGAAGCCAGCTTTCAGGAGTTAAAGCAGCATTTTGTTACAGCACCAGTGTTAACTCTACCGGATATACATAAGGACTTCCAGGTAAATTGTGATGCTTCTCGTCAAGGACTTGGTAGTGTTTTGATGCAGGAAGGTAAAGTTGTTTCATATGCTTCACGTCAGCTTAAGAATCATGAGCATAGTTATCCTACACATGATTTGGAGTTAGCCTCAGTTGTGCATGCATTGAAAACTTGGAGGCCATATCTTATTGGTAATCATTGTGATATATTTACTAATCATAAGAGCTTGAAGAATATTTTTACTCAGAAAGATTTGAACCTCAGGAAGAGGAGATGGTTGGAGCTTATTAAGGATTATGATTTCAATGTGCAGTATCATCCTGGTAAGGCTAATCTCGTTGCTGATGCATTGAGTCGTAGGAGCCATGTTAATGTAGTTAATATTGATGACATGCCACCGGAGTTATGTGAACAGTTCAGGAATCTCAGGTTGGAGATGGTTCCTAAGGGATATTTAGCAACACTGGAGGTAAAGCCTACTTTGCTTGACAGGATCAAAGAAGCTCAAAAGGATGATAAGGAGATTGCTGAGATAAAAGAGAACATGGTTAAAGATAAGGCAGAAGGTTTCCATGAGGATGAACATGGAGCCATATGGTTTGAGAAGGGTATTTGTGTACCGCAGGATGCAGATATCAGGAAGTTGATTCTTCATGAGGCACATGATTCACCTTATTCTATTCACCCAGGTAATAGTAAGATGTATTTGGATTTGAGGGAAAGATTTTGGTGGCCTAGCCTGAAGAGGGAAATTGCTGGATATATTGCAACATGTGATGTGTGCCAAAGAGTTAAAGCAGAGCATCAGAGGCCAGCAGGTTTGTTACAACCATTGCCTATACCTGAATGGAAGTGGGATAAGATTGGTATGGATTTCATTACAGGTCTACCCAGGACTCGGTCAGGATATGATTCTATTTGGGTGGTTGTTGATCGTTTGACTAAAGTTGCTCACTTCATCCCGGTAAAGACTACTTATACCAGTGCTCAGCTAGCAAAGATTTATATGTCTAAAATTGGTTGTCTGCATGGAGTTTCAAGGAAGGTAGTGTTTGATAGAGGTACTCAGTTCACATCTAAATTTTGGTGTCAGTTGCATGAATCCTTGGGCACCAAGCTGGAGTTCAGCACAGCTTTCCATCCACAGACAGATGGGCAGACAAAGAGGGTAAATCAGATTTTGGAGGATATGTTGAGAGCTTGTGCTTTGGACTATGGGTCCAGTTGGGATGATAATTTACCTTATGCAGAGTTCTCATATAATAACAGTTATCAGGCTAGTCTAAAGATGGCCTCATTTGAGGTATTGTATGGTAGAAAGTGCAGGACACCACTAATGTGGGATGAGGTTGGAGAGCGTCAGTTCTTTGGACCAGACTTGATCAGAGATGCTGTTGATTCGTGACAGACTGAAGATAGCATAGTCCAGGCAGAAGAGTTATGCAGATGCAAAACGTAAGGAGGTGACGTATGAGGTAGGAGACCGTGCATATCTTAGAGTTTCACCACTTCGTGGAATTAAGAGGTTTGGAATTAAAGGACAGTTAACACCACACTTTGTGGGGCCTTATAAGATTTTGGAGCGAAGAGGAGAGGTAGCTTATCAGTTGGAGTTACCAGAATGCTTGTCTAGAGTTTATAATGTGTTTCATGTATCTCAGTTGAAGAAGTGACATGCAGAGATGATGGATGTTCCATTGAGAGACACAATGCCACTTGCGGCAATTCAATTGGAGTGTGATTTGACATATGAGGAGAAACATGTTAAGATTTTGTAGACAATAGAGAGAGTTACTCACATCAAGAAAATTAAGTTATGCAAGGTTCAGTGGGATCATCACACAGAGGAAGAAGCTACCTGGGAACGAGAGGAAGATCTGAGGCAGGATCACCCACACCTATTTGCTAGCCAGACCGAATCTCGAGGGAGAGATTCATCTTAAGGGGGGGGGGTAGGTTTGTAACATCCCAATTTTCCTAAATTAGGATGTTATTAGATCATTCATATGCATATCATATTTTTATTGCATTATTTGTCTTTCTGACGTATTCGAATCGTTATGCAACTAAAGGCAATTTATTGGAGCGGAGATAACATGACTTCTCCCCTGTTTTTAAAATGTTCATAATGTGAAGAGTATTGTTTCCAGTTCATCTGATATGTTCTAGTAATTTTTGTAGCCTTTAAAATACTTATTATTCAGTTTTGTTGTTGTCATGTGTGGCCTTCGCATAAAAACTATTTTCCAAAATTGCATTATTGTTGGAACTAGTGTTCCTGTAGTTTATAGCTATAGGGATATTTTGACTGTGTGTCTAGGTATTTTTATTTAGAATTCGTATTGTGTATTTTATTTTATTTATTTTTTTCTACCGCTGTAGTTTTTGTTTAAAAAAACAGAGCCAGCCAACCAACCGGCCCATCGCCATGGCCCAGCCAGCCAGCACAGCAGCAGCACATAGCCGCAGCCCAACTGCTGTTGCCGAAGCGGTACGCGCCGCGCCGCCCATGCCCGACCCACACCCGATCCACTAGCCGCCTAGAGCAACTGACAACCAGGCCCCGCATCGCTTCCCCCACCCCGAGCACGCTGCCGCCGCGCGCGTGCATGCCGAGGCCGAGCCCGGCTCGACCCCGCGCCCCTGGTCCACCTCAAGCGCGCCCGACCTGCCGTACGCGAGAAAAACCCCTAGGGGAGACTCCGCAACTCCTGTCTCGATCCTCTTCGTTGCCGCACGCGTTGTTGGTCAAAAACGGATCTCGCCGTCGAGCTCAGAGTTCGCCGTCGTTCGCCGGTTGATTTCATCGCCGTAGTTCGTTCCTTTGGTTTCCCCACTCGAAGCCGACACCGCCTGGCATCTTTTATTGCTGAAGGTGCAATAGAGGGAGAGGAACAAGCCGTTCCAACTTCACCGGAGCAGCCACGTTCGAGTCACCACCGTCGCCAACAGAGTTCGCCTCGCCGTCGTTGAGCACCACCACCACCTCCGCAACTCGAAGCCGCCTCCGCCCATCACATCACCTTTGCCGGAGACTCATCGGAGAGCCACCGTCTCCGACGCCCGAAGCCACCATCGTTTTTCCTCTGTTTTGGTAAGCACATGCGCGCACAACACTACCTGAGCCAACCACGTGCTGCCATGCGGTAACCAGCTACACTACACGCACGAACAGTGTAGGAGTTTTCTGTTGTTTGGTTTTCTTTCCTGATTTGTTCTCTAACTTCTTTTAGCTATATCTTTTCGTCTATATCTCCAATTTAGGTAATTCTTTTTCCTGTGCACTCACAAAAATCAGCACATTATCACAGTACCGACCTTGCACATGTTTGCACTGTTCAAATTTGAATTCGTTTGAGTTCAAATTAAATCTTTCGGAGGCTGTATCATTTAAACCGTATATCGGAATCGAGTGATTCTTTTTGCCTTGTGATCATATTGTAATTTAGGTGTTGTTATGCTGCTGTTGATGAGTTTTAAAAATGGTTTTCTTGCTGTTGGTTTTATTTTGGTTCTATTCATGTTCAAGTGATTGATTTGTTGAATTGTGTGAAACATGTAGATTGTCCGGAGTGCGAGGTGAACTATTGTCAGGAGTGTGACTTTCTGAACCAGAACCAATGCAAGTTACATGTTGATCATCCTTTACCTATTGTTTTCTATGCATGTAGTTATATCACATTATTAATATATGCATGTATAGGATTACTATATTATTTTGCTATATTGTTGAGCTATCTCCCATCACTGCAGATCGTGGTAGTTGTAGTTGCTATGCTTTGTAGACGGGGATTGGTTCGTGTATTCATTGAGCTTATGTGAGGATTATATATATAATAATTTGAGTAGTAACTCAGGATTTAATTCACCTCTGGGCGGAATTGGTATTGCTAGTGTGGTTTCAAGAACATCATGGTTTATATCCTCTGAATGTAAGTGGACAGCCACCCAGGCTCAAAAAGATCAGATAGACTTAGTGACTAGTAGCTTCCATGTGCGACCACTGGCTAAATGGGCTCTGGTTTAGTTGATCAGTTGTGGAACCCTTGCTCGGATGTGCCAGTAGATGTTGATATAATAGTTGGGATGGGCCTCCTATTGGGACTAGGGGACTACTTCTGAAAGACTTCATCTCAATCTTCGGGTTGGGTCTAGTGGGTAAAGCATACTAAACTCTGCAGCGTATTAAAAACTAATCATGATTAGTCGTGCCCTCTGCTATGGGTAAATTTGAGCCACTATGCCATTACAGTTGTTGGATGATCTTGACATATGTGACACTTAATAATATTTGTGGGCAACTTAATATAGGGTAGGTTGGAGTTGATTTTGCCAACTCAACCTTGTGTATTTAATTGTAGTAATAAAAGAACTAAATAAAAATTTGACTATTAGGTAGTTATTAGGATAAAATCAGCTTTTTGGAAAAATAAACCCTCAAGCCTTCCTTTGATGTACAATGCATATACATGTAGGTCTGCTTTATTATTACTCATGTGTAACTTGCCAATACATTCCAAGTATTGACCTATATGGCTGCAACGTCTCATGTTGCAGGATATTCAAACAAAGAGTAAGGTACCGTTAGGGTCGCGAATCTATACTCAGCATCGCTAGTGGGCTATGATGGGACTCATCGTTATTTTCTGCTACTTTCCGCTGTTTGATTGATTAAAGCTAGCCAAGTGCTATGCAGATTGTTTTATTTTATATATTCTAGATCATACGATATAATAAATGATGCACTTGCTATTCTGGTATTCATCTATACTGTGTGTGCTAGAGATTTTGATCCAGGGACTAGCACGGTAAGTACAGAGACTCAAATCCTTCGAGGTCTGATCATTACAATCACCCACTCTTTCCAGCGGCATACTTGGTTTGCCAAGTTGATGCATTGATCATATTTTCCCTTCTGGAGTACCCACATGCATTGCACATCATACCTTGCATTCCATGCCATGTCTTGCATCGTGTTGCTTGTGCATTACACCGTGATTGATTGTTGTTCCGTTGCTTGTGTTCTTGCTTTGGGTAGAGCCAGGAGACAAGTTCATGAACGAGGAACCTGTTGAGTATGTTAACGAGGAGCAAGCTCTCGACAACTCTGAGAACTTTGTAGGCAAGATGACCATTACCCTCGATATCACTTCTATCTTTGCTTGCTAGTTGTTCATTCTATCGCTTTGTCATGCTAGCTACCACTTGTTTATCATGCCTCCCATATTGCTAGGTCAAGCCTCTAACTCACCTTCCTAGCAAACCGTTGTTTGGCTAAGTTACCGCTTTTGCTCAGCCCCTCTTATAGCATTGCTAGTTGCAGGTGCCTTGCTGGTTGTTCCATGTTGGAACATGGATATGTTGGGATATCACAATATCTCTTATTTAATTAATGCATCTATATACTTGGAAGAGGATGGAAGGCTTGGACTTTTGCTCGGTGTTTTGTTCCACTCTAAACGCCTTAGGTTTCCGTCATACCGGTGTTATGTTCCTTGATTTTGTGTTCCTTACGCGGTTGGGGTTATGGGACCCCCTTGACAGTTTGCTTTGAATAAAAATCCTCTAGCAAGGCCCAACCTTGGTTTTAACATTTGCCTAACAACAACCTAAATTTTTTCCTATGGAGTAATTAACCCGAGGATCATGTTTATTCAACCCCCCCGGGCCAGTGCTCCTCTGAGTGTTGGTCCGAACCGAGTAGACTGTGGTGCCACCTTGGGAAACTTGAGGGTTGGTTTTAGTCGTAGGATGTCTCATCCGGTGGGCCCTAAGAACGAGATATGTGCAGCTCCTATCGGGATTTGTCGACACAGTCGGGCGGTCTTGCTGGTCTTGTTTTACCATTGTCGAAATGTCTTATAACCGGGAGTCCGAGACTGATCGGGTCTTTCCGGGAGAAGGAATATCCTTCGTTGATCGTGAGAGCTTGTGATGGGCTAAGCTACAGCACCCCTGTAGGGTATAAAGTTTCAAGAGCCGTGCCCACAGTTATGTGGCGGATGGGAATTTGTTAATATCCGATTGTAGAGAACTTGACACTTGACTTAATTAAAATGCATCAACTGTGTGTGTATCTGTGATGGTCTATTTTTGGCGGAGTCCGGGAAGTGAACACGGTTGGGTTATGTATGAACATAAGTAGTTCAGGATCACTTCTTGATCACTTCTAGCTTCACGACTGTTGCGTAGTTTCTCATCTTACTCTTGTACTCGTATCACTTCAGGATCACTTCTAGCTTAGCGCTTGCTGCCACTCCACCTCATTACCTTATCCTACCCATAAGCTTAAATAGTCTTCGTCTCATGGGAATTGAGATTTCTGAGTCCTCGTGACTCACAGATACTACCAATACAGTTGCAGGTGCCAATGATGCCAGTGCAGGTGATGCTACCAAACTCAAGTGGGAGTTCGACGAGGACCTTAGTCGTTACTATATTTCATTTCCTGATGATCAGTAGTAGTGCCTAGTTGGGACGACTGGGGATCTAGCTGTAACGCCCCGAGACTGTTGTGCCAGGTGTCTTCCAGTTATTCACTGTTGTTGCCTTGTCATTTGCTTGCGTGTCATGCATTTCTTATCATGTCATCATGTGCATCGCATTTACATACATGTTCGTCTCATGCATCCGAGCATTTTCCCCGTTGTCCGTTTTACATTCCGGCGCTCCTATGTCCTCCGGTGTTCCCTTTTGCCTCTTTTCGTGTGCGGGTGTTAAACATTCTCGGATTGGACCGAGACTTGCCAAGCGGCCTTGGTTTACTACCGGTGGACCGCCTGTCAAGTTTCGTACCATTTGGACTTCGTTTGATACTCCAACGGTTAACTGAGGGACCGTACAGGCCTCGTGTGTGTTGCAGCCCAACACCTCTCCAAAGTGGCCCAAAACCCACCTAAACCCCCTCCATCATCTCGGTCGTTCGATCACGATCGCTTGGCCGAAAACCGCACCTCATTTGGACTCTCCTAGCTCCCTCTACCTATAAATATGTGATCCCCTCCAAAATTTCATGAATGAAACCCTAACTTCCTCCTTCCCCACGCCACCGGACGCGTCCGCGCCGCGCCCGGACATGTCCGCCTCCAGCCACGTCGCCCCGGTGAATCCCGTCGCGACACGTCAGCAGCGCCGCCATCCTCGTCCAATCCCAACTTGCCACCTCATCCCTGCGCTGTCCCTCCACCGCGCCTAGCCCTCCGGTCCATCTCCGGCCCGCCCGAGCCGCTCCGGGCCCGACGCCCGAGCCTCCCCTCGCCGCCCTTCGCCCGGCTCGCCGCCACACTTCTCCACCCTCGCCGGCCGCCGTTGCGCCTCGCCGCGCCGCTGACCTCAGCTTCCGCGCGCGCCGCTGACCTCAGCTTCCGCGCGCGCCGCTGCAGAGCACCTTCGCTGGTGACCAGCAGCTCCCTGCGCTGATCCCCGCCGCCAAACGCTCTGGCCACCGCAGACCTCGCCGTCCCTCGTCGGAGTCCGCGCCTCGCCGGAGCCGCCCGCCTTCGCCGGAGTCAACGCCAGCCAAATCCGCTCCCGGTGGACCAGATCCACCGGGCCAGCGATCCAAACACCCATGCCGAGTCCAGATCTCCTTGTCCCCGTACCCCTCCATCCAGTTTCTGCGAGGTTGTTTTCCCCCAAGTCCCCAGTATTTTTGGGCATTTTCATCATGTCATATCTTTGCACCCGTGGCTCCATTTTGGACGTGTAGCATATCAAATTGTTCGTCTCGACGAGCACTTCATTTCATTCTACTACACCATGTTCATTTGAGCTCATCTTAATGTCCTAAATGCTGTTGCAAGAGTGCTATGTGATGTTAGTTTCAGATTCTTATCAGTATTTGGACATTTGTCATTTTTGCCATGATTAATGTGTGCCTCCTATGAACTTGAGCCCTACATGTGTTTTGTTATATGCCATGCCATCTTTATACGGGTGTATGCCATGTATTTTTGTGATCAATGTGGTGACTAGCACAAGCATGCAAAGTAGCTCTCGTAATGTTGCTGATTTCAGGGACTTAGAATTTCTTCTAAGTCTTTGTCTGCTGTTATTTTTATGCCATGTATTCTTGCTGCTACAGAGTGATCCAGGTCTCTTTTGAGCATGTTCAGTAAGGATGTTTTGGAGATATTGTTATGCTCTATCCATCCATGTCTTTGTTTGCATTTATGGAGCACCCTAGCATGACTCAATCTTGCTCTACTTTTGCTATAAAATGTTCCTGGCAGATTGTTTACATGTTAAGTAATTTTGCCGAGGTTGTTGTAGTTTATCCATGCATGCTATGAGGTTGTTCTTGCCATGTTCAGTTTCTATGCCATGTCTACTTGCTGGGTGTATTCTTAGTTTGTCATGCAATGCCTTGTGGTGAGTGCATCGACCTCGCAAACATGCCTACGTGAATCTGTTTTGCCATGTTCCAATTTTCTGCTAAGTCTGAATCTGTTAACGGAACTTGCTATGTTCACATGGTTACCATTGTATTTTCTGATCCCTTTTGGCTTATGGTCAGTATGGGACTTTCGTTGTATGCTTTGAGTAGCTTCATGCCATGCCCTGTGTTGCATCATGTAACATGTTATCTTTTGCACTTTTGCCATGCTTGTTTGAACATGCTGTTATGTGAATTAGACGTAGCTCAGTGTTCATCTTTTGTCAAGCATTTTGACTGGATCCCTTCCATGTGACTTGTTGTTATGTTAGAGTGTAGTATCTTCTTTTTCTTGATGCATTTAGATAGCCTCATGCTGTTAATCACAAACTTGTGCCATTATTGTTTTGCTTTCCATTTGCAAACCGTGCATCTGATTCTGGTGATCTTTATATCGATTTCGACCGAAATCAACTCATCTTTCCAGTGGCACTCTTGGTTTTCCAAGTTGAGGCCTGTTTCAATATTTCCTTTCCGAAGCATGCATATGCATTGCATATCACATCCCACATATCATGCCATGTTTTGCATGATGTTGATTGCGCATTGCACCATGGCTGATTGTTGTCTCCTTTGATTGTATTCTTGCCTTGGGTAGAGCCGGGAGGCGAGTTCGTGTTTGAGGTACCCGTTGAGTATGCTTTCGAGGATCAAGCTTTCGTCTTCTCGGAGAACTTTGCAAGCAAGATGACCATACCCTTGAAATCACTTCTATCTTTGCTTGCTAGCTACTCACTCTTTTGCTATGCCTATGCTGCGATACCTACCACTTGCTATATCATGCCTCCCATATTTCTAAGCCAAGCCTCTAACCCACCTTGTCCTAGCAAACCGTTGTTTGGCTATGTTACCACTTTGCTCAGCCCCTCTTATAGCGTTGCTAGTTGCAGGTGAAGATTGGAGTTTGTTCCATGTTGGAACCTGGATATTTGTTGGGATATCACAATATCTCTTATTCCAATTAATGCATATATACAATTGGTAAAGGGTGGAAGGCTTGGCCTTATGCCTGGTGTTTTTTTCCACTCTTGACGCCCTAGTTTCTGTCATACCGGTGTTATGTTCCTTGATTTTGCGTTCCTTACGCGGTTGGGTTATAATGGGAACCCCTTGACAGTTCGCCTTGAATAAAACTCCTCCAGCAAGGCCCAACATTGATTTTACCATTTGCCACCTAGCCTTTTTTCCCTTGGGTCGGCCAACCCAAGGGTCATCTTTATTTTAACCCCCCGGGCTAGTGCTCCTCTGAGTGTTGGTCCAACCTGTCAGCTGCCGGTGGCCTCCAGGGGCAACTCTGGGCTGGCCTACCGGAACCTTGGACAATCCGGTGTGCCCTGAGAACGAGATATGTGCAGCTCCTATCGGGATTTGTCGGCACATTCGGGTGGCTTTGCTGGTTGAGTTTTACCATTTTCGAGATGTCTTGTAACCGGGATTCCGAGTCTGGTCGGGCCATCCTGGGAGAAGGAATATCCTTCGTTGGCCGTGAGAGCTTGTGATGGGCTAAGTTGGGACACCCCTGCAGGGATTTGAACTTTCGAAAGCCGTGCCCGCGGTTATGGGCAGATGGGAATTTGTTAATATCTGGTTGTAGAAAACCTGAAACTTAACTTAATTAAAATGTATCAACAAAGTGTGTGGCCATGATGGTCTCTTTTCTCTGGAGTCCGGAAGGAGAACACGGTCTCGTGTTATGCTTGAGCGTAGGTTGTTCTAGGATCACTTCTTGATCATAGTTGCTCGATCATGCCTTTGCCTTCTCTTCTCGCTCTCTTTTGCGTATGTTAGCCATCATATATGCTAGTGCTTGCTCCAGCTCCACCTCATAACTTTTCCCTACCTATAATCTTAAATAGTCTTGATCGCCAGGGTGTGAGATTGCTGAGTCCCCTTGACTCACAGATTCCTTCCAAAACCAGATGCAGGGACCGATGATGCCATTCCAGGAGATTCGACTAAGCTCAAGTGGGAGTTCGATGAGGACTCATGATGATTCTACGTTTCCTTTCCAGACGATCAGTAGTGGAGCCCAGTTGGGGCGATCGGGGACACTGTTGCATTTAGGGTTGTCTTTATTTTGGTTCCGTAGTCGGGTTGAATGTAATGTTATTTATGCTATTGTGTGACGTGGCGAGTGTAAGCCAACTATGTACCTCTTTTCCTTATTCATTACATGGGTTGTGTGAAGATTACCCCACTTGCGACATTGCTTACAATGCGGTTATGCCTCTAAGTCGTGCTTCGACATGTGGGAGATATAGCCGCATCATGGGCGTTATAAGTTGGTATCAGAGCCTTCCCCGACTTAGGAGCCCACTGCTTATCGAATCGCTTGCGTTGCTGAGTCTAGAAAAATGTTTTGAGTCATTTAGGATTATATATATCGGAGAGTAGGATTCTTTTTACTCCTCAGTCCCTTCGTCACTTTGGTGAGGCATCCTGACGTAGAGTTTTGACTCTTCTCTTCTCAAATTTCACTAAATATTTTTTTAGGATCGTGCGGGTATCTTGGAATCGTTCCGATGGTTTTGTGACGAGAACATTGTTCTTGGTGCCTCATGAAATTTAGGGGTTGTGGCAGTGTCCCGGGGAGTTGAGCTCCGAGGTGTTGTCGTCACAATTTTATCGTTGCAGTTCTGGAATACCTGAGTTTCGCCGACATCGAAAATCTCTTTTATGCAGTTGTTGGTGAGATAACCTCGACACCACCAAGTACTGGGGCGGGAGTTCGGGAGTATAGCCATAACTCGTATAACGGATGCTTTTCGAAGGTTGATGTAAATGATTTCCGAAGGTTTCTTGGTTATGTGTTGAAGGATGGATACATCTGGATGTAGGATTTGCTAGCTTTGGGTGAGATATTATGTTTCCCCGGTATCCCCAACAGCTGATTGCATAACCGGAAAATTTCGGGAGTTCCATAGGTGGGAATTCAAGTAGTTCTCAGGATATCTTTCCGATAGATGTATGATATGAAATTGGGGTTCGACGTCTAGTGGTCCGCCTATCCACGGTTGGTTCTATAGTGGTCTCATTGTGTCTTAAAGAGTCCTTGGCTATGCTGACTCGGGGACGCTTCGTATGTCATGTGCACTGCCTTGTACATGATGGTGCTGTACGATCAAGCCCGTGTGGGCCCCACCACGAAAACTTCGGACGAAATCTCTATAATATGTTTGTTCTGGCTTATTCTGCAAGCCAATCCTTTGTTTTGTTTTGATTGTGGTATTCGAGTTGCTTCGAAGTCAAATGTTGATTCCATACCTTTCCCAAATGGTGTTCTCATACTCTGTTGTGAATACCAATCCTTCACAATAATCGAGTTTGTCATGTCAATCCTTTTTCAACCGGTGTGTCTGTCTTTAAGTGGATCCGATCACTTCAACATTCGCAAGATAAATTCTCAGTTCTTCTCATTGGTGCTCATTTCATCCGTCCCAAGTTGCTTTTGTTTTTCCCACCCTCCCATCCCTTTTTCTTCAAGGACTCAGATTTCTTAATCAACTATCATGCTATTGATGAGAAGTCTCTCCATTCTTTTCCGTCAATGTTCTTATCCGGTGATTCTCAGGAAGATACCAACGGAGCTTCAAGTTATCATTATTCGTTCTTTTTCTTCTCCGGTGGATTCAAGACAAGTTTTCGGTGTTGAAAATTTTCTCTTCCTCGCTTAAAGTGCTCTCGTATGCCGGTGTATCTCTTAATCATTCACTTCTCGCTATTCGTTTGTTCCGGAGTGCTGAAGATATCTCAGGAGATTCGTCTTTTCGTTCCTAATCCGTTCAAGATATCTTGAGGTTGTTATCTCATTCAACCTATTTTATTCTACCGGGGCAATCTCTCTTTTAAATCACTTCAACGGTGTTTCTTTCTAGTGGGCCCTAACCCATAGGTCTTTTCCCAGGATCTTACCTGACTCTTCTTATTTTCCCAGAGCTATCCTAAATTATTTTCAAAGTTTGACGTAAGAATGAATTTGTCATCAGTCATATGTATTTCTCCAAGAGCTTGCAATTTCTTTTCATCGTCGGTTCAACCTTTCTAATATTCATCCCGGAGTATCTCAACAATCCATGGTCGTGTTTGTCGTCATCATTCTCACATTTGAAGACCGAAGAAGATTTTTCTCTCAATCTTATCCGCTCTCTCAAAGATTCGTGATTCTAGCTTGTTGTCATCCTCTCATAATTGTTTTCGATTGTGAGAATTCTTTTCACCTATCCGGAGCAAATCAAGGTTTTTTCAGTTTGATTCCCCAAAGCCCATCATTTCAGAAGACTTATTCATTCTCAAACTTCATCTATCATTCTCCAAATCTTACCAGTGTATCATTCAAGAATTCTCTAATCAGCTCGGGATCTCTTCGTTCACTTGCATCTAAAATTCTCTCAAGAATCTTCATTCATTCTCTAATTCTTACCGGTGATTCATCCCTTTACTTCGTTCATTTACAATTCTTATAGTGGTTCGTTCAAGATTTATCTTCCTTCTTTATCTTATCAATTCATTCATGCCTTCCAAATTCTACCGGTGGATCGTTGAAGTCTTTTCCCAAGTTTGCGCTATATCTCTCTTAATCCTTTCCACGAGAATGAGTAGTATGCCAAATCCGTTGCTTATCATCAATTTAATTGGTGAAGGATAAGCATAATGTAATCCTTATTCTTGTTTCATCGAGTAAATTCAATTCCTGCTATCCGGAGTGGTTCATCATATCACATTCTCGGTTCGAGATGCTTTATCTTTTCTCCCGGTATTCCCAGTTTCCACTTTATATCGCCGCGAAGCTCCATCTAACTCAATACAAGGTTTCACCTTGTGTTTTCAACTTCTCTTTCTTTTCGTTATCCTTTTGTTTACCGGAGTTCTTCATGGCGGCTCTACATGAGGGTTCACCAAGGATTTAATTCCTTCTCGAAGTTTTCATCGAGATTCTTTTAAGGAGCTCAAGCATTCTTCATCTCACATTCCGAAGTGCAATTCTTTCTACCGTATAAATGGAGGTGGTGTCATGTCATTGTTGATAATTTTCCTTCGTATTTCATGATTCACAAGTTATCAAGTATGAGATATTTTAAACCCATCAATCTCGTCATTGGAGTTATCTTGTGTCATGTTTCACCTAAAGCCTTCCCTAAGGATTGTTGTTAATTATGGTTCTTATAAATGACCCAAGTTCTTCATGTATCCTTTCGGTGGGATAAGCTTCTCATCTCCTTGTTCATATCAATCCAATCTATTGTTTTCCGTTAGTGGCAGAATTTCACCTCTTGATTTTGAGATGTTTTCCATAAGCCCACAACAAGCTTACTCTTTTCGTTGTTGATATCCAACAACTCCGTTCTCCTCAATATCATGTTTCCCTCCGTTCATTCATTCCATTCTTTTATTTCTCCCGGAGGCATTGTAATGTTGCTCTTTTCAAATCATCATCCCAAATGGTGAGGATCGTGTTCTTTTCGTGCTTGTCCTTTTAACCGGAGTGTTGTGCCCTCTGCTCTAGTTCTTTTTCATCCTATCAAGTCTTGCATCTCTTTTCAACCGGAGTGCTACCCAAATCGGTTCTTTCTTTCTCCTCTTTCTTATCAGAGTGCTTTCAACTTCGTTCATCGTCGTTGCTTTCTTTCTTTCAATTTGCTGAACCTCGCGAGGTTCTTTGGTTTCACTCGTTTGTCAAAGAAGCAACTTAGTTTTACCTCTTATCTTCCTCTTCCTTTTCCCTCCGATTCCGTTCTAGATCTCGGGACGAGATCCTCTCGTAGTGGTGGAGTGTTGTAACGCCCCGAGACCGTTGTGCCAGGTGTCTTCCAGTTATTCGCTGTTGTTGCCTTGTCATTTGCATGGGTGTCATGCATTTCTTATCATGTCATCATGTGCATCCCATTCGCATACATGTTCGTCTCATGCATCCGAGCATTTTCCCCGTTGTCCGTTTTGCATTCCGGCGCTCCTATGTCCTCCGGTGTTCCCTTTTACCTCTTTTCGTGTGCGGGTGTTAAACTTTCTCGGATTGGACCGAGACTTGCCAAGCGGCCTTGGTTTACTACCGATGGACCGCCTGTCAAGTTTCATACCATTTGGACTTCGTTTGATACTCCAATGGTTAACCGTGGGACCGTAAAGGCCTCGTGTGTGTTGCAGCCCAACACCTCTCCAAAGTGGCCCAATACCCACCTAAACCCTCTCCATCATCTCGGCCGTTCGATTGCGATCGCGTGGCCGAAAACCACACCTCATTTGGACTCTCCTAGCTCCCTCTACATATAAATATGTGATCCCCTCCAAAATTTCGCGAATGAAACCCTAACTTCCTCCTTCCCCGTGCCACCAGACGCGTCCGTGCCGCGCCCGGACATGTCCGCCTCCAGCCACGTCGCTCCGGCAAATCCCGTCACGACACATCAACAGTGCCGCTGTCCTCTTCCAATCCCAGCTTGCCACCTCATCCCTGTGCCGTCCCTCCACCGCGCCTGGCCCGCCGGCCCATCTCCGGCCCGCCCGAGCCGCTCCGGGCCCGAGCGCCCGAGCCTCCCCCCGCCGCCCTTCGCCCGGCTCGCCGCCGCACTTCTCCACCCTCGCCGACCGCCGTTGCACCTCGCCGTGTCGCTGACCTCAGCTTCCCCGCGCACACCGCCGCAGAGCACCTTCGCCGGCGACCAGCAGCTCCCTGCATCGATCCCCGCCGCCAAACGCTCCGGCCACCGCGGACCTCGCCGTCCCTCGCAGGAGTCCGCGCCTCGCCGGAGCCGCCCGCCTTCGCCGGAGTTAACGCCAGCCAGATCCGGTCCGGGTGGACCAGATCCACCGGGCCAGTGATCCAAACACCCACGTCGAGTTCGGATCTCCTCATCCTCGTACCCCTCCGTCCAGTTTCTGCGTGGTTGTTTTCCCCCAAGTCCCTAGTATTTTTGGGCATTTTCATCATGTCATATCTTTGCACCCGTGGCTCCGTTTTGGGCGTGTAGCATATCAAATTGTTCGTCTCGACGAGCACTTCATTTCATTCCATTGCACCATGTTCGTTTGAGCTCATCGTGATGCCCTAAATGCTGTTGCAAGAGTGCTATGTGATGTTAGTTTCAGATTCTTATCAGTAATTGGACATTTGTCATTTTTGCCATGATTAGTGTGTGCCTCCTATGAACTTGAGCCCTACATGTGTTTTGTTATATGCCATACCATCTTTACACGGGTGCATGTCATGTATTTTTGTGATCAATGTGGTGACTAGCACAAGCATGCAAAGTAGCTCTCTTAATGTTGCTGATTTCAGGGACTTAGAATTTCTTCTAAGTCTTTGTCTGCTGTTATTTTTATGCCATGTATTCTTGCTGCTACAGAGTGATCCATGTCTCTTTTGAGCATGTTCAGTAAGGATGTTTTGGAAATATTGTTATGCTCTATCCATCCATGTCTTTGTTTGCATTTATGGAGCACCCTAGCATGACGCAATCTTGCTCTACTTTTGCTATAAAATGTTCTTGGCAGATTGTTTACATGTTAAGCAATTTTGCCGAGGTTGTTGTAGTTTATCCATGCATGCTATGAGGTTGTTCTTGCCATGTTTAGCTTCTATGCCATGTCTACTTGCTGGGTGTATGTTTATTTTGTCATGCAATGCCTTGTGGTGAGTGCATCGAGCTCGCAAACATGCCTACGTGAATCTGTTTTGCCATGTTCCAGTTTTCTGCTAAGTCTGAATCTGTTAACGAAACTTGCTATGTTCACATGGTTGCCATTGTATTTTCTGATCCCTTTTGGCTTATGGTCAGTAAGGGACTTTTGTTGTATGCTTTGAGTAGCTTCATGGCATGCCCTGATTTGCCATGATATGTTCCGGTAGCATGTTCTTATCTTGCTCTAAACATTGTTTCATGATGTTAAATTCCTGCCATGTTGTTATTTTCACAAAGTCGGTAACCTGTTATCTTTTGCACTTTTGCCATGCTTGTTTGAACATGTTGTTATGTCAATTAGCCGTAGCTCAGTGTTCATCTTTTGTCAAGCATTTTGAGTGGATCCCTGCCATGTGATTTTTTGTTATGTTAGAGTGCAGTAGCTTGTTTTTCTTGATGCATTTGGATGGCCTCGTGTTGTTAATCGCAGACTTGTGCCATTATTGTTTTGCTTGCCATTTGCAAACCGGGCATCCGATTCTGGTGATCTTTATATCGATTTGGACCGAAATCAACTCATCTTTCCAGCGGAACTCTTGGTTTTCCAAGTTGAGGCCTGTTTCAATCTTTCCTGTCCAAAGCATGCATATGCATTGCATATCACATCCCACATATCATGCCATGTTTTGCATCATGTTGATTGCGCATTGCACCGTGGTTGATTGTTGTCTCCTTTGCTTGTGTTCTTGCCTTGGGTAGAGCCGGGAGACGAGTTTGTGTTCGAGGTACCCATTGAGTATGCTTTCGAGGATCAAGCTTTCGTCTTCTCGGAGAACTTTGCAGGCAAGATGACCATACCCTCGAAATCACTTCTATCTTTGCTTGCTAGCTGCTCGCTTTTTTGCTATGCCTATGCTGTGATACCTACCACTTCCTATATCATGCCTCCCATATTGCTAATCCAAGCCTGTAACCCACCTTGTCCTAGCAAACTGCTGTTTGGCTATGTTACCGCTTTGCTCAACCGCTCTTATAGCGTTGCTAGTTGCAGGTGAAGATTGGAGTTTGTTCCATGTTGGAACGTGGATATTTGTTGGGATATCACAATATCTCTTATTCTAATTAATGCATCTATACACTTGGTAAAGGGTGGAAGGCTCGGCCTTATGCCTGGTGTTTTGTTCCACTCTTGCCGCCCTAGTTTCTGTCATACCGGTGTTATGTTCCTTGATTTTGCGTTCCTTACACGGTTGGGTTATAATGGGAACCCCTTGACAGTTCGCCTTGAATAAAACTCCTCTAGCAAGGACCAAAATTGGTTTTACCATTTGCCACCTAGCCTTTTTTCCCTTGGGTCGGCCAACCCAAGGGTCATCTTTGTTTTAACCCCCCCGGGCCAGTGCTCCTTTGAGTGTTGGTCCAACCTGTCAGCTACCGGTGGCCACCAGGGGCAACTCTTGGTTGGCCTACCGGAACCTTGGACAATCCGATGTGCCCTGAGAACGAGATATGTGTAGCTCCTATCAGGATTTGTCGGCACATTCGGGTGGCTTCGCTAGTTTATTTTTACCATTATCGAGATATCTTGTAACCGGGATTCCGAGTCTGATCGGGCCATCCTGGGAGAAGGAATATCCTTCATTGGCCATGAGAGCTTGTGATGGGCTAAGTTGGGACACCCCTGCAGGGATTTGAACTTTCAAAAGCCGTGCCCGCAGTTATGGGAAGATGGGAATTTGTTAATGTCCGGTTGTAGAAAACCTGAAACTTAACTTAATTAAAATGTATCAATAGAGTGTCTGGCCGTGATGGTCTCTTTTCGGCGGAGTCCGGAAAGAGAACACGGTCTCGTGTTATGCTTGAGCGTAGGTTGTTCTAGGATCACTTCTTGATCATAGTTGCTCCATCGTGCCTTTGCCTTCTCTTCTCGCTCTCTTTTGCGTATGTTAGCCACCATATATGCTAGTGCTTGCTGCAGCTCCACCTCATACCTTTTCCCTACCTATAAGCTTAAATAGTCTTGATCGCGAGGGTGTGAGATTGCTGAGTCCCCGTGACTCATAGATTCCTTCCAAAACCAGATGCAGGGACCGATGATGCCATTCCAGGATTTTTGACTGACCTCAAGTGGGAGTTCGATGAGGACTCAGGACGATACTACATTTCCTTTCCAGATGATCAGTACTGGAGCCCAGTTGGGGCGATCGGGGACATTGTTGCATTTGGGGTTGTCTTTATTTTGGTACTGTAGTCGGACCTTGATTGTATCTGGTTGAATGTAATGTTATTATGCTATTGTGTGACATGGCGAGTGTAATCCAACTATGTACCTCTTTTCCTTATTCATTACATGGGCTGTGTGAAGATTACCCCACTTGCGACATTGCTTACAATGCGGTTATGCCTCTAAGTCGTGCTTCGACACGTGGGCGATATAGCCGCATCGTGGGCGTTATACTAGCATTTGGGGTTATCTTATTTTCATTGGGGTTTGTCCGTAGTCGGACTATGTGTGTACTCTGAATGATGTATGAATTATTTAATCATTGTGTGACGTGGTGATTGTAAGTCAACTCAATTTATCCCTTTCTTGTTCATTACATGGGATTGTGTGAAGATGACCCTTCTTGCGACAAAACCAACATGTGGTTATGCCTCTATGCCGTGCCTCGACACGTTGTTACAGTCACCTCGAGTGTCAGCCAAGGATGAAGTAGCACAGGAATAGCACTAGCATGACGATGTTGTGCTTCTCAAGGAGAACCATCTCTGGGCTGCTACGCGTGCTTCAAGCTACCAGCAAGCCCCGCATCACTATCACAGCCGTAGGGTTCACGCATGGTGTTTTGAGGAAGGCGACCTTGTCCTTAGGCGTGTTCAGTCCGCCAAGGGTGCAAACAAGTTGACACCGTAGTGGGATGGCCCTTACCGTGTAGTACGAGTCACGAGACCTGGTGCAGTCTGTCTGGAGACCGGAAATGGCATTCTATTGCAAAACTCATGGAATATTGAGTGTCTCCGCAAGTTCTACCCTTAAGGCACAACTATCGGGCCCTGCTCGGCAGCTACCCTTTTGTACAGGATTTGCCTTACTTTCATGTAATCCCTTGTACAAAGCCAGGCGCAGACCCTAAGCAACAGGAAATAAATGAAGTACTTGGGGCCCCCGAGAATTTGCATGCATGCATAAGCATATCATGAGCATCGCATGTTCATGTAGATAAGATCGCATCTAGCATCATTTTCATCTGCATAAACTGCAGGCTCCTACCGTGGACTCATTCCCAAAGAGGAGATGAGAAGATGAGCCTACATTGCGATCCCCGGAAGCCAAACAAAAAGTTCCTTCTCTTTTCCATACGTGTTCTGTAAGTAGGGACTTGTGCATAAGAAAACCTCACTTCCTTTGAAACTTCGGTGCTCCCATCCCCAGACTCGAACGTTGCTTCGGTCAGGATGGTCGCAGTTACCTTTGGCGAAAAAGTACTGGCGGGGGGCTGGTCCCTCTTTACGATTTTTGCCCAGTAGGCCAAACTCCACGGCAACAAACTGAGGGTACTAGCAGGGTAGCCTGCTGGGGGAAACTTGTTTACTTAAAAGTATAGAGGCATCCCACCTCTGTATGGACATATTACATGCACGAGTCCCTGGCAAGGTTCATATTTTTTATTAATATGTTGATCAAACAAGTACATACCTTATAGGACGCAAACATGGATTAAAGGGATTACATAATTTGAACTAAAATTTGGCAAAGTTCCTACAGATTTTAGACTAAAAAGAAGATAAAATGCCCATGATGCCTTCACTTTTTCCTCTCCTTCTTTGAAACTACAGGGAGAGATGAAGAAGGCGGAGGGAAGACCTGGTTAGGATTCGGCACCTCCCCGGGATCAGGATGGCACCGTTCCCACACTAGGAGGAAGAAACCGGAGGGCAGGTGCGGATGGTGACGCTACCGGAAGCCCGGACGGAGACGAAGGTGCCACCGAGAAACACGACTCGTCGGAGCGGTCGCCCCCGTTCTTGACGCGTCGTGGGTTGCCGCCACCTTCCGTACCGCTGTCGCTCTAAGCTCCCACCACACCGGCCATAGCGGGCGCCATGCGCTCCGGGTATCTCCACAGAGAGCATGGTCGTCTTCGATGACCCAGAGATAAGGAGCCACCACCCGTTAAGGAAGCATGCGTGAGGAAAGGGAGCTCTCCGGTACGCCGGACGGGCAGCACCCTGGGAGGTAGGGTCCACCTTCACCAATGGCAAACCACTTCCTTCGACCTCCCTCCGACGAAGCAGGATGAGGGAGAATAGGCCACAATCGACTACCATGCCCTGTGTCCATTACTGGCCTCGGTGTGGTGTCATTTGTGTTGCCCCTCACTAAAATTGAAGCCACCGACGGCCCAGCGACGAGCACACCGGAGTCGCTACCTTTGATGCTACTGTTGCGCCGCCCGCGCGCCCTCCTGGGGCTCGCATGAAGATAAGAGATGAATCCTGCCCCAGCGAAGGCGTGACCATACCCTTCTATCACTCCCCAAGAACCAGCACAAGCATTCGACATTACCGACCCCAAGCTAGGGCCTGCCCTTGGGCTCTCCCTCTCGGCATACCCAGAAGAAAGCAGAGAATGGAGGAGGAGGGGTGTATGGATGAGTCTAACGCCCAATATGCGACTATACTCCATACGTATCGAGGCACGACTTGGGGCATAAGCGCATATTGGTATGGTCGCAAGAGTGGTTGTATCTTTGCTCATCTCATGCACTGAATAGATAGAATATGAGCTTTGGCTTACAATCGCCACAATGTCACACACTAACATCAAGTTATACTTCAAGATGAGCACAAAGTACAGCTACGGAAGAAATGAAACGAATAAAAGATAACCACCCAAGCTAAGTCCCAATCGACCCTACTGGGCACCACTACTGGTCATCTGGAAAGGACACATAGTAATGGCCAAGGTCTTTGTCGAACTCCAACTTGAGCTCGGTGGCATCACCTACATCAGTCTCCTCGGCACATGCAACCATGTTTGTAGTATACTATGAGCCACGAAGACACAACAATTCTATTACCCACGGTGTCAAGACTATTAAAGCTTAAAGGTAAGGTATGGATATAAGGTGGAGTTGCAGCAAGCACTAAGCAACAGTCGTAATCTAGTAATGATCAAGAAGTGATCCTGAACTACTTACGTTCAATCATAACCCCACCGTGTTCTCTTCCCGATCCTCAACGAAAAGAGACCATCACGGTTACACACGTGGTTGGTGTATTTCAAAGAGTTAAGTTTCAAGTTCACTACAACCGGATATTAAAACTCCCATCTGCCACATAACCGCGGGCATGGCTCTCGAAAGATTAAAACCTTCAGGGGTGTCCCAACTTAGCCCATGACAAACTCATGATCCGCGGAGACAATCCTCCATCTCGGGACCCTCCGATCAGACTCGAAATCCTGGTGCACAAGACATTTTCGACAATGGTAAAACAAAACCAGCAAGACCTCCCGACGTGCCGACACCCTGATAGTAGCCACGCATATCTCATCTCAGGCCACAACCGGATCAGCGAAGCTTAAGGGCACTGAGACCCAAGGTGCCAAGGGGGCGCTTCAAGGTGCTCTAGTTTGGACCAACACTCATGAGGAGCATTGGCCTGGGTTGTTGATTAGGAATTCTTAGGTTAATTACTCCCAATGCATATTTTAGTTTTTATTAGGCAAATGGTAAAACTAATGTTGGGCCTTGCTAAAAGAGTTTTATTCAAAGCGAACGCTCAAGAGGGGCCCATAAACCCTCACTGTGTTAGGGACGCAAAATTCAAGGAACATAACACCGGTATGACGGAAACTAAGGTGGCAAGAGTGGAACAAAACACCGAGAAAAAGGCCAAGCCTTCCACCCTTTATCAAGTATATAGATGCGTTAATTAAATAAGAGATATTGTGATATCCCAACATATCCATGTTCCAACATGGAACAACCTGCACAGCACCTGCAACTAGTAATGATATAAGAGGGGCTGAGCAAAAGCGGTAACATAGCCAAACAACTATTTGCCAGGAAGGTGGGTTAGGGTTTGACATGACAATAAGGGAGGATTGATAAACAAGTGGTAGGTAGCGTGACACAACGATAGAACAAACAACTAGCAAGCAAAGATAGAAGTGATATCGGGGGTAATGATCATCTTGCCTACAATGTTTTGAGAGGTATCGAATCCTTGCTCCTCTTGAACGTACTAGACAGGGTCCTCGAACACGAACTCGTCTCCCAACTCTACCCAAGGCAAGAACACAAGCAACAGAACAACAATCAATCACGATGCAATGCGCAAGCAACATGATGCAAGACATGGCATGGAATGCAAGTTGTGATGTGCAATGCATATGGGTACTCCGGAAGGGGAAGGATGAATGTGGCACCAACTTGGTAAACCAAGCATGCCACTGGATAGATTGAGATATTTCGGTTGAAATCGATATGAAGATCACCGGAAAGGATGCTCGGTTTGGAAATGACAAGCCAAACAAGATGCAATGCAATATGTCGAAAACAATAGCATGGCAATTTAGATGCAAAGTTGAAATATGCTACAACACCCAAACATGAAAACAAAATACATGGAAGTGAAGTACATGTGAAGCTCTACAATTCATGAACACCGAGATACTGCTAGAACTCACTAGAACATGTCTAAAACAGCATGGCAAGAATGCAAATGATATCAGTTTAACAGACTAAGCAGAAATTCACTGAACATGGCAAAAACAGCATCAGGTTGCAATATTTAGAGCTAGTAAACTACATGTTACAGGAACCCAACATGGCAAACAAGATCATGGCATGTTAGAACTAAATGCTCTTAACAAAACTCCTTTATTGAATTTGCTCCAAAGATATACAGAAAAGATGATAGCATCAATGCAAACATGGCAATTGATATGAACAGATTTCATACTTGGTAGAATTTCATTGCATGCCAAAAACAGATTCATCTTAGCATGTTTACAAGCTTGTGGCACTCATCACAGTGCACCATATGGCATGAAATGAATTCTAGCATGAAGTAGACATGAAAATGAAGATGTACATGTACCGAACTACCACATAGCATATTTGAATTTAATCACACCAAAATGACAAAACAGCAACATGATGTAAAATGGCATGGGTGCAAACTTGCTCATATGATGAAATGGATGCCACCAATGGATTCATTGGATTTTTCTAGCCCAAAAACATATATAATGTGTCTAGTTCACCACAGAAAAATCACCACAAATGCATTAAGTGAAACCCTCCCTAAAATGGCTATAGACAGAAATGGCATTTTGCTCAAAGGGAAATGTCCAGAAATGGACTTGCCTGATTTGGAAAGCTAGCATATTCCAGAAATCGAATTTTGCTGGGATTACAAAAAAAGGAAAAGGAAGGAGAGGGGGATGTGTGCCTATGTGGGGATTAAAAGAAGAAACCAAAAAGAAAAAAGGTGGGTGTTGGGTTTGAACCCAAGACCTCCTAGGTGTATGCATGCGTGCTCACCAATGAGCTAGATGGCTGGTTGTGTTGAACTTGGGGCTTGGTTCGAGATAACTAAAGGCTCGACCTAAACTAGACCAAAACGACACAAACAAAAAAAGATAAAACAGAAGAGATGGGGAGCCTGGGGGATGAACCCTGAACCTCCTGAAAGAGTACGCGCGGTGTGAGCAATGCGTTGGCCTCACGTTCTTGACGGGAAGCATACACTGCCAGACTGCCCCATGTGAACTAGCCCAAGGACTAGGCCAGTTTATTGTATGCGCACAGAGAAGAAAACGACGCCGCCGACGAGGAGTAACGGCGACGGCAGAGGCTGTGGTAACTTGGCGGGGGTGCGGAAACATGTGATGGTGTAGCTACGGGGTGCGTATGTGTAGCAGCTCAAGCTTGAGCTCGCCCTTGACTCGGGCGCGGCACGGCTCGGCGAGCGATGGAAAGGCAACATAGGTGGCACCAGCAGGCTTGGCGGCAAGGGGTGAGATGCGGGAGAGATGCAGGTGCGCGTGCAGGCAAGCGCAGTGGGGAGATCCCGAGCGGCGGAGGGTCGGACATGCTACAGCAGGTACACGCACGACATAAGTCTTCAGACTTCGTCGGAGCATTGCGGGCGCAGCAAAGACATGGGTCGGGCGAGTACTACAGGTTTCTACATGCCATGGGATGGATGGGAGAGGGAGTTGTGTTACCCAGCTCACCCTAGGACAGGACGAGGTCGACGGAGACGAGCTGGAGGCGACACGAGGGAGCTCTGAACCTAGTGGGGCTTCGGGTCCGTGAGGTAGATGCTGCAAAGGAAGAAGAGGAGGTCGGGGTGGTCGATCCACAGGCCGTGGCGGTGCGGCCGTGGGGGCAGGGGACGAAGAGGTACTTGGCGTTCCTCTCCACGGCTGCCGAGGGGGTCGGAGGTGAGGCTAAGAGCTACCCTGAGCTCGAGCTCTTGCTCGCTCGGGTCATGGTGGGCGTAACGAGGGCAGGAGAGGAGGGGGATCGGTCGAGGGTGGATAGGGTTAGGTCTAGGACATGATATATAGGCGCTAGGGGCTTCGGACGACCGTCAAATCACCGAGCTCGTCGACGTGGCGCCCTGGATGTGCGCCGTATAGGAGGTGGACAACTCTCACGTCGCTGGTGGGTTGACTAGGCCGAAATAGGTAAGTGGGCTGGCTAGCTGGAGGGAAAAGGCCTAGGTGGGGCTCGGCTAAGGGAGCCCCTCCTTTGTTTGCTTTCTTTCTAATCTCTGCTTTTATTAATAAACAGATTCAAAGAAGGAAAAGGATGGGGATCTAGGAAGAGAATTTGGGAGGGTTAAAAATATCCTCATGCTCCTGGACATATGCAGCATTTAAATAAATTGCCTTGGATATGTTTAGAGGGATAAAAATAAAATAAGTTTGAATATAATTCACACTTGAGGCATTTTTAAACCTAACAAAAACAGCTCCCAAAAGGATGAAACTTGGCAGGGAGTTATAAGGCATGGGGCATGATTTATAGGGAGGAGTTGAACATTAATGGAGTAGGGTAAAATGACACTTGCCAACAAAAGACAAGAGAAAGAGGGGAGAGGTGATGCAAGGTTAGAGAGAGATGGCCTTGGAGTGATGCACACCTCACCACAACAATGTTAATAACACAATGCACAAGATCAGCATGATGAAATGCAACATGACAAGAAGCACAAATGCAACACTATGATATGACCATGATGCAACATATGATGGAAAAATGAAATAACACAAGAAATGACAATACAATGCAATAAGTAAACAACAAATAGAAACGAAAGATGGGACCCAAATGGAATTGGAAGAAGATCAACTTGGATATATTACCAAAATGGGGAATTTTACATATGGGGTGTTACAACCCTCCTCCACTATAAAAGGATCTCGTCCCGAGATCTAGGACTGAAAGAACTTAGGATATTCAGAACGGAGGTGATCCTCG
The DNA here is from genome assembly GCF_002162155.2 of Triticum dicoccoides. NCBI lineage: Eukaryota > Viridiplantae > Streptophyta > Magnoliopsida > Poales > Poaceae > Triticum > Triticum dicoccoides. The sequence goes on along the minus strand of NC_041384.1, from coordinate 282,031,957 downwards.
GGCTCCCAAGTAGCTTCTTGGTCGGAATGGTGAAACCACTTAACTTTTAGGAACTTGATCGACTTGTTGCAAGTTTTGCGCTCCATTTCTTCAAGAATGGCAACGGGTTGCTCATGATAAGACAAGTCTTCTTAGAGGTTAATTTCTTCGAAGTTGATAGTGCGGTCGGGCGTCTTGAAGCACTTGCGAAGTTGTGACACGTGAAACACATCGTGCACATTTGAGAAGTTTGAAGGGAGCTCAAGTTGATAAGCAAGGTCACCTCTTTTTCCTATGATCTTGAAAGGACCCACATATCTTGGGGGAAGCTTCCCTTTGATACCGAAGCGTTGAGTGCCTTGGAGAGACTCGGAGATAGACATGGTCTCCGATCTCGAAAGCCAAGTCACAGTGCTTGCTATCATAGTAACTCTTCTAGCGCGATTCCGCGGCTTTGAGATCTTCACGGATGACTTTACACATTTAGTAAGCTTCTGTGATCAAATCATTGCCGAGAAGTTGGCGTTCACCAGTCTCGGACCAGCTGAGAGGAGTACAACACTTTTTGCCATATAGAATTTTGAAAGGGGCCTTGCCCGAACTTGCTTGGTAGCTGTTGTTGTAGAAGAACTCGGCATATGGGAGGCAATCTTTCCACTTCATACCGAAAGAGATAACACAAGCTCTGAGCATGTCTTCGAGGATTTGATTGACTCTCTCGACTTGGCCACTTGTTTGAGGATGAAAGACCGTGTTGAAACGAATGTTTGTGCCCGTGGCCTTCTGGAAGGTGTCCCGGAACTTGGAAGTGAAAATGCTTCCACGGTATGAGGAGAACAGTTGAGGGATCATGTGCAACGAGACAATTCTGGAGGTGTATAGCTTTGCCAACTGAGCTGCCGTGATAGATCTTTGATTGGAAGGAAATGAGCCACTTTTGTAAGCTTGTCAGTGACAACAGAGATAGCATCATTCCATTGCTTGGACTTGGGAAAGCTAGTGACAAAGTCCATTTCGATATGATCAAACTTCCATTCTGGAATATCAAGAGGTTGGAGGAGACCAGCTGGTCGTTGATGTTCTGCTTTCACCCTTCGACAAACATCACATTCATTCACGAATTAAGCAATCTCTCACTTCATGCGAGTCCACCAATATGACTTCTTGAGGTCATGGTACATCTTCGAACTTCCTCGGTGGATGGAAAGAAGAGAATTGTGTTCTTCGTTCATTATGACCTTCCTTAGATTGCCCTTAGGAACCACTAACCGGTCCTCAAATAATAAGGTGTCCTTGTCATCAATGCGATAGCACTTGTATTTGGGAAGGCCCTTGGAAACACCATGTTTCACCTTCTTCACCATGGTACCAAGGAGTTGTGCCTCACGACTTTGGTCTTCCAAAGTTGGAGTGACTTGAAGGTTGGCAAGAAAACCTTGAGGAACAACTTGGAGGTTGAGCTTGCGGAAGGCTTCACAAATATTAGGTTGGAATGGCTTGAGAATTAAGCTGTTGCAATATGTCTTTTTGCTCAACGCATCTGCAATCACATTCGCCTTGCCTGGAGTGTATTCAATTCTTGGATTGTACTCTTGAATCATTTCGACCCAACGAGTTTGCCGGAGGTTGAGGTTGGGTTGAGTGAAGATATATTTGAGGCTCTTGTGATCGGTGAAGATGTCAACTTGCCTACCCAACAAAAGATGTCTCCATGTGATAAATGCATGGACAACAGCTGCCAACTCAAGATCGTGAGTGGGGTAGTTCCTTTCGTTTGGCTTCAACTGACGAGAAGTATAGGCCACAACTTTCTTCTCTTTCATTTAGACTGCACCGAGACCTTGCAATGAAGCGTCACAGAAAACTTGGTAGGGCTTGGTCTCATCTGGGGGACTAAGGACAGGAGTTGTGACGAGTTTCTCTTTGAGAGTGTTGAAGGCAACATCACACTCAAGAGTTTAGGAGTACTTGACATGCTTCTGGAGGAGGTTGGAGAGAGCCTTAGCAATCTTCGAGAAGTTTTCCACAAACCTTCTGCAATAGCTTGCAAGCCCAAGGAAACTGCGGAGCTGCTTGACGTTCTAAGGAGGGTACAAGTTCACAATTGTAGAAACCTACTCCAGATTAACATATATGCCCTTGGCGGAGATTATGTGACCAAGGTAAAGAACTTCATCAAGGCAAAACTCACATTTGGAGAACTTTGCATAGAATTGATACTCTCCAAGCTTGTCGAGCACCAATCGCAAATGCTTGGCATGATCCTTCTTATTCTTAGAGAAAACCAGGATATCGTCAAGATACACTAGGACGAATTCATTGGTGTAGGGGTTGAAGATGAAGTTCATCATATGAGAGAATGTTGGAGGGGCATTAGCAAGCCCGAAAGACATGACGGTATATTCGTAAGAACCAAAGCTCGTTCTAAAAGCTGTCTTTGGGATACCTTCACAAATGTGAATCTGGTGATACCCCATACGGAGATCAAGCTTGGAAAACACCTTTGCACCTTTGAGTTGCTCAAATAGCTCACTGATATCGGGAAGTGGGTATATATTCTTGATTGTCTTCTTGTTCAATGGGAGGTAATCGATGCAAAGTCGTTCTGTGCCATCCTTCTTCTGGACAAAGAGGACACCACATCCCCAAGGAGATGAACTTGGTCTAATCAGACCCAAACGTTCTTGTTCATTGAGTTGTTTCTTCAATTACTTCATCTCTTCTGGCCCAAGCTTGTATGGGCTCTTGCAAACGGGTTTTGTACCAGGCTCTAGTTCAATGACGAACTCAACTGGCCGGTGAGGAGGCATACCCAAAAGCTCTTCAGGAAAGACATCTTGATACTCACAAACAACTAGAATCTAAGAAATAGTGTTGATCTCGCCTTTCTCATTGAGAGAGAACAACTGAATGGTTTCATCACGAGCGGCAAAGATGATCACATCTTCAGAAGGATGAGTCCATTTAATATCCTTGGCAGCACAATCAAGAAAGGCCTTGTGCTTAGAAAGCCAGTCCATGCCGAGAGTGAGATCAACATCGGAATCGCCGAGAAGAATTGGGGAAGCCAGGAATTTTAATTGCCCATCTTGATAACGGAATCCGGCACGAATACTCAAGAGGTCATTTGTTGGGCCGGAGAAATAATAGACAACGGTCCCAGCAATACTTGAGTAACCAAATCATGCATAGCCACAAAACGTCTTGAAATGAAAGAATGCGATGCTCCAGAATCGAATAAAACTTTAGCAGGAATATCATTAAGTGGGAGATTACCCATGATCACTTCTGAAGAATCCTCTGCCTGAGCTGAATTCATCATGTTCACCCTTGCAGACTTGGGATTCTGCTTGACTACTGCATTGCTTGCTGACCTGACTAGAGGAGGAGGTGGAAGGTGCCTTTAGTAGAAGCACTTTTTGGAATAGTGACCCTTCATACCACACTTGTGACAAGTGACCTCTGAAAGTGGACAAAAAGGTGGAGCAGGAGGACCGCCTGTCCTCGGAGCCTGAGAGTGAGACTTGTTCTGATAGCCTGGGTTGGGTGGGTGGGAACATCCATGACCACCTGAGTGTTTCTGCTTGTCAGAACCCCAATTCCAAGTCACATCGATCTAGCCTGTAACACCTCATATCACATTGCGGCCTCACGCACGGTATCCCCACGGGTGTCGCCTTACCATGGCCCGGGACAGTTTGCGCCTTTTGACTCACGTATAGGATAGTGTCGCTAGCATCCATATGACAAAGAACCCGGGCCGACATGGCTGGTCGTGAACCCAAAGCGACATAGACCTATGGAGACAGGCATGCATGAATCACATCGAGCATGTCAGTCATCAGCGAGTGAATCCGGGCTGTAGCACTGGGCTAACAGGACTCCGGGGAACCCGAGCTGTAGCAGGCTAGGAAGGACTCCGGAAGTCACCGCGTGACATTTCCCCGAAGGGACAGACATAGGAACAAAGTGAAACACATGCTGGCTAGTCAAGTGTCCTGAGCAGTAGTGTTGGGCTAGCAGGACTCCGGTGAACCGGGCTGTAGCGGACTACTATGGCTCGAGGAGCACTAGACTACATTTCCCTATAAGAAAGGCTGCCAAAGATAAACAACTAGATTGTCGGATCCCACACATACCAAGCATTTCAATCATACACACAATATGCTCGATATGTGCAAATACAACATGGCATCACAACAAAACTCTACAACTCAAGTACTTTATTTAAAGGCTCTAGAGAGCCATACATAACATGTTCATACAGGTAGGGGTCACATGACCCGACACTCAAGTCATACAAGAATATAAGCACATGCGGAAGCAAATAGTCTAAGTACAGACACTAGAAAGAAAGAAGGCTTCTCGAAGCCTGTCTATCTACATAGGGCCCTCCATGGCCAGGATCACCACCTAGGTGGCAAGTCACTCATCGACGTCGAGCTCTACATAAAACCCATCGGAGGGGGCGGTGTTGTCGTCTGGAAACAGTAATTAAGCAAATATGAGTACAAAGGTACTCAGCAAGTCTTACATCAGAACCTACTATACATGCTCATTCTCAAGAAGGTGGTGGAGTTATTGCAGCAAGCCAGCTTTAACTCTTGGCTAAGCTATCCTATGGGACACCACTAGTAAAATAGTTTTCACACATGAGTCCACTAATCACCAACACAATACTCCACCAGGGATCCTCCCTCGTTATCCTACGAGAGGGCCATCCTCGGTACTCACACTTATCTTGAGTCTTTTAGTGGTAACCATTAACTTGTCTATGAACTGTATAGGCAACCAAGTAGTCCTTTACCGCGGACGCGGCTATTTGAATAGTTTTATACCCTGCAGGGGTGTACTTCGTCACACATGTTTCCACCACTTAGTGTCTGCACATGACATGTGCTCGGCAAACTTCAAGCGAAAGCCGACGTGGGTGTAGACCATGACCTGACTAACCGCACAAGTCTCTAGTCCAGGTTTATCGCCTATTCAGGTTCCATCCGCAAGGAAATCCGGCCGGGGTGTCCTCAACGGCCCCAAACGATGTGTATAGGGTCCCGAGACGCCAAACGGGCGCCCGACATACCCGACCACGGTGTATCTACCGCATCATAGCCCACCCCTAGGGTCAGCACTATGCACGGCTGCCAACACATAACCTACAAACACCAGAAACTAGTTGCAACTCCTGGACGGCCTCAATGAAACAACCCACCATGTACTCCTACATGGCCTCTCATCGATACCTTTACAAAATCATGTTCAACACATCCCTCACCTTACCGACATAATCATTTCACTCTAGCCCATCATCCAGATGAACCAGACCTGACACAACTCTAAGCACAGCAGGCATAGCAAGGTAGGAAACACATACATGGCTCAATCAACTTCTACACATGCTAGTGGGTTTCATCTAGTTACTGTGGCAATGACAGGTCATGCATAGGATAAGGGTTCAACTACCGTAGCACACAATAGTTTGAAACGTTGTTGTCTTAATGCAGTAAATGAGAGCAGAGGCGAGAACATGGGATTGTATCGATATGATCAATGGGGCTGCTTGCCTGATGGAGTGGTAGTAGGGTACTGCCCTTCAGTTGGATACTCAGAGATATCCTCGGAGGCAGGACCTACCACGAAGGACACACAGAACATAATCAACACATGACAATATGCAACAATATGATGCATGCTATGACATGGCAAAATGATGTGTCCTGCCTAATGCAATGTAAAACAAGTTGAAATGGGTCCATTTGAACCAAAGATTCAAATGGAAGTTAAAGTTCCGATGCATAATAAGTGTGTTAGCTTGTTTCACCTAAACAGCAAGGTTAAAGTGGTTTGTCATGCATGAAACCATTACAGATGGACAGATTGAATTTTTCTGATCATTTTTCATATATAATTTGTTTGATTTGGAGCTATGGTTGATTTCTATGATTTTTAGAAGTTTTGGCTATTTTCTGGAATTTCCTATATAAAAATAAATCCAGAAAATGAATAATTGCGTCAGCACTACGTCACTGTGACGTCAGCGAGTCAAAGGCGTTAGGGCCAGTCAAACCTGACTGGTGGGCCCTGTCTGTCAGTGTCTCAGCTAACTAACAGAATTAAGTTAATACTAACTAACTGTCAGTGGGGCCTGGGCCCACATGTCAGTGACCTAAACTAACTAAAATTAGTTAGCACTAATCCTAAACTAATTAACAGGTCAGCCCTACCTGTCATAGGCTCAGGGGGAAAGTCAACTTGGTCCCACACGGGTTAGACGTGGTCAACTCGCCGGTCAGCGGGTCAATGTCTGCCGGCGTTTAGCCGCCGGCGAGGCCAGACGCGGCGGCGTGCTGTGGGATTTGCCCACAGGGCACCATTTGCTGCGCGGAGAGCAGCTACAGGCAGCTGGTGCTTGCCTGCATCTAACCGTGGTGATGGCTTGGTCGGGGAGTGGCCAGAGCATCGCCGGCGACGAGCTTGGTAGAGGCCGAAGCTCGGGTCAGCTCGTGCGCGTGGCTGTAGTGGCCTAGGCGGCATGGCGCTAACACCTACAGCATCTACGCGATGCGGTGAGCACGCTGGACATGCCAGTGGGACCGCTAAGCGGCCGGAGCTACGTCGGCGACGTGCTCAGGCGGCGGTGCGTTCAGACAGAAAAGGCACGGCGGCTATAGAGCTCTAGCGACGAAGCGGAGAGAAGGGGGAGGAGCAGTAGCTCACTGGGAAGCCGCAGAGACTGTCAGCGTGCTCGGGGAAGGCTCGGTGTGGTCGGAAAGGCGACGGCGATCTCGGCGGCCCGAGGTTGAAGACGAAAGTGGAGGGGACGATGTAGGGGCTCCGGCGTCATGCGGCTTGGCTAGTCGACGTAGTCGATGACGGCGAACCGTCCGGACATGGTGAGAGGGCACGGGGACGGTGTTGGACGTGGCTGCGGCGAGCGGCGGCGACGGTGACATCTCGGGCGACGTCAGGGAGGGAGAGAGAGAGGAGCCAGAGAGGAGAGCGACTGTCTGCGAGGTCGGGGAGAGAGAGGGGGTTAGTCCCATGTCGACAGCTCGACGAGGGGAGCGGCGAGGCGGTGGGCAGCTGCGTGGCACGCATGCTGTGCTCGCTGTCGAGCAGCTGCTTGCCTGCCTGGCCAAGCCAAGCAGCTCGCTGGAGCGGTGGCTGGGCTGGGCCGGCAGGTGGGCCTGCTGGGTGGCACCAGGTAAGCCTTTCTCTTTCTCTCTTTCCTGTTTTGTTTTCTTTTTCTATTTTTCTGTAACTTTAGGGCTTTATTCAAAATACTTAGGCACTTACTAAAATCCTGAAAATAATTGTGGGCTCTGTTGAGATTATTCCTAACAGCCCTCACTTAAATCCAGAATTATTTGGGCATTTAAAATATTTTATAACATTTAAATGCCCAAATTCAAATACTTATGATTTAATTCAAAGAATCCAGAATGTCCTAGAAAATAGTGCACCATTTTTGCCAGTGTTTTAACCCAACCCAGAAATGATGAACATTTTGTGAAGGGCATTTTGGGTTCATTGAAAATAATTTTAGTAAACCCTAGTTGTTTCCAGGGGGGTGCTGGGGTTCTGTCATCCCCATTTCAAGTTTCTGTAAATGTAGACATGATGCAACACTCTAATGCATGAACCAACTAGGGTATGACAACTCACCCCACTCAAAAGAATCTCGTCCTGAGATTTAGGATCCTCCGAGAAGAAGGTGGGGTACTCGAGTCGAAGACGATCCTCCCTTTCCCAAGTGGCTTCTTTCTCGGAATGGTGTGACCATTGAACCTTGAGAAACTTGATATTATGGCGTCGAGTGGTATGCTCGGCTTGATCAAGGATACGAACGGGATATTCCGATATGAGAGGTTATCTTGTAGATCAAGTGTTTCGTGGTCCACTCCACGGATAGGATCCGCGAAGCAACACCTGAGTTGAGAAACGTGGAAGACATCGTGAACTCTGGAAAGATGCGAAGGTAGTTCCAATTGGTAGGCAACTTCTCCTCATTTGGCAAGAATGCGAAAGGGTCCAATGTAACAAGGAGCCAATATGCCTTTGATACCGAAACGATGGGTTCCCTTTAATGAAGTAACCCGAAGGTAAGCCTTCTCGCCGACTTCATAAGTCATGAGCTTATGTTTACGATCATATTGGCTCTTTTGACGAGATTGGGCTGTTTTCAATTTCTCACGAATAACACGAACCTGCTCTTCTGCTTCCTGAATCATATCCGGGCCAAAGAGTTGTCTTTCCCCGGTTTCTGACCAGTTAAGAGGTGTTCGACATTTTCGTCCATAGAGAACTTCGAAAGGAGCTTTGCCCAAGCTAGCTTGATAACTATTGTTATAAGCGAACTCCACGAATGGAAGGCATTTCTCCCAACCCATTCCGAATGAGATGACAGAAGCTCGGAGCATATCTTCCATAATTTGATTGACTCGCTCTACTTGACCATTTGATTGATGATGGAAGGCGGTGCTAAAAGAGAGACAAGTTCCCATAGCATTTTGGAAACTTTCCCAAAATCAAGAGGTGAAGAGACTCCCATGGTCTGAGTTAATTTCCAATGGGACACCATGAAGAGACACTATTCGGGAGATGTATAAATCAGCTAGCTGGCTAGCGGTGATACTCTCACGAACATGTAGGAAATGGGCTACTTTGGAAAGATGGTCGATCACGACGAAGATGGCATTATTCCCTCTGTTGGTCCTGGGAAACCCAGTGATGAAATCCATACTGATTTTATCCCATTTCCACTCAGGAATAGCCAAAGGTTGAAGGGTGCCAGCAGGCCGTTGGTGCTCTGCTTTAACACGATGACTGACGTCGCAACTAGCAATGTATTGAGCAATTTCTCTCTTCATCCTAGTCCACCAAAACCTCTAGCGTAGGTCTTGATACATTTTAGTACTACCGGGATGAATGGTGAGAGGGGATTCATGAGCTTCCTTAAGAATTAACTGGCATAGATGTTGTTTCTTGGGAACCACCAAGCTGTTCTCAAAGAAGACAACACCTCGCTCATCCATGGAAAAACATTTAGCAACTCCGCTAGCAATGTTTTCCTTAATCCGGGATATGCCCTTATCACGCTTCTGGGCAGCTATGATTTGATCCGTAAGGTTAGGCTTCGCCACCAGGGTGGATAGAAATCCTCGAGGAACAATGTGAAGATTAAGCTTACGAAATTCCTCATGGAGAAGTGGTTGACTTTGTTGTAACATCAGGTTGTTACAATAAGATTTACGACTTAGCGCATCAGCCATGACATTGGCTTTGCCCGGGGTGTAAGTTATTCCTAAGTCGTAATCCGAGATCAACTCGACCCAACGTCGTTGCCTGAGATTCAAATCCGGTTGGGTGAAGATATATTTCAAACTTTCGTGGTGGGTGAAGATCTCGCAATGATTATCGAGAAGGTAATGTCGCCAAGTTTTGAGTGCATGGACTACAGCTGCAAGCTCTAGATCATGTGTGGGATAGTTTTCCTCATGTGGGTGTAATTGCCGTGAGGCATAGGCAATTACCTGACGATCTTGCATGAGTATGTAACCCAGTCCTAGTCGCGAGGCGTCGCAATAGATAATAAAGTCCTTGGAGAAATCTGGTGGTACCAGTACGGGAGCAGATGTCAGGCATCTTTTCAGTTCCTGAAAGCTGAACTCGCACTGTGGGGTCCACTCGAACTTTTTATCTTTCTTGAGGAGTTCAGTTAGAGGTTTAGCAACCTTGGAGAAATTCTTGATGAAGCGGCGGCAGTAGCTCGCTAAGCCAAGGAAGCTCCGAACTTGCTTGACCGTCTTAGGTGGAGTCCAATCAAGGACGGCTTGAACTCGCTCGGGATTGACAACAATACCCTTACCAGAGATTACATGGCCTAGATAGGTCACTTCTGGCAACCAAAATTCACACTTGGAGAATTTGGCATAAAGGCGATGCTCTCGAAGTTTCGTCAATACCAGCCTTAGATGTTCGGCATGTTCCTCTTCATTCTTGGAGTAGATGAGTATGTCATCGAGGTATACTACGACGAATTTATCCAAATACTCCATGAAGACCGAGTTCATTAACCGAGAGAAGGTGGCTGGGGCATTGTTTAAACCGAAGGACATAACGGTGTACTCGTATTGGCCATAACGAGTAACAAAGGCCGTTTTGGGAATGTCCATGTTTCTGATTTTGATTTGATGGTAGCCCAACCTCAAATCCATCTTGGAAAAGATTGAGGATCTAGCGAGCTGGTCATACAAATCGTTGATCCTGGGAAGCGGATACTTGTTCTTGATAGTGACCAAGTTGACAGGTCGGTAATCTACAACCATTCGATCCGTTCCATCCTTCTTCTTGACGAAGAGGACGGGGCAAGCCCAAGGAGAGGAACTAGGACGGATGAAACCCTTTTTCAAGGACTCATCGAGTTGGTTCTTAAGCTCGGCAAGTTCTAAGGGTGCCATCTTATAGGGTCTTCTAGAAATTGGAACGGTTCCTGGAACAAGGTCTATCACAAACTCGACATCCCTGTCAGGTGGTAAACCTGGCAGTTCTTATGGAAAGACATCCGGAAAGTCCCGGACTACCGGAATATCTTCAAGGTCTGGAAGGGGGTTGGCATTTAGGGAGTAAAGCTGGCGCTTGGCCACTCGAGTTAAGACATTGACTGTCTTGCCCGATGGGTGAGTAAGTTGAATGGTTATAGTGGCACAATCAATCTTAGCATAATGAGCTGACATCCAGTCCATACCCAAGATGATGTTTATGTCCGAGGACTTGAGAGCTATTAAAGATGCAAGGAAGACAAGTCTATCGACAAGAATTTCATTCCCATGGCTTACTCTAGAAGTTTGCCATCTAGAGCCAGGGGTTTGAATTTCCATGGTAGTGGGCATGTCATAGAATGTTGTGTTATGCAATCGAGCATAGCTCTCAGATATGAATGAATGAGATACTCCAGTATCGAAAAGAACAGATGTCGGATGGAAATTAACAAGGAGCGTACCAAGGACGATGTTAGGATCCTCATGAGCCTCCTCGGCTGAGACATAGTTGACATGGCCACGTGCAATGGTGACCGTCTTAGCATAGCATGTCTTTCCTGCTGGCTTACCACGACCAACGGACTTTCCAGACTGATTGGGGTTGTTGTTCTGGGGACACTCTCGACTATAGTGACCCGGCTCTCCACACTTGAAACATGTCACAACATTGGGGCGTGGAGCAGCATTAGCAGCGGGGCCACCATAGGGCTTGGACGGTGCAAACTGCTGGTTGGGACGAGGCGCCTCAAAGGATGGCCTCGGAATGAACCTGGGTGGCAGTGTCGTGCTTGGAATCCACACCCGGTGCTTATGAGATCCAGAGCCGGATGAAGAGCCAAAATCACGAGAGTGCTTGCGTGAAGCGTCATAGTCAGACTGGCCTATCTCATCACTGATGGCTTTATTGACCAACTTTTGAAAGGGGTGCACTTGTGCAGACGAAGATCGTGGCGAAGCTCAGGATTAAGTCCCTTGCGGAACCTTGCCTACTTCTTAGCGTCGGTGGATACCTCTTCAGGAGCATATCGTGCTAGATTCCCAAATTCACAACTATATGCATCCATAGTCAGTCTTCCTTGGGTGAAATTTCAGAACTCTTCCCTCTTGTGATCTATGAGACCTTCCGGGATGTGATGCTCACGGAAAGCCTCACTGAATTCAGCCCAAGTAGTGATTTGGCCGACCGGGCGCATAGCTTCAAAATTTTCCCACCAAAGGCTAGCAGGGCCTTCAAGGTGATAGGCAGCATAAGTAACCTTATCAGCTTCGGCTACGTTGGCAGAACGTAGCTCGTGGGTGATGTTGCGAAGCCAGTCATCCGCGTCGAGGGGCTCGACGGAATGGTTAAACTTTGGTGGGTACAACTTGATGAAGTCATTGATTGACACCAAGTCATTTCGATGATGGCATGCAGTGTTCTGCTCAATCCGCTCTAGCAAGCGGTTAGTCTCACGCTTGTTTCTTTCCGCCTCCAGCATCACTTCGGCCAGAGAAGGCGGGTGAGGCAGATTTTCACCCCTAACTGCACTGGCTTCCCCCTGCTCCGGGGCAGCAGGGTTGCTGCGGGTGTTGACCATCCTAGGAGAAAACAAGACAACAGTTTAGATAAGGATGGCACAAACTTAGCAAGGAAGTGCAGAATGTAATGGATAACATGGAATGCTAAGATGTTCATTGCACGACATGGTAATATAGAAACTGCCATATATATACCATTGGTCATACACACCGTACATAGTTTAGTACAAGCCCAGTCTAGAGTACAACTACGATGAAAGACATTACATCTCATCGAAGGCATTCGAGGCTCCTATACATTATTTTTCTACACCTCCGGAGCGTGATACACACCAAGTCGTATCCCACGGTCACACAGGACTGTGGAGAATACAACGATTACAGTACTAGTGATACTACTACTAGCTCAGACGGCTCTGTAGTAATCCTCATAGAAGTCGCCACCAAGGCCTGGAAGTGGAACATGATCATTTGGGAACAGACGGTCCTGCGGAGCCTGTAGACCATAGGGACTCGGATGTGGCCTTGGTCCAACAGGTGGTGGCAGACAGGGACCACGAGGAGGGGTGATGCCTCCTACATCGCGCCACTCCATACAATCTGGCAATCCAGACCATACAGGGTACAGACCCCTCATGTCCATGTATCCTGTCTGCACCGCAGGTGCAAACTGAGTCAAAGTGGCCCAATGATCAGAACGAGTGTGGAAAAGCTCCATACGGAAGGCCCGATTTTCGCGGTCCTTATCCTCGAGCATCTCGGCAGTGGTGCGGAGTAGTGACTCCTCATGTGTAGAGTCATAGTACAAGGCCTGATAGTACCCCTGTGCTCCGGGAAGTGAGGCTGGCATGTATTGGAAATCGGTGTTCTGTAGCAAGGCAGTCCTGGCTCAAATGATAGTCATCATTGAATAGGCTGCATCCTGGACAGACATCTCAATAGAGACCCAAGTCCATAGGAAAAGTGAAGGGGCTCAGTGGCTCCAGGATAAGAGGGATATATCCTGACGGTACAGAGGTACTGGCTCTGGTTGAAGTCTCTGAATTGCTCCTCGACGGTATATTCCGGATACCACCGATAGCCTGACTCAACCATCACTCGAACCAACATGGCCGTGTGGCCGGGCACATCGAGGCACCGGGTCAGAAGAACCACTTGGTTCTGCGAACGGGTGGCCATCTGAAAGCACAGAATAATGCAAAGTCATTAGAATTTTCTAGGGGAAATCGGACAGCATAACGGCTGTAAATGCTCAAAAAAGACATCCACAACAGTTTGCAATACCACTCAACAACATCATACCAAGGTTCTGATTCAACTGGCAACATACTAAAAGTAGTAGAAACTGAACTGAGGCTTGTAACAACAATCCTATAAGCTACTACGGATTAGTAACACATGAACCTGATAGAATAAGAGAGCCTAGTCCTTAACCCACGTTGAATGAGAAGAGAATGACTCAGATCAGAGGGCATAAGGTAAAGGAGTAAAAGAGCCTTACATTCCCTCTCACAATCAATTCCCCTACATATAACTAAAGCATTTCTAGACTCGACATCGACCAGTTTGGCTCAACAAACCTACAGGCAGTCCAGCTCTGATGCCAACGCTGTGAGAACCCCGATTCCAAGTCACATCGATCTAGCCGGTAACACCTCATATCACATTGCGGCCTCACGCACGGTATCCCCATGGGTGTCGCCTTACCATGGCTCGGGACCGTTTGCGCCTTTTGGCTCACGTATATGATAGTGTCGCTAGCATCCATATGACAGAGAACCCGGGCCGACATGGCTGGTCGTGAATCCAAAGAGGCATAGACCTATGGAGACAGGCATACATGAATCACATCGAGCATGTCGGTCATCAGCGAGTTAATCCGGGCTGTAGCACTAGGCTAACAAGACTCCAGGGAACCCGGGCTGTAGCAGGCTAGGCAGGACTCCGGAAGTCACCGCATGACATTTCCCCGAAGGGACAGACATAGGAACGAAGTGAAACACATGCCGGCCAGTCAAGTGTCATGAGCAGTAGTGTTGGGCTAGCAGGACTCCGGTGAACCGGGCTGTAGCGGACTACTATGGCTTGAGGAGCACTAGACTACATTTCCCCATAAGAAAGGCTGCCAAGGATAAACAACTAGATTGTCGGATCCCACACATACCAAGCATTTCAATCATACACACAATATGCTCGATATGTGCAAATACAACATGGCATCACAACAAAACTCTATAACTCAAGTACTTTATTTAAAGGCTCCAGAGAGCCATACATAACATGCTCATATAGGTAGGGGTCACATGACCCGACACTCAAGTCATACAAGCATACAAGCACATGCGGAAGCAAATAGTCTGAGTACAGACACTAGAAAGAAAGAAGGCTTCTCGAAGCCTGTCTATCTACATAGGGCCCTCCAAGGCCAGGATCACCACCTGGGTGGCAATTCACTCATAGACGTCGAGATCTACATAAAACCCATCGGAGGGGGTGGTGTTGTCGTCTGAAAACATTAATTAAGAAAACATGAGTACAAAGGTACTCAGTAAGTCTTACATCAGAACCTACTATACATGCTCATTCTCAAGAAGGTGGTGGAGTTATTGCAGCAAGCCAGCTTTGACTCTTGGCTAAGCTATCCTACGGGACACCACTAGTAAAATAGTTTTCGCAAGTCCACTAATCACCAACACAATACTCCACCGGGGATCCTCCCTCGTCATCCTACGAGCGGGCCATCCTCGGTACTCACACTTATCTTGAGTCTTTTAGTGGTAACCATTAACTTGTCTATGAACTGTATAGGCAACCAAGTAGTACTTTACCACGGACGCGGCTATTCGAATAGTTTTATACCCTGCAGGGGTGTACTTCGTCACACATGTTTCAACCACTTAGCGTCTGCACACGACATGTGCTCGGCAGACTTCAAGCGAAAGCCAACATGGGTGTAGACCATGACCTGACTAACCGCACAAGTCTCTAGTCCAGGTTTATCGCATATTCAGGTGCTATCCGCAAGGAAATCCGGCCAGGGTGTCCTCAACGGCCCCAAACGATGTGTATAGGGTCCCGAGACGCCAAACGGGCGCCCGACATACCCGACCATAGTGTATCTACCGCATCATAGCCCACCCCTAGGGTCAGCACTACGCACGGCTGCCAACACATAACCTACAAACACCAGAAACTAGTTGCAACTCCTGGACAGAGGACAAGAGGGGTCAGTAAGTCGAGCGGGCTCATATTTCAGGGCCCAATGTGTGGTAGTAGCTGAATCTTAAATCACGCATACAGATCTCAGTTCTAACGGACGGCCTCAATGAACAACCCACCATGTACTCCTACATGGCCTCTCATCGATACCTTTACCAAATCATGTTCATCACATCCCTCACCTTACCGACATAATCATTTCACTCTAGCCCATCATCCAGATGAAGCTGACCTGACACAACTCTAAGCATAGCAGGCATAGCAAGGTAGGAAACACATACATGGCTCAATCAACTTCTACACATGCTAGTGGGTTTCATCTAGTTACTGTGGCAATGACAGGTCATGCAGAGGATAAGGGTTCAACTACCATAGCACACAACAGTTTGAAACGTTGTTGTCTTAATGCAGTAAATGAGAGCAGAGGCGAGAACATGGGATTGTATCGATATGATCAATGGGGCTTCTTGCCTGATGGAGTGGTAGTAGGGTACTGCCCTTCAGTTGGATACTCGGAGATATCCTCGGAGGCAGGACCTACCACGAAGGACACACAGAACATAATCAACACATGACAATATGCAACAATATGATGCATGCTATGACATGATAAAATGATGTGTCCTGCCTAATGCAATGTGAAACAAGTTGAAATGGGTCCATTTGAACCAAGTATTCAAATGGAAGTTAAAGTTCCTATGCATAATAAGTGTGTTAGCTTGTTTCACCTAAACAACAAGTTTAAAGTTGTTGGTCATGCATGAAACCATTACAGATGGATAGATTGAATTTTTTTTCTGATCATTTTTCATATATAATTTGTTTGATTTGGAGCTATGGTTAATTTTCTATTATTTTTAGAAGTTTTGGCTATTTTCTAGAATTTCCTATATAAAAATAAATCCAGAAAATGAATAATTGTGTCAGCACTGCGTCACTTTGACCTCAGCGAGTCAAAGGCGCCAGGGCCAGTCAAACCTGACTGGTGGGCCCTGTCTATCAGTGTCTCAGCTAACTAATAGAATTAAGTTAATACTAACTAACTGTCAGTGGGGCCTGGGCCCACATGTCAGTGACCTAAACTAACTAAAATTAGTTAGCACTAATCCTAAACGAATTAACAGGTCAGCCCCACCTGTCATAGGCTCAGGGGGAAAGTCAACTTGAGCCCACACGGGTAAGACGTGGTCAACTCGCCGGTCAGCGGGTCAAAGCCTGCCGACGTTTAGCCGCCGGCGAGGCCAGACGCAGCGGCATGCTGCGGGATTTGCCCACAGGACACCATTTGCTGCCCGGAGAGCAGCTACGGGCAGCTGGTGCTCGCCCGCATCCAGCCGTGGTGATGGCTTGGCCGGGGTGTGGCCGGAGCATCGCCGACGATGAGCTTGGCGGAGGCCGAAGCTCGGGTCAGGTCGTGCGCGTGGCTGCAATGGCGTAGGCGGCGTGGCGCTAGCACCTACAGCATCTACGCGATGCGGTGAGCATGCTGGACGTGCCAGCGGGACCGCTAAGCGGCCGGAGCTACTTCGGTGACGAGCTCAGGAGGCGGTGCGTTCGGACGGAAAAGGCACGGCGGCTACAGAGCTCTAGCGACGAAGCGGAGAGAAGGGGAGGAGCAGTAGCTCACTGGGAAGCCACAGAGACGGTCAACATGCTCAGGGAAGGCTCGGTGCGGTCGGAACGGCGACGGCGATCTCGGGGGCCCGAGGTTGAAGACGACGGTGGTGGGGACGATGCATGGGCTCCGGCGTCGTGCGGCTTGGCTAGTCGACGTAGTCGACGACGGCGAACCATCCGGACACGGTGAGAGGGCGCGGGGACGGCGTTGGACGTGGCTACCGCGAGCGACGGTGACGGTGATGTCTCGGGCGACGTCGGGGAGGGCGAGAGAGAGGAGCCAGAGGGGAGAGCGAGTGTCTGCGAGGTCGGGGAGAGAGAGGGGGTTCGTCCCACGTCGACAGCTCGACGAGGGGAGCGGCGAGGCGGCGGGCAGCTGCATGGCACGCATGCTGTGCTCGCCGTCAAGCGGCTGCTTGCCTGCCTGGCCAAGCCAAGCAGCTCGCTGGAGCGGTGGCTGGGCTGGGCCGGCAGGTGGGCCTGCTGGGTGGCGCCAGGTAAGCCTTTCTCTTTCTCTCTTTCCTGTTTTGTTTTCTTTTTCTATTTTTCTGTAACTTTAGGGCTTTATTAAAAATACTTAGGCACTTACTAAAATCATGAAAATAATTGTGGGCTCTGTTGGGATTATTCCTAACAGCCCTCACTTAAATCCAGAATTATTTGGGCATTTAAAATATTTATAGCATTTAAATGCCCAAATTCAAATACTTATGATTTAATTCAAAGAATCCAGAATGTCCTAGAAAAGAGTGCACCATTTTTTCCAGGGGTCTTAACCCAATCCAGAAATGATGAACATTTTGTGAAGGGCATTTTGGGTTCATTGAAAATAATTTTAGTAAACCCTAGTTGTTTCCAGGGGGTGCTGGGGGTTCTGTCATCCCCAGTTCAAGTTTCTGTAAAAGTAGACATGATGCAACACTCTAATGCATGAACCAGCTAGGGTGTGACACTGCTGGTAGGGCTGACAGGACGGAGGAGGTGGAGGAAGCCAGAACTTCTGTTGCTTAGCTGCCACTTGAGACGAAGAGCAAGAATGGACTGCATCCCCGAGTCTCTGTTTAGAAGGTTTGCACCTGAGCTGAGCAGCTTCTTGCTTGAGGGCCATGTTGTAGAACTGATCGAACTGAGTAGGCTCAACAAGAACGAGAGCTAACTGCAGATCCTCTCTAAGGCCACCCCTGAAGTGGTAGATCATACTCTTCTCATCAGGAACATCTTGCCTTGCGAAGCGAGCAAGATTCTGAAACTTGATGTTATATTGATACATGGACATGCTTCCTTGCTTGAGATTGCGGAATTCCTCATGCTTGCTCTCGACAACACTTGTTGGAATGTGATAAGCTTGAAAGTCCTGGCAAAAGTCAGTCCAGGTAATCACTCAACCCCCTCTAGAGTCTTTGTACTGCTGATACCAATCTGCTGCTTGGTCCTTGAGCTAAAGAGAAGTCAACTTGACGTAATCGTCGGGCCTGACATTGCTGCATTCAAAATGCTTGTTGATGTCCACAAGCCAATCATCAGTGTCCATGGCCTCTGCACAAGCGCTGAAAGACTTTGGTTGTTTTGCTAGAAACTGGTTGAGGGTAGCAAACTGAGGCTGATTGTTGTTGTTGCCTTGGCCTTGGTTCTCTTGGTTGCCCTGGCCTTGATTCCGCTCTTGCATGAGCTGAATCAGCATCTGAGTGTTGGCGTTGGTGGCCGCCATCAAAGCTTGCCATGCCTCCGGAGGCGGAGGAGGTGGCGGAGAGTTGGACTGCTCTCCATTAGTACGTTACGGATGTAGACGCGTTGGGGGAGCCATCCTAAAGAAGGTGACATCCATTAGAACCACCATAGAAATGATAGGCAAGCGGAATCAACAGATAGACATGTGCAAAGAAGTCTTCACAATAAAGATTTGAACAGAGAGATTGAACGAATGCATTCAAAGTTAACATTACACGATCATTAGGGTGAGAAGCCACTTAGACAAAGGTTGATGAATGAAACAACAAGGTATGATTGGAACGGATAAATGGTAAGGATCTCCCTATCCCATGCCAATTATCTATCAGAAGAATAACTAAGAGCTACTTGAATTCCCACCTATTAACTCCCGAAACTTTCTGGTTATGCAATATGGTGTTGGGGATACATGGAGGCACAATATTATCACACAACTAACAATCCCTATGCTCTGCTATATCCATTCGTCAACACATAACCAAGAAAACTTCAGAAATCGTGTACCTAGACCTTCGAAAAGCATCCGCTATACAAGCTGTGGCAATACTCCTGAATTGCCTCCCCAGTATGGGGTGGCGTCGAGGTTATCTCACCACTAACAGCATAGAAGATATTTTCAATGTCGGCGAGCTCAGGTATACCAAAACTACAACGATAAAATTGTGACGACAACACCTCAGAGCTCAACACCCAGGACACTGCCACAACCCCTAAATGTCAGGGGGCACCAAGAACAATGTTCTCATCACAACAATATCAGAACGATCCCAAGATACCCGCATGATCCTAATTTTTTAGTGAAAATGAGGAGAGGGAAGTCAAAACATCTACGCCAGGAGTCCTTACCAGAGCAACAAAGGGGATGAGGATTAAAAATAATCCTACTCTCCGGTATATATATTCCTATGACTCAAAATAGTTTTGTTCTAGACTCAACAATGTCGGTGGTTCGATCAAGCAGGGGCTCCTAAGTCGGGATTGCTCTGATACCAACTTGTAGCGCCCAAGATGCGATTCTATCCGAATCACGTGATGAATTCATGATTGGGGCACAACTTCATTTCGAGCGCATAGCAAGGTGGATATCATTACAACAAACCATGTACTGAATAGATGAGAATACAAGATAAAGGCTTACACTCACCACAACCTACAACATACATACAATAGTTCATCAATACATAACAATCATCATATAGAAGAGCAGGTTCCGACTACGGATGAAATCAAAACAAAAAATAAGAAGATTGACATCCACCCTGCTAGCCCAGGCTCCCGGCCCGGAACCTATCCCTTGATCGAAGAAGAAGAAGAAGAAGAAGAAGAAGAACTCCAAGCAAGCAAGCATCACTCTCTCGTCATGATCATCACATTACATGTACTTGCAGCTGTTGTTGTAGTAATTTGTGAGCCACGAGGATTCAGCAATCCCATTACCATGGATAGCAAGACTAACAAAGCTTAATGGGTATGGAGTGGATAAGTGGTCAGGCTGCAGCAGCACTAAGCATTTTATGGTGGCTAACTTACGAGTACAAGAATAAGATGAGAAACTACACAAATGATCGCAAACTAGTAATGATCAAGAAGTGATCCTGAACTACTTACGTTCAAACATAACCCCATCGTGTTCTCTTCTCGACTCACTCGAAAAGAGACCGTCATGGTTAAGCACGCGGTTGGTGTATTTTATTTGAGTTTAGTGCAAGTGCACTACAACCGGATATTAAAAATTCCCATCTGCCACATCACCGCGGATACGACTCTTGAAAGTTTCAACCCTGCAGGGGTGTCCCACTTAGCCCATCACAAGCCCACGATCCGCGGAGACAATCCTCCATCATGGGACATCCGATCAAACTCGGGATCCCGGTTCACAAGACATTTCGACAATGGTAAAACGAAACCAGCAAGATCACCTGATGTGTCAACAATTCCCGATAGGAGCCTCTCGTATCTCGTTCTCAGGGGCACACCAGATGAGCAAAGCGTATAGGAACCAAATACCCCAAGTTGCCTAGGGGCGGTCCCGCACGGTGCTCTAGTTTGGACCAACACTCAGAGGAGCACTGGCCCGAGGGGTTGATTAAGTCGTCGGGGTCCGGAAAGTCCATGTGCAAGTTTTAATTGTTATTAGGAAAATGGTAAAACCAATGTTGGGCCTTGCTGGAAGAGTTTTATTCAAAATGAACTATCAAGAGGGGCCTATAAACCCTCATCGTGTTAGGGACACAAAATCAAGGAACATAGCACCGGTATGACGGAAACTAAGGCGGCAAGAGTGGAACAAAACACCAGGCAAAAGGCCGAGCCTTCCACCCTTTACCAAGTATATAGATGCATTAATTAAATAAGAGATATTGTGATATCCCATGATATCCATGTCCCAACATGGAACAATATGCACTGCACCTGCAACTACCAACGCTATAAGTGGGGCTGAGCAAAGCGGTAACATAGCCAAACAATGGTTTGCTGGATTGTGGAAAAGGTTAGAGGCTAACATGGCAAATTGGGAGGCTTGATAAACAAGTGGTAGGTAGCATGACATAGCAATAGCATCAAGACAACTAGCATAACAAAGATAGTAGTGAGATCCAAGGTGACAGTCATCTTGCCTGAAATCCTGCTAGGAAGAAGACGGAATCCATGAAGTAGACGAACGGGCATAGTCGAACAGATCCTCACAATCGCAACGTAACCGGAACTATCGAGAAGGAGCACAACCGGAATGAAGCAAACGACATGGTAAACAACCATCACATAAACATGGCATGATGCACAATCATGTATGATGCATGTCCGGTTTAATGAGACATGGCATGGCAAAGTGCAACAAACAACACTACAAGTTAAGTGGAGCTCAATATGCAACGAGTTGCATATTGATGAAACACCACATTCAATTATTTAATTCACTCTCGTTTATGTACAAGACAAGATTAAATGTTGGTTAACATGGCAACAAGTGGTACATAAGTAAACTAACTATTTAGGCAAGTTTAAATGAGGCCAGAACAACAAACAACAATTCCAGAAAATCCTCATGTGCATATTTCTAATTTGGTACTGTTCTACCCTATACACAATTTTAATGTTGTTAAAAGTAAAATTAAGTGCACCATGATAATCTATGCATTTTTCTACCCCATTAACATATAAAGTTTATTTAATTCGGAGCTACGGTTAATTAGTTATCAAATAAATCATTTTAGCATGTCATTTGACCAAATTTAATAAAAAAAAGTTCAAAATTTTCAACATGGATGAAAGTGGGATATTATTAAAATAGATAAAATTCTAAGAATATTACATATATGAAGTTTTTACATATGATGCATAGATCATGAGTTATTATATGCATGAAGTTAGAGGTTTTTTCTGCAAAACTGGCATCCACTGGATTAAGGGTAAAACTCAGGCGGCCTGGGCCTCACTAGAGGGGCTCAGCCCATGCGTTGAAGAGGAAGGCCGTCAGGAGGCCGGCTGGGCCGATGCGGCTTGCGGGGCACATGCATGAGGAGGCGGTCCAGGCGACCTGACGAGGGAGGGGCGCACGGGACCTGGCGATCTGGTCTACATGGCTGGACGAAGCGGGCAAGGAGGTAGGGGCTCGTCCTCATCCTCGGACGAAATAGGGGCGGGGTCAACGCAGAGGAGGTCGCAGGAAGGCAGTGACAATGGCGAACTTGGTGCGCTAGGCGAGGGACTTGGCGGTGGCAACCAACTCGGGTGATGACGACGGCGGGTCCGGCAAAGCTGGGGCCTCGAGTTGGAGTCGCACGAGGAGGCTCGGGAGGTCCTGTCCATGGGTGTTGGGGCGAAGGAGCTCCGGTGGCGAGGCAAATCAGTAGAGGAGACGGGCGCGCGAGGGAGAGGAGCTCGGTCTGCGGGAGAGGTCTCGTAGGGCAGCGCATGGAGGAGGGCACGACCATGGCTGAGGCCCTGGTGGATTTGGGCAGTGGTCAGTGCCGTCCATGGCGTGGAGGTGGAGCAGCTTGGGGGTGGTGTAGAGCTTCTACTGGTAGACCTACGGAACGGCGGCGATCGGCGCTGGTTCACGAGAAGCAGAGAGAGAGATGGTTAGAGGAGGAGAGCCAGAGAAAGGGAAGAAGGGGCGCGAGGAGACGGTGACCTGTTGGTGGTGCCTGACGGTGAAGGGAGCTCCAGGGGTGCTGCTGCTTGCGGCGGCGCAGGGGAAGCACGGGAGGAGGGCGATGGGGTCGGCATGGAGTGGATCGAGGAGCTGCTATGGTTGGCTGGGCAAGCAAATCGAGGAGGAGCAGTGGAGAGCGCTGGTTGGTGGGTGGAGCAAAACGAGGAGACGGAGATCCCGAGGTGGACCGAGACCGGGTGGCGGCGGCGATGAGGACAAACATCCTAGAAATTAGGGTTGGCTTGATTTGGTAGGTGGTGGTATTATATATAATATGTGGATTTTTGATAGAGGCATTTGGTCCCTCCGATTTTTAATCGGACGGTCCTAGATAAATAGGCTAGGGCATCCAAACAAAGAACCAAAGATATTTTAGGGATGTTTGGGGATGATCCGAACCCATCGGTTATGACCGTGCGGATTGGGAGAGGGAGAGGTTTTCGGACATTGCGCGAGGGGGTCTGAGAACTGTGCAGAGAGGGGGGTCTGACAAAAGGCCACCAAGGCAAGGGAGGTTTGATGGGCTTAGAGAAGAGAGAGAAGAGAGGGGTCCAAGAGAAGGTGATGAAGGCAAAGGGAGAAACGACAACGACGACACATGCACGTGTTTAAAACATGACGGGAACGGAGTGCCGATGCAATGCAAATGATGACATGATGAAATGCAACAAACACATAAATAACATAGTTGACACGCAAAACATGGAAGACAACTGGAGCATGGGTTTCGGGTCGTCACAACTCTCCTCCACTTACAAGAGATCTCGCCCCGATATCTAAGGATGGCACCGGAGAGAAATGGAAGAGGAAGAGGTAAAACAAAATTGCTTCTTTGACAAACGAGTGAAACCACGCACCTTGAGAGGTTGAACAAATTGAAAGAAAGAATACAATGGAGATGAACAAGATTGAAAACATCTCATTAAGAAGAGGAGCAAGCAATACAACGAGAACCAATAGCTCAAGGGACAACATAGATTTTGAAACCACTCTGGTTAAAACGAAATAGACAAAGAGTAAAAGCGAAAGAATTTGGGCAGCACTCCGTTTGAAAATGGAAGGAAATTTATAAGATGGAAAGAGCTTGAAAATAGGATGCAACACTCTGGTTAGATGGATAAGTGTAACACCCCAAGACTGGCACTCCAGATGCCTTCCATGTTTTCTGAGTTTTCATCGTGTGTTTTGTCTGCTTGTTGCATTCATCATTGCATATTTTGCATTGCATCATGTCATCATGCCATCATGTCATTAATCTTTAAAACTCAACTAAATAAAATACATAGATCTTTATGTATTTAAATTGAGGGAATTCACATGGTGATTGCTCTTTATAACATATCCTCCCAATAGTAGGGAGCTATATTAAATATTTCATTAATTTGGAATTCACCATAACACAGTTGCAAAATATCACAAGGCCGTTGTTATCTTAATTCTTGGTCTCCAACCTTGCCATATAATCTTTCATCATATTCCAGAGCTCCACCAAAAATCCGAACACTTTTGGACCTTCCTTTTACCAAGTCCTAGTTCAAACCCATTTGAATTAAATTCAAATGAGTTTGAATTTACATCTTTCAATCATGACCTTTTCTATTTTCTCAGAACAAGCATATTTTTGTGAGTCCGGGAAAATAATCCCATGCCCAAACTCTTTAACCTTTTCTTCACTCCTTTTTTCTATCTTTGCATTTATTTTTCTACTATGAAAAATAAGAGAAGAGGGGAGAGAGGACCCAGCCTAGCCGGCCTCTTAGGCCTGACCGACTAGGCCGGCCCTTAAGGCCCAGCCGAACCCCCCTCCTAAACCCTAGCTCGATCGACTCCCCCCCTCTCGATCCCCATGTCCTTCCCTCCAGCGCCGCCAGCGCCCGACCCCATCTCCCTCTCCTCGCGCCCGATCCCCATCTCCCTTCGCGCGCCAGCACCCGACCCTCCTTCGTGCCAACCCACCTCCATGGCTGCCGAGCCAACGCCTTGCACCGACCCTCCCCCCCCTCCCCGTCCTCGCTGTGGTCCCGCGCGCTGTTGGCGACCCTATTGCTCGCTCGAGAGCCGTGCCCCGCCGCCTCCTCCGCCGCTTCGCCTCACAGCCATGGCTGCCGCCCGTTTGTCGCCTCTGCCGCATGAGCCTCGCACCCGACCCCCTCGTCAAGGCCATGGATGCTTGCGGCCCCGCCTTCTGCATCGACCACTGTCGGTGTCAACACCGGCGGATCTCGGGTAGGGGGTCCCGAACTGTGCGTCTAAGGCGGATGGTAACAGGAGGCAACGGACACGATGTTTTACCCAGGTTTGGGCCCTCTTGATGGAGGTAAAACCCTACATCCTGCTTGATTTATTCTTGATGATATGAGTATTACAAGAGTTGATCTACCACGAGATCGAAGAGGCTAAACCCTAGAAGCTAGCCTATGGTATGATTGTATGTTGTCCTACGGACTAAAACCCTCCGGCTTATATAGACACCGGAGGGGGCTAGGGTTACACAAGGTCGGTTACAAAGGAGGAGATATACATATCCGTATTGCCTAAGCTTGCCTTCCACGCCAAGTAGAGTCCCATCCGGACAAGAGACGAAGTCTTCAATCTTGTATCTTCCTAGTCCAACAGTCCGGACAAAGTATATAGTCCGGCTGTCCGGAGACCCCCTAATCCAGGACTCCCTCAGTAGCCCCCGAACCAGGCTTCAATGACGATGAGTCCGGCACGCAGTGTTGTCTTTGGCATTGCAAGGCGAGTTCTTCTCCAATTTTCAAGTGTTCGTAAGTAGTGTCCGGCTCCATAAATGTTTGAACCTCTTGGCTTCTGTGCCCAATAAGGGCCATCTCCCACGTGTCGAATGAATACGAGGCGCCAGGGCATTTTTACATTCGCCCACCTAGCCAGATAAATAAATTCTCTATTAAAGGGATGGGGATCTTTAGATCCGATCCATACCATCCTCCCCCAGTGAGAATCCATCAGAGCGCGTTCCGGAAAGATCCATTCCAGCATGGACGACCGTCGCAGCTCCTCCTCCCGCCCTCGTAGCCCTAAGCCCGGTGATTGGGAGAGGTGTTCAGTCCCGCACAGTCGATTAGTCGAACTGCAGACTAAGGGACTTCTCCCTCCGGCGTATATGGTGCCCGTTCGAGCCGGGCTTGCCACCTACAATGGCGGGGAGCAAGCGGAGAGCTTTCCCGGTCCCTCCATGGGGGAACGGGTCTGCCTTGTTCCTTATTTACTAAGGGGACTCGGATTTCCAATTCATCCGTTCCTCCGTGGGCTCCTGGAGTTCTACGGCCTCCAGTTGCACAATCTCACCCCTGCCTCCATTCTACATATCGCTGGCTATGTTGCTCTCTGCGAGTTGTTCCTGGGCTGCGAGGCTCACGTCGAGCTATGGAAAAGGCTATTTTGCCTCGTCCCTCGCATATAGGGAGATCACTTTATCAAGTGGGCGGAGCCGAAGTATGGCGCATTGCCGATACCGGATACCTGTCCGGTACACCGAAGAAGTCGTCCGTAGACTGGCCTTCAGAATGGTTTTATATGGAGGACGTTCCCCTTCCAGACCCTGTTCGGCGGGGTCTTCCTGAGTTCAACAACGCTCCTCTGAAGAAGCGTCGAAGTTGGCGCCCACGAAGCCCCCAGGCGGAAGATAACAGAGAAGTCCTCTATCTGATGAACCGGATCAAAGCACTGGCTCAATCAGGATTGACAATAATCAAAGTTATGTCGATCTGCATAATGCGGGGACTTCAACCACTTCAATACCGTGGGCACCCCTTGTGGTGTTATAACGGGGCGGATGACGCCACCCGCTGCGGGCGTAAGGGTCCGTACAATGCTGCCGCTTTAGCAAAAATTATGTCTGAATTGTTCAAGGGCGAGGAAGAGGAGTTCACTCGCATCAAGCCACGGGATGGATTCTCCATGTACAATCCTCCAAGTTGGGTAAGTTATATCTCCCTGCTCCCATTTTTCCCGCATTCTTTGTCGTAAGTATTCACCTTGCCACTTTGTGGCAGGAACTACGAAAAGCCATAAAGGAGGTCAGCAGCCCTTCTCCACAACCAGAGGACCCTGACCGGACCCTCGACTCTAGACTTGAAGAAGATTCGGTTATATTCGTGGAGCTGATAGACCGGCAGTTCTATTAGTTAAGGTGCGACAATGCCATGGTGGCCATTACGACCGACTATCCTGGACTGCTCCCTGCATTGCAAGTAAGAAAAACCAAAAATCCCAACTCCAAAACTAGGATCCCCTTTTAGGCACTTCACCCACCACATACACATGGCATTTTTACAGGGAAGGCATTTGGGACACCCTCCCAAACCCGCAGCAACGCGCCAACAGGAGGCACTGAGACCAGGTAGGCCAAAAAGGAAGGCGGTCAGGGCGGAGACGCCGGCGCAAAGGTATAACAAACCCCGCTCCGTGGTTGTCGTCTTTCTCGAAATGTAATGACGCCCGTGTTTCTTTAACAGAAAAAACGCTCGCCGGAATAGGTCCGGCGATGTTGCCAATCACGCTTCCACCAGTTGGGCACCAGGACTGGACATGGAGGCAGAAGCCGATATGGGGAAGGCGCCAGATAATCCCCCTACAGAGGATGCAGATAGATTATCCGCTACAAACTCAGAAGTGGAAAGCGCCATGAATCATAGGCTCCGCCGGGCCGTACTCCATGACACTTGTTTCTCACCAGAGGCGTTTGGCGCCTTCAATTCTGGAGAGGCGTACCTCCGTGCTGCTCAAGATAGTCTAGCCAGAGCCACGGATCAGTATGTAAAGGATGTACGGGTGAGTAAATCTGACGATTTATATGTATCAGTAGCCCCTGAGACTTGAAATAGTTAGCAGAACTGATTTAAGGATCATCTTTATTGTGAAGGTTCTTACAGAGAAGAATACTAGGCTGTCACGGGAGCTGGAGGAATGCAAGACCCAATTGCGGGCTGCTGTGGCCGCATTGCAGGAACCGAAAAAGTCACCTGCTGGTAACATTTACTTTAAAGAATGATGGTTACCATATATCGTGCAGCATGGCTGTAGATCTAACAACAGATGTTGCAGATGAATCCGGAGAGAATCCGGGGGACCAGCTTGTTCTGCAATAGCTAAAGGCTGGCAAACGCGTGCTGACTGAGGTTAGGCGGGACAAAAACAATCTCCAAGATGCCAATATTAAGCTGAGCTTGGAACTAAAAGACATTCGGGGCCATCTTGGAGACTCCGAGAAGGAGAATAAGCGGCTTCGGTGCGGCATTTTCAGTAAGTGCTTGAACGAATCCTTTTAAAGGAGTTCGGCGAAGCAGCCGACTAAGAGCGTTATGTCTGTAGATATGCTAACGGGTCGTCCCGCAAAGCAAATGCCTGGGTCTGCGGGTGATCTTCTGTCCGAGCTGTCACATCTGCACGAACAAGTTCGGTAGGTGATGCAGGGTGTTGCCCAGGCCTTGTGGCCGTCCGTCTCCCTGCCAGAGGGCATTGCAGAGCTTGCGGAGAAGCTCAAGGGACCACGGCGGCGCTTCCGATTATTGAAGATATCAGCCTGCCGACAGGGTGCCAGAGAAGCCTGGGCCATGGTGAAGACGCGGTATACCAAGGCAGACCCAAATCACATGGCCAAGGTCGGACCTGTGGGGCCCGACAGAAAAGAGATCCCCGTTAGCTTAGTTTATGGGCAAGTAGAATTAGCCGCAAAGTATTCTCAACAGGATTGTAAGCTAGACCGCCTGTTGGATGGTATAGAAGAGGAATTTAGTCAGTCAGCATGACTATGTAATTAAAGTGACATGTATAACGCCTTCTAGCCGGATTGTAGATCATTTGTCGTTGCGGACCTTTTCGCTTCAACCTCCGGGCCCAATAGTCCAGAGTGTATCCGAATACCCGCTCAGTTATATAAGAACCGGGGTATGCGTGGAGACCAGGCGTAGGGGTCATTAGTGCTTTATCAGACAAGTGCCCAACTAGTTATGTTATATTACATGGGTAGTAAGAAACATCTTCCAGGGAGAATAGTTCCGTTAAGGGTTCCTTTCCCTGGGTAAGCATGCCCTAAAGTACATGTCCGGACTGCGATAGGAAACGCAGGAAAAACATCTAGGGGCAGATATGGACAATAAATAAAAATCATCTTTTGTTCACCGACCGAATATTCCCTTAAGAATGCTAGCTTACGGCTTCACCCAGTCTGAGGTACGCATACGGCTGACCCGACAGTAACAATCGCAGAGGTGCTCTCCTTATGCCCTAGCCGAATTAACGGGAACGTAGGGCATAAATACAAGAGCCAGGCAACCCAGCTTGGCCAAAACTTAAGTCATATCGATGCATATAATGGTGAAAAAAGGTACATGCGGAAGTATTACACATGTGTGGGGCATGAGGCCCAGATAAATAATTTAAGCTTCTGTGAAAGAAGCCCCCAGGTGTGAAGGGTGCGGCTAGCGCATCTGTAATGTGCAAGCGAGGCACAAGGTGACCCTTGAAGGCCTAGAGAAATAATAAAAGAAAGAAAGAGAAACAAGACAGATAATGTATATGCAGAAAATGGACAAAGGGAGGGGACTAACATATAGTCCGGTGCTAGGCTTAGAATCTTTGGAGCCTGGCCGCGTTCCATGGGTTCGGCTCGAGTCAACTAGTCGATGCATCCAGCAGTCGGTACGCTCCACTGGTCAGAACTTGGTCAATAATGAAGGGACCTTCCCATTTGGGCTCGAGCTTGTTCTTTTTCTTATCCGGCAGGCGTAGAACTAGTTCGTCAACGTTATAAGTTTTGGCCCGTACTTCTCTGCTTTGGTATCTGCGAGCCTGTTGCTGATAAAATGCGGAACAGGCTTTGGCTACGTCATGCTCCTCCTCCAGGGTGTCCAGACTGTCCTGCCGATCAAGCTCGGCTTCTCTTTCTTTGTACATGCGCACTCGAGGTGAGTCATGAATTATGTCACAGGGCAAGACTGCCTCTGCGCCGTACACCATAAAGAAAGGTGTATATCCGGTACTACGATTCGGCGTGGTCCACAGCCCCCAGAGTACGGAGTCGAGCTCCTCTACCCAGTGCGTGTTAGACTCCATTAAGGAGCGCACTAATCCGGGTTTAATGCCGCTCATTATAAGACCGTTTTCTCGCTCGACTTGACCCTTGGTTTGTGGGTGATAGACTGAAGCATAATCGAGCTTGATGCCCATTTTTCTGCACCAGAGTTTTACCGCGTCAGCCGTCAAGTTCGAGCCATTATCAGTGATGATGCTGTGGGGGACGCCATAACGGTGTACAACCCCGGATATGAAGTCTATCACCGGTCCGGATTCGGCTATTTTAACAGGTTTCGCCTCTATCCATTTGGTGAATTTATCCACCATGACCAATAAGTATTTTTTCTTGTGGGTTCCCCCTTTAAGGGGTCCAACCACGTCAAGCCCCCAGACCGCGAAGGGCCATATAATGGGGATTGTTTGGAGGGCGGCGGGTGGCATGGGGCTTTGATTTGCGAAGAGCTGGCAACCGGCGCAACGTTGGACCAAGTCATGTGCATCTGTCCGGGCCGTTGGCCAATAGAATCCTGTACAGAAGGCCTTGCTTACAAGAGCCCGGGCTGCGGCCCGGCGTGAATTTCTTCCAAAAGATTCTGCCCTTCCTCTTCGGAGATGCACCTTTGAAGGACTCCAGTAGTGCTTTTTTTGTACAATTCTCCCTCATGGACCCTGTAGGCCTTGGATCGCCGCACTATGCAGCGTGCCACATTTTGGTCCTCTAGAAGTTCCTGTCTAGTTAGGTAGGCCAGGAATGGTTCTGTCCACGGGACAATAATGGCCATTATTTCGTGGGCTGAAGGTGTTATTTCGGCGGCGAAGCCTCCGATTGTGTCAGAGAATTCGGTATCGGGTATTTTGGCCGGGTTCGAACTGTTGTTACCGGTGTCCCCTTCCCATACTACGGATGGCTTGAACAACCTTTCCAAAAATATGTTGGGGGACCGCATCACGTTTTGCGCCGATGCGGGCGAGGATATCCACCGCCTGATGGTGAAATTCGAGCCCCTCGAACCGAGCTGACATTTTTAGGATGGTGTTTCGATAGGCCGCCATTTTCAGATGCTTTGCGTCAAAGTCTCAATTTATTTGGCATATTGCGAGGTTTGAATCCCCACACACCTTCAGGCGTTGATTGCCCATGGAGACTGCCATCCGAAGACCATGCAATGGAGCTTCATATTCGGCTGCATTGTTGGAGTCTGTATACAATATTTGCAATACATACTGAACGGTATCTCCGGTTGGGGACATCAGGACGACGCCAGCCCCTAGACCAGCCAGCATTTTAGAACCGTCGAAGTGGATGATCCAATTAGAGTATGCGCCGTACTCTTTAGGGAGTTTGGCCTCCGTCCATTCAGCGACGAAGTCGGCCAATACTTGCGACTTAATGGCTTGTGGGGTTTGTATGTTATGTCGAACGGGATGAACTCAATGGCCCATTTGGCAATCCGGCACGTAGCATCGTGGTAGTTTATAATATCATTAAGTGGCACTTCCGAGGCTACTGTAATCGAACACTCTTGAAAGTAGTGTCACAGCTTCCGCGATGCCATGAATACCACATATGCTATCTTTTGGTAATGCGGGTACCATGATTTGCATGGAGTGAGGACAGTGGATACATAGTATACCGTCTTTTGAAGAGGGAATTTATGTCCGTCTGCTTCCCGTTCGACGACGAGCACCGCGCTTACAACTTGATGAGTTGCCGTGATGTACAATAGCATTGGTTCACCGATGTTTGGCGCAGCCAGGATTGGGTTGGTTGCCAAGATGGCCTTTATTTCTTCCAGTCCGGCTGTGGCCGCGTCCGTCCACTCGAAGTGTTTGGTGCGCCGAAGGAGGCGATAAAGGGGTAAAGCCTTTTCTCCTAAGCGGGAGATAAAGCGGCTTAGAGCCACCACACATCCAGTTAACTTCTGGATTTATTTGAGGTCTGTTGGGGTAGCCAACTGTGACAAAGCTCGGATTTGGCCGGATTAGCTTCAATACCTCTATTGGAGACAATGAAACCCAGGAGCATTCCGGCTGGTATGCCGAAAACACATTTTTCCGGATTGATCTTGATGTCGTAAGTTCGGAGGTTGTCAAATGTGAGCCTCAAGTCGTCTATCAAAGAGTTGACGTGTTTGGTTTTGATGACCACATCGTCTATGTATGCCTCTACTGTTTTGCCGAGTTGTTTCTCCAGACATGTCTGAATCATGCGCTGATATGTTGCGCCGGCGTTTTTGAGCCCGAAAGGCATTGTGTTAAAATAGAAGGGACCGTATGGTGTGATGAATGCCATTGCGGCTTGGTCGGACTCCGCCATCTTGATTTGGTGGTAACCGGAGTATGCGTCGAGGAAACACAATGACTTG
Source organism: Triticum dicoccoides (assembly GCF_002162155.2). Classification (NCBI taxonomy): domain Eukaryota; kingdom Viridiplantae; phylum Streptophyta; class Magnoliopsida; order Poales; family Poaceae; genus Triticum; species Triticum dicoccoides. The sequence continues at coordinate 281,999,795 of NC_041384.1, read as the reverse complement.
TGTCCTGCGGTAGCATCAATGATTTGATCGATGCGTGGGAGGGGGAAGGGATCCTTTGGGCAAGCTTTATTGAGGTCCTTGAAATCGACACAAAGGCGCTAGGATTTGTCCTTCTTTGGTACCATCACCAGGTTTGCTAGCCAGTCCGGGTGTTTTATTTCTCTGATGAATCCGGCCTCCAATAACTTGGCTAGTTCCTCTCCCATGGCTTGTCTCTTAGGTTCGAAGAAATGCCGAAGAGCTTGCTTGACCGGCTTGAATCCCTTTAGGATATTAAGGCTATGCTCGGCCAGCCTGCGTGGGATTCCTGGCATGTCTGAGGGATGCCAGGCGAATATGTCCCAGTTCTTGCACAGGAACTCTCGTAGTGCGGCGTCCACAGCGGGGTTTAACTGTGCCCCGATGGAGGCTGTTTTTGTAGGGTCCATTGGGTGGACTTGGAATTTGACTATTTCATCTGCTGGTTTAAAAGAGGTGGAGTTGGATCTCTTGTCGAGTATCACATTGTCCCTGTCCATTGTGGAGCATAGCGTGGTTAATTCCTCGGCCGAGAGGGCTTCGGATAATGCCTTGAGGGCCAGTGCGGCTCTTTTGTTTTCGGCACGGAGTGCTGTGTCCGGATCACTGGGGAGAGTGATGATTCCGTTGGGCCCGGGCATTTTGAGCTTCATGTACCCGTAATGGGGTAAGGCTTGGAAGACTGTGAACGCCTCCCGTCCTAAAAGAGCGTGATAACCACTGCTGAATGGGGCCACTTGGAATGTAATTTCTTTGGACCTATAATTATCCGGCGTGCCGAATACCACATCTAGTGTGATTTTCCCAGCACAGCGTGCTTCCCGACTGGGATGATTCCTCTAAAGGTTGTGCTACTTCGCTCAATGCGGTTCCAGTCTATTTCCATCTTTTGAAGAGTTTCCTCATAGATGAGGTTTAGCCTGCTGCCGCCGTCCATGAGTACTTTGGTGAGTCGAAAGCCATCCACGATCGGGCTGAGGACCAGTGCGGCTGGTGCTCGGGCTGTTCGGAATTTAGGTTCATCACTGGCATTGAAGGTGATAGCCGTGTCACTCCATGGATTTATTGTTGCGACGTGGAAGTTTTGGGCCATGCTGCGGAGTGTTTGCTTGCGCCTATTATTTGACGCGAAGGTCTCAAAGACTGTTAACACCGTATTGTTATCCATGGGATGGTGCTCTGTGGTATTTGGGATAAGAAGATCCTCACCACTTTTGGCCACCTGCCGGAGTATCCAACATGCTCTAAGGTTGTGCATTGGTATTGTATCCGTTGTACTATGAATTTTGCAGGGTCCGTTGAGCCATCCTACCAGTACGGTTCCATGCCCTATAGAGGGTTTTTGCTTTTTGGTAGTTGACCCGGGTGTATGGTGATAATGCACCCTTTTATTTCAGACTGGGTTTGTATTCAGGGCCAGATTATCCCAAAAGTTTGTTTCGGTTTTCCAGGCACTTTCCATCGCACAGTACTTTCATACTATGGACGCCAAGTCAGCGAAGCATGTTATCTCATGGCGATTTATGGCGTTAAGGATTCCCTTGTCCGTGCAATTACTGCAGAAAAATAGGATTGCGTATTCCTCGCGACAGTCCTTAACCTTATTCATCGCAAGGAGGAATCTGGCCCAATAGTGATGTACTGTTTCCTGGGGCTCTTGCCTGATGTGGGGAAGATCGCTTATGTTTGGGTGGGTGGGTGGAATTAATCCGAACCCTTACCCGATCTGGGATCCAGGGGCCGAGGAGTTTCCAATTTTGGAAGTTCCGGTTCCGGGGTGTTACCCGATAATCCTGGCCCGCTGCCTGACTCTAAGTTCAGGGATTGGATGTGGTCCTCCCACGAACGGGCGTCCGGTTCGGAGAGCTCGGGAATCCGGACATAGTTGGTCCTCAAGATAGAGGAAAGGTCGCCGCATTGTTCCTCCACCACTGCAATATGATGGGTGACCGGTGGAGAGTTAATCTCCCTTTGATCGGGTTTAAGTCCAATCCGATCATAGTCCGTAGCGACTCCCAAGGCGGCGATGCGATCCAAGAGCTCATTTAAGGAGGCGAGCTCCATTGGATCCATCTGTTCGACGAGTGCCGATTTGACATGGAGGCTGTTTTCGATGACCTGGGAAGTCATCGTCGGCGCTGCGGCCGAACAGGCGGTCATGACGAAACTGCCTAGCCGGAGAGTTTGGCCGACAGCCAAAGCTCCCCCAACAGTAGTACCGTCTTTAAAGACGATACGAGACATCCTTCCTTCTGGCGACGGCACAGAGGAGCTCTCAATGAAAGCACCAATGTCGGTGTCAAAACCGGCGGATCTCGGGTAGGGGGTCCCGAACTGTGTGTCTAAGGTAGATGGTAACATGAGGCAGGGGACACGATGTTTTACCCAGGTTCGGGCCCTCTTGATGGAGGTAAAACCCTACGTCCTGCTTGATTTATTCTTGATTATATGAGTATTACAAGAGTTGATCTACCACGAGATCAAAGAGGCTAAACCCTAGAAGCTAGCCTATGGTATGATTGTATGTTGTCCTACGGACTAAAACCCTCCGACTTATATAGACACTGGAGGGGGCTAGGGTTACACAAGGTCGGTTACAAAGGAGGAGATATACATATCCGTATTGCCTAAGCTTGCCTTCCACGCCAAGTAGAGTCCCATCCGGACATGAGACGAAGTCTTCAATCTTGTATCTTCATAGTCTAACAGTCCGGACAAAGGATATAGTCTGGCTCTCCAGAGACCCCCTAATCCAGGACTCCCTCAACCACCATCGCCGCGGCCACTCCGTGCTTCTCCACCGACCGACGTCACAGCCGGCGTGCTCCGTGAAGTTCGCCGCTGTCGAGCCCCTGCCTCGACCTCGCGACCCCGCGCCTCCCTCCTGCAACACCTAAAAGCCACTAGGAGGTGTGCTCCCGTGTTGGGCAGGAGCTCCTGCAGTCTCGCCGGTCGCCTCCCCGCCATCATCGCGCCTTCCGACATCGTCCAGACCTCATTGACTCCTTAGGTTGTCCCTGTTGGCCTCGGCTTCAAGACCTTAATGGCGTGGCTAGAACCCCACCAAGTTGTTACCTGGTGCACCTACGATGTGTTGTCGTGGACACACCCAAAATGTGTTTCAGAACCAAGCGTCAAGTACCGTGAGTCCAAAGATCTTGGATGCACCAAGTCCCTCGATGACAAGTTCCTCTCTAAACGTGTACGACTATAGCCGGTGTGCATTTTTTTCAAGTCCGACAACGATTGTGTACAACTACCGACACTCGCAGATTTTGGACTCACCAAGTTCCATTTCAAAATGTTCAACTACATCCGATGTGGATTTCGACAACTGCCCGGAGCCCTCGGATCCGTCAAGTTCCACTACCGCCGACTAGTACGACAACCGTTGCAAAAACGAGACCGTTAAGACCTGATCGACAAGTACCCCGACGACCTTGTACCACTATCATCGCAATACCGCGACTACCTCTACCGACGACGCCGAACATCTACGGTCGTGTATGACTACTATTGCCCGAAGAACCGTGGGTCACAAGACTCGTGTACAACTACCATCATCGTGTACCACTACTTCCACTACCGTCGCGAGAACGTCTACTTCCATCCACACCGCTTTGAACTCGGTCCACCCCAAAGAGACATGCTTCGAAAGTATAACGTCGAAATGAAGCCCGTGAACGAATGCATGTGTGTTGTATAAGATGCATGGTTGGTTGTTGTATTCGCCCGTGAACGTTTGTTGTTCCTCCTCGTTGCCATGCCGTCCACCCGTGGGAACCCGGTAACTGGGATCACCCCACCATCTTTTGCATGCTCCCGCCACACTTCCTTTGCACCGGTACCTCCATGAGCTACTGGAACCGATATGTTGCCATGGCATCGTTTTCGGATTCGTTGTCATGGCACCCCTTTCGTTTCCGCCATGATGACAACATGCTTCATATCATGCTCTTGTCAACATTTCCAAATTGCATAAAACTTGCACATGTCATCCGCATCATGATAATAACATTTAAAATGTTTAAAATTGTTGTTGCATTAAATTGCTAATGCACATGAGGATTTACCGGGATTGTTATTTGATGTTTCTGGCCTCATTTAACATGCCTAACTGTGTATTTTACTCATGTTTCACCCCTTGCCATCTTTAATAACATTTAATATTGTTGGGTACATAAACGAGAGATAAGTGAGTAATTGAATGTGGTGTTTCATCAATATGCAACTCGTTGCATATTGAGCTCCACTTAATTTGTAGTATTGTTTGTGCACTTTGCCATGCCATGTTTCATTAAACCGGACATGCATCATACTTGATTGTGCATCATGCCATGTTTATGTGATGGTTGTTTACTATGTTGCTTGCTTATTTCCGGGTTGCTTCTCTCATTAGCTTCGGTTTCGTCCCGGAGTTGTGAGGATTCGTTCTACTACATCCGTTTGCCTTCTTCATGGACTCGTTCTTCTTCCTTGCGGGATTCAGGCAAGATGACCATACCCTCGAAATCACTTCTATCTTTGCTTTCTAGTTGTTCGTTCTATCGCTATGTTGTGCTACCAACCACTTGTTATATCATGCCTCCCATATTGCCATGTCAAGCCTCTAACCCACCTTCCTAGCAAACCGTTGTTTGACTGTGTTACCGCTTTTGCTCAGCCCCTCTTATAACGTTTCTAGTTGCAGGCTCTATTGGAAAAGGCAGTGCCTAGGAGGCGCTTAGGCACGCCTAGGCGCTAGGCAATGGCCAAACGCCCCGCCTAGGGCATAAATGGAGCTCTAGGCAGGGCAAGCAAGGAATTGCCTACACAAGCAAGAAATCATGCCACATATTGCACTTATGTGCCAAATGGGTTATATGCAATGACAGTAGACGGTAATTAACTTATTTATATGCCCTAAAATAATATAAGCACCCATATAATAATCACAAATACACTATGAGTAAATACTATATTACCGCCTAGGCCGCGCCTAGCGCGCTTATGCACCGCCTAGGCACTAGGCGAAGACCAACCGCCTCGCTTACACCTACTGCTTTTTCCAACCACTTGCAGGTGAAGTTGAAGTTTGTTCCATGTTGGAACATGGATATGTTGGGATATCATAATATCTCTTATTTTAATTAATGCATCTACACACTTGGTAAAGGGTGGAAGGCTCGGCCTTATGCCTGGTATTTTCTTCCACTCTTTCCGCCTTAGTTTCCGTCATACCTGTGTTGTGTTCCTTGATTTTGCGTTCCTTACGTGGTTGGCTGTAATGGGAACACCTTGACAGTTCGCCTTGAATAAAACTCCTCCAGCAAGGCCCAACCTTGGTTTTAACATTTGCCACCTAAGCCTTTTACCTTGAGTTCCGCGGACTCAAGGGTCATCTTTATTTTAAACCCCTAGGCCACTGCTCCTCTTAGTGTTGGTCCAAACTAGAGCACCTTGCGGGACCGTCCCTTGGTAACTTGGGTTATGTTGGTACTCGTATGCTTAGCTTATCCGGTGTTCCTTGAGAACGAGATATGTGCAGATCCTATCGGGATTTGTTTGCACAGTCGCGTGGTCTTGCTGGTCTTGTTTTACCATTGTCGAAATGTCTTATAACCGGGATTCCGAGACTGATCGATTCTTTTCGGGAGAAGGAATATCCTTCGTTGACCATGTCAGATTGTGATGGGCTAAGTTGGGACACCCCTGCAGGGTATAAACTTTCGAGAGCCATGCCCGTGGTTATGTGGCAGATGGGAATTTTTTTAATATCCTGTTGTAGATAACTTGACACTTGACTTAATTAAAATGCATCAACCGCGTGTGTAGCCGTGATAGTCTCTTTTCGGCGGAGTCCGGGAAGTGAACACGGTCTTGTGTTATGCTTGGACGTAACTAGTTTAAGGACCATTTCTTGATCACTTCTAGATTCTCGACCATTGCGTTGCTTCTTTTCTTGCTCTTATTTGCGTAAGTTAGCCAGCATATTTGCTTACTGCTTGCTGCAGCTCCACCTCATTACCCTATCCTACCCATAAGTTTAAATAGTCTTGATCTCACGGGTGTGAGATTGTTGAGTCCTCGTGACTCACAGATACTTCCAAATAGTTGCAGGTGCCGATGATACCAGTGCAGGTGACGCAACCGAGCTCAAGGGAGAGCTCAATGAAGACCTTGGTCGTTGCTATGTGTCTTTTCCGATTGATCAGTAGTGGAGCCCAGTTGGAACGACCGGGGATCTGGCATTTGGGTTGTCTTCTTTAATTTTGGTTCCATAGTCGTACCTTGATTGTACTCTGGATGATGTATGTTTAACTTGTTGTTTGTGTGAAGTGGTGATTGTAAGCCAACTCTTTATCCCTTTCTTATTCAGTACATGGGATTGTGCGAAGATTACCCCTCTTGCGACTAAACCACCATGCGGTTATGCCTCTAAGTCGTGCCTCGACACGTGGGAGATATAGCCGCATCGTGGGCGTTACAAGTTGGTAATCAGAGCCATCCCCGACTTAGAATCACCCTGCTTGATCGAATCGCTGACGTTGTTGAGTCTAGAACAAAATGTTTTGAGTCTTAGTATTATATATATCGGAGAGTAGGATTCTTTTTACTCCTCAATCCCTTCGTCGCTCTGGTGAGGCCTCCTGACGTAGAAGTTTTGACTTTTCTCTCCTCAAATTTCATGAAAAAAAATTAGGATCACGCGAGTATCTTGGAATCTTCCGATAGTCTTGTGACGAGAACATTGTTCTTGGTGCCCCCTGACAATTAGGGGTTGTGGCAGTTTCCCGGGGAGTTGAGCTCCGAGGTGTTCTCGTCACAATTTTATCGTTGCAATTCTAGAATACATGTGTTTTCACCGACATCAAAAATCTCGTTTATGCAGTTGTTGGTGAGATAACCTCGACGCCACCCAGTACTGGGGCTGGAGTTCGGGAGTATTTTCATAACTCATATAATGGACGCTTTTCGAAGGTTGAGGTACACGATTTCCATAGATTTCTTAGTTATGTGTTGATGGATGGATACAACTGGATGTAGGGATTGTTAGTTTGGGTGAGATATTATGCTTCCACTATATCCCCAACACCAGATTGCATAACCAGAAAATTTTGGGAGTTTATAGGTGGGAATTCAATTATCTCGTAGGATATCTTTCCAACAGACACATGATACAATATGGGTTCTATCATATGTTTGTTCCGGCTTATTCTACAAGGCAATCCTTTGTTTTGTTTTGGTTTGTGGTATTCGAGTTGCTTCAATGTCAAGTGTGATTCCATATCTTTTCTAAGCGGCGTTCTCATATTTATATGTGGATCTAATCCTTCGTGATCATCAAGATGGCCATGGAAATTCTTTCCAACCAGTGCGATTCTCTTCAAGATGATCCTATCATTTTTCCCATTCGCAAGATCCAATATCAGTTTTTCCTCAACGGTGTTTGTTTCATCCATACCCAGTTGCCTTTGTTTTCCCGCCCTCCCACCCTTTTCCTTCAAGGAATTAGATTTCTTAATCAAGTATCCATTTTATTCATGTGAAGTCTCTTCATTCTTTTCAATCAATGTTCTTACCTGGTGCTTCTCATGAAGATGCTCTACAATTTTATCATTCTTCATTCTTTTTCTTCTCTGGTGGATGCAATTCAAGCTTTCGGTGTTGATCATATACTTTCCTCGTTTCAAATGTTTTCTCATGCCGGTGCACCCCCTAATCGCTCACCTCTCTCTATTCATGTCCGAAGTGCCGAAGATATCTCAAAAGATTCATGTTTTCACTCCTAATCCGTTCAAGCTATTTTGAGGATGTTATCTCTTTTGAGCCGTTTAATTCAACCGGTGCAATCTTTCTTTTAAATCGTTCAACGGTGTATCTTTTGAGTGGGCCTTAACCCACAGGTCTTTTCCCAGGATCTTACCTGACTCTTCTAATTTTCCCGGAGCTATTCTAAAATTCATTTCAAAGTTTGACGTAAGAATGAGTTATCACCAGTCAAATGTCTTTCACCAAGATCTTTCAAATTCTTTTCATCGTTGGTTCAACCTTCTTATTCTTCATTCCGGAGTGCCTTAATAATTCATGGTGGTGCTTCTCATCATCATTCTCAACATTTGAAGACTGAAGAAGAGTTTTTCCTCCAAATCTTACATTTCTCTCAGAGATGCGTGGTTCTAGCTTGATGCCATCCTCACATAATTGTTTTCGATTGTGAGAATTCTTTTCACCCATCCGAAGCAATTCAGGAGTCTTTTCAGTTTGATTCTCCGGAACCCATCATCTCAGAATTATTAATTCCAGCTTTCATCTCATTCTCCAAATCTTGCTGGTGAATTGTGCCTCTGCTACTTTCATTTTCAGTTCTTACGGTGGTTTATTCAAGATTTCTCTTCCTTCGTTATCATAGCTATTCATTCTTTCTTTCCAAATCCCACTGGTGATGACATCAAGACCTTCTCAAGTTTGTGCCATATCTCCCTTAATTCTTTCTACGAGAATAAGTAGTTTGCCAAATCCACTGCTTGTCATCAATTTAAATTGGTGAAGGATACACATAACGTAATTCTTATTCTGGCTTATTCCAAGTGTTTAATTCTTTTATACCGGAGTTTGTTCGTGATATCAATTTCTCGGTTCGAGGTGCTTCATCTTTTCTTATCCGAAGTTCCATGTTTTCTGCATTATATCATCAGGAAGATCCATCTAAATCATTGCAAGGCTTCATTTTATTCTTTTCAATCTTCTTTTCCTCACGACCTTCTTTTTATCTATCCAGAGTTCTTCGAGAGTTTATTCATGGTGGTTCATCAAGGATTCTTTTCATTCATTAATTGTTCTTCAAGATCTCTCTCAAAGTTAAGATCCGCGAAGTGATACTCTCAAATAAACATGGTGCACAACACATGTTTTGTTTTGAGGAGTTCAAGTATTCTTCATCTTGCATTCCGAAGTGCAATTCTCTCTATCTTATCTTTTGAGGTGGTTTTATGTCACTCTTGACAATTTCCCTTCATGTGTCATGATTCAATAGTTGTCAAGAATGAGATAATTAAACCCATAAATTTCTTCGAGCATGAGCTCTTCTCAATCCATCAATCTCTTCGTTGGAGTTATCTTGGGTTATATTTCACCTAAAGCCTTCCCTAAGGAATGTTGCTATTGTGGTGCTTATCAATAATCCAAGTTTCCTCCTATTCTCACGATGAAAGAAGTTTTCATCTCTTCGTTGCTCTCAAGCAAGCAATTGATTCCGTTAGTGGCAGAATTTCACCTCAAATTTTGAGAAGTTTTTCCATAAGCCCACTACAAGCTTTTTTCGTTTCGTTGTCGGTTTTCCAACATCTCTGTATAACCTTCTTGGAGGGGTGCTTCCAAAGCTCAATTGTGGCAGAAGCTGGCATTTTCTTCTCCCTTCTGTTATTCCAATGATCTATCTTCTATTCTTTCTTTCGGAGACTTTGTGATGTTGCTCTCTTCACTCATCATCTCGAATTGTGAGGACCGTGTTCTTTTTGTGCTTATCCATTTCCAACCGGAGTGTCGTGCCCTCTTTTCAAGTTCTTCCCATCTTGTCAAGTTTTTCCTCCCTTCTCAGTCGGAGTGCTGTTCAAATTATATCATTCTTATTCCTCCTCTATCTTGTTTTAACAGGAGTGTTCTGTCTATCATTCCTCTTCTAACCGGAGTCTCATCCAAGTGCTTTTTTGCCATGTTCATATTTTATGCCTTCCATTTCCAACTGGAGTGTTGTCGTAATTGATCCTTATCGTTCCTTGTACATCTCGTTTCAACCGGAGTGCTTGCATCTACCTCTTGTCCATTGTAACACTTTTCTTGTGTCTTTCAAACTACAAGGTTCTCGTAATGTTCCTTGTTACTCTTTTCTAACGGAGTGTTTTAAACTTTGTTCATCTTCGTTGTATTCTTTCATTCAATTTGTTCAACCTCTCAAGGTTTGTGGTTTCACCCATTTGTCAAAGAAGCAACTTAGTTTTACTTCTTCTCTTCCTCTTCTGTTTTCTCTTCGGTGCCATCCTAGATCTCGGGATGAGATCCTCTTGGAGTGGTGCAGTGTTGTAACGCCCCAAGACCGGCGCTCCATATGCCTTCCATGTTTTCCGAGTTTTCGTCATGTGTTTTGTCTGCTTACTGCAGTAATCATTGCATATTTTGCATTGCATCATGTCATCATGTCATTAATCTTTGAAACTCAACTAAATAAAATGCATAGATCCTTGATCTATTTAAATTGAGGAAATTCACATGGTGATTGCTCTTTATAACATATCCTCCCAATATTAGGCAGCTATATTAAATATTTCATTAATTTGGAATTCACCATAACACACTTGCAAAATATCCCAATGCCTTTGTTATCTTAATTCTTGGTCTCCAACCTTGCCATATATTCTTTCATAATATTCCGAAGCTCCACCAAAAATCCGAACATTTTTGGACCTTCCTTTTACCAAGTCCTAGTTCAAACCCATTTGAATTAAATTCAAATGAGTTTAAATTTACATCTTTCAATCATGACCTTTTCTATTTTCTCGGAACAAGCATATTTTTGTGAGTCAGGGAAAATAATCCCATGCCCAAACTCTTTAACCTTTTCTTCACACCTTTTTCTTTCTTTGCATTTATTTTTCTGCTATGCAAAATAAGAGAAGAGGGGAGAGAGGAGCCAGCCCAGCCAGCCTTTTAGGCCCGACCGACTAGGCCGGCCCTTAAGGCCCAGCCAAACCCTCCTCCTAAGCCCTAGCCTAATCGAACCCCCCCTCTCGGTCCCCATCTCCTTCCCTCCAGCGCCCCCAGTGCCCGACCCCATCTCCCTCTCCTCGCGCTCGATCCATCTCCCTTCGTGTGCCAGCACCCGACCCTCCTCCGTGCCGACCCACCTCCATGGCCGCCGAGCCACCGCCTTGCACCGCCCCTCCCCCTCGCGTCCTCGTTGTGATCCCGTGTGATGCCTCGCGACCCTGTTGCTCACCGAAGAGCCATGCCCCGCCGCCTCCTCCGCCGCCTCGCCTCACAGCCAAGGTCGCCGCCCGTTCGTCACCTCCGCCGCAAGGGCATCGCACCCAACCCCCTCATCGAGGCCACGGATGCTCGCGGCCCTGCCTTCTGCATCGACCACCACCGCCGCGGCCGCTCTATGCTTCTCCACCGACCGATATCACAGCCGGCGTGCTCCGCCAGGATCCGGTGGATCTCGGCTTCCCCTGCGACTCTGCCGCCCTGCCATGTTCCCTGGCGGCCCGAACCTCCCCTGCTTAGCCAAGTTCACCACTGCCGAGCCCCTGGCTCAACCTCGCGACCCCACGCCTCCCTCTTGCAGCACCTGCAAGCCACTAGAAGGTGTGCTCCCGTGCTGGGCAGGAGCTCCTCCAGTCTCGTCGGTCACCTCCCCGCCATCATCCCGCCTTCCGACGTCGTCCTGACCTCGTTGACTCCTCAGGCTGTCCCTGTTGACCTCGTCTTGAAGACCTTAACGACGTGGCCAGAACCCCACCAAGTTGTTACCTGGTTCACCAGCGATGTGTTGTCGTGGATACACCCAAAACGTGTTTCGGAACCAAGCGTCAAGTACTGTGAGTCCGAAGATCTTGGATGCACCAAGTCCCTCGACGACAAGTTCCTCTCCGAACATGTACGACTACAGCCGGTGTGCATTTTTGTCAAGTTCGACAATGATTGTGTACAACTACCAACGCCCGCAGATTTTAGACGCGCCATGTTCCATTTCAAAATTTTCAACTACATACGATGTGGATTTAGACAAGTACCATGACGCCCGGGGCCCTTGGATCCGTGAAGTTCCACTACCGCCGACTAGTACAACTACCATCGCAAAAACGAGACCGTCAAGACTGGACCGACAAGTACCCCGACGACCTTGTACCACTATCATCGCAATACCGCGAGTACCTCTACCGACGACCCGGAAAATCTATGGTCGTGTACGACTACCGCTTCCCAAAGAACCGTGGGTCACAAGACTCATGTACAACTACCATTATCATCTACCACTCCTTCCACTACCGTCACATGAACGTCTACTTCCATCCACACCGCTTTGAACTCGATCCACCTCGAAGAGACACGCTTCAAATGTATAACGTCGATGAACGAATTCATGTGTGTTGTATGAGATGCATGGTTGGTTTTTGTATTCTCCTGTGAACGTTAGTTGTTCCTCCTCGTTTCCATGCCGTCCACCCGTGTGAACCCGATAACTAGGATCACCCCACCATCTTTTGCATGCTCCCGCCACACTTCCTTTGCACCGGTATATGGCATCATTTTCGGATTCGTTGTCGTGGCACCCCTTTCGTTTCTGCCACGATGACAACATGCTTCATATCATGCTCTTGCCAACATTTACAAATTGCATAAAACTTGCACATGTCATCCGCATCATGATAATAACATTTCAAATGTTTAAATTTTTTGTTGCATTAAATTGCTAATGCACATGAGGATTTACTGGAATTGTTGTTTGATGTTTCCGGCCTCATTTACAATGCCTAACTATGCATTTTACTCATGTTTCACACCTTGCCATGTTTAATAACATTTAATATTGTTGGGTACATAAACGAGAGAGAACTAAGTAATTGAATGTGGTGTTTCGTCAATATGCAACTCGTTGCACATTAAGCTCCACTTAATTTGTAGTATTGTTTGTGCACTTTGCCATGCCACGTTTCATTAAACCAGACAGGCATCATACTTGATTGTGCATCATGCCATGTTTATGTGATGGTTGTTTACTATGTTGATTTCTTCTTTCTGGTTGCTTCTCTCGTTAGCTTCAGTTTCGTTTCGGAGTTGTGAGGATTTGTTGGACTACGTCTGTTTGCCTTCTTCATGGACTTGTTCTTCTTCCTTGCGGGATCTCAGGAAAGATGACCATACCCTCGAAATCACATCTATCTTTGCTTGCTAGTTGTTCGTTCTATCGCTATGTCGCGCTACCTACCACTTGTTATATCATCCCTTCCATATTGCCATGTCAAGCCTCTAACCCACCTTCCTAGCAAACCGTTGTTTGTCTATGTTACCGCTTTTGCTCAGCCCCTCTTATAGCGTTGCGAGTTGCAGGTGAAGTTGAAGTTTGTTCCATGTTGGAACATGGATATGTTGGGATATCATAATATATCTTATTTTAATTAATGCATCTATATACTTGGTAAAGGGTGGAAGGCTCGGCCTTATGCCTGGTGTTTTGTTCGACTCTTTCCGCCTTAGTTTTCTTCATACCGGTGTTATGTTCCTTGATTTTGTGTTCCTTACATGGTTGGGTGCTATGGGAACCCCTTGACAGTTCACCTTGAATAAAACTCCTCCAGCAAGGCCCAACCTTGGTTTTAACAATTGCCACCTAAGCCTTTTCCCTTGGGTTCCGCAGACTCAAGGGTCATATTTATTTTAAACCCCCCGGAGTGCTCCTCTGAGTGTTTGTCCGAACTAGAGCATCATGCGGGACCGAACCTTGGCAACTTGGTTTATGTTGGTACTCGTACGCTTAGCTTATCTGGTGTGCCCTGAGAACGAGATATGTGCAGGTCCTATCGGGATTTGTCGGCACAGTCGGGTGGTCTTGCTGGTCTTGTTTTACCATTGTCGAAATGTCTTGTAACCGGGATTTCGAGACTGATCGGGTCTTTTTGGGAGAATGAATATCCTTCGTTGACCGTGAGAGCTTGTGATGGGCTAAGTTGGGGCACCCCTGCAGGGTATAAACTGTTGAGAGCCGTGCCCGCAGTTATGTGGCGGATGGGTATTTGTTAATATCCGGTTGTAGATAACTTGACACTTGACTTAATTAAAATGCATCAACCGTGTGTGTAGCCGTGATAGTCTCTTTTCGGTGGAGTCCGGGAAATGAACACGGTCTTGTGTTATGCTTGCACGTAAGTAGTTTTAGGATAACTTCTTGACCACTTCTAGCTTCTCGACCATTTGCGTTGCTTCTCTTCTCGCTCTTATTTGCGTATGTTAGCCACCATATTTGCTTAGTGCTTGCTGCAGCTCCACCTCATTACCCTATCCTACCCATAAGCTTAAATAGTCTTGATCTCACGGGTGTGAGATTGTAGAGTCCTCGTGACTCACAGATACATCAAAACAGTTGTAGGTGCCGACAATACCAGTGCAGGTGACGCAACCGAGCTCAAGTGAGAGCTCGATGAAGACCTTGGTCGTTGTTATGTGTCTTTTCCGATTGATCAGTAGTGGATCCCGGTTGTAACGATCGGGGGTCTAGCATGTGTGCTTGTCTTCTTTTCTTTTGGTTCCGTAGTCGGACCTTGATTGTACTCTGGATGATGTATGTTTAACTTGTTATTTGCATGAAGTGGCGATTGTAAGCCAACTCTTTATCCCTTTCTTATTCAGTACATGGGATTGTGCGAAGATTACCCCTCTTGCAACTAAACCACCATTCGGTTATGCCTCTAAGTCGTGCATCGACACGTGGGAGATATAGTCTCATCATGGGTGCTATAATAAGAAATGAAAAGATCATGATCATGACACAACGAGACGATGGGTCAAAGAGAGCAACATAACCATGCCTCCGGAACAAAAGAATAGAAGATGGATTGATGGTAATAAAAGAACGGAGAATAAAATCACATATCCTTCCACAAATGAATTTGAAAAAACATCCTTACGAAGAAGGCTTGAACAGAGTCGTTGAAAAATCAACAACGAAGACAATAAGCTGCTTGTGGGCTTATGAAAACATCTCAAAACTTGAGGTGAAGTTTTGCCACTAATGAAAACAATTGCTTGCTTGAGATCGACGAAGAGATGAAAACTTCTTTCGGCGAGAAGATAAAGAGAAAACTCGGATCATAGATACGCACCACAAATAGCAACATTCCCAATGGAAGGCTTTAGGTGAAATCTATACCAAGATAAACTCCAACGAAAAAAATTAGATGGGTTGAAACAACTCATGAATGAAGTGAAAAGGATGGTTTAAATGTCCCATTCTTGACAACTTGTGAATCTTGAAACACGAAGGGAAATTATCAAGAATGACATAACACCACCTCAAAAGATAATGTAGAATGAATCACATTTTGGAATGGAAGATGAAGAATACTTGAGCTCCTCGAACAAGAATATTGGTGGACCCTTCGAGAATGAATTAAATCCTTAATGAACCACCATGATGAGCCTTTGAGAGAACTCCGGTAATAAAAGAATGATCAGACGAAAAGAAAGTTCAAAAGAACAAGATGCAGCCTTGAAACCGAGAATTCGATATCATGAATGAACTCTGGAAGAAGGAATTTATGTTATGCGTATCCTTCACCAATTTAAATTGATGACAAGCAACGGAATTGGCATACTACTTATTCTCTGATTAAAGATAGAGATATAGCGCAAACTTGGGAAGGTCTTCAACAAATGACCGGTGGGATTAGGAAACAACGAGTGAATTTATATGATAACGAAGGAAGGGAAATCTTGAACGAACCACCATAAGAATTGAAAATGAAACTATCAAAGGCACAATTCACCGGGAAGAATTGGAAAACGAATAAAGATACTTGACGGAGTTTAGATAGATGAGAACGAATAGATCACGAGTTGACTAGAGAATACTTGAACGGTGCACCGGAACAATTGGGGAATTAGAGCTGAACGTTGAGAATAAATAAATCAGAAATGATGGCCTTCGTAGGAATAAAATGGAAAGAAATCATCAAATGCTTCGGATGGGTATGAAAAGAATTCTCATGATTGGAAATGATTTGAGAGGATGGCATGGAGCTAGAACCACGAATCTTCAAGAGAACGGACCAAGATTTAGGAAAAATTATTCTTCGGTTTTCAAATGTTGAGAATGATGATGAGAACGAGCATGACAATTGATGAGCCAGTCCAGAACAATGAAGAATAGAAATGATGAACCAACGATGAAAATGTTTTGAAAGCGACCTTGGAGAAGGAATATGACTGATTCATTCTTACGTCAAACTTAGAAAGAATTTGAGAATTGCTCTGGATAAATTAGAAGAGTCAGGTAAATCCTGGGAAAAGACCTGTGGGTTAGGGCCCATCCAAAAGAAACATCGTCGGAAATGGTTGCTTGAAAGAGAGATTGCACCGGTTGAATTAAATGGCTTGAATGAGAGAACAACCTCGAAATAACTCGAACGGATTAAGAATGGAAACATGAATCTTCTGAGATATCTTTAGCACACCGGATATGAATAGAGAGAGGTGAATGATTATGAGAGGCTTAGATAAGAACTTCCAACATGAAAATCATGTGAAACAAAAGGAAGAAATATAATCAACACCGAAGCTTCAATTTAGTCCACCGGGGAAGAACAGAGAACAATGAATGATGAACTTGTAGAGCATCTCCATGAGAACCACCGGGTAAGAACATTGAAGAAAAAGAATGAAGAGACTTCACATGAATAAAATGGATACTTGATTAAGAAATCCGAGTCCTTGAAGAAAAAAAGGTGGGAGGGCGGGAAAAACAAAGGAAACTTGGGATGGATGAAATGGGCACCATTGCGAAGAACTGAGGATTGATCTAGCAAATATTGAAAGGATATAATTAACTTGAAGAGAAGCACACCGGTTGGAAATATAATTGTCAAGACAATCTCGATGATCAAGAAGGATTAGTATTTACATAGAAGTATGTGAACACCACTTAGGGAAGGTATGGAATCGACACTTGACATTGAAGTAACTTGAATACCACAAATCAAAACAAAACAAAGGATAGGAACAAACATACGATAGACCCCATATCGTATCATGTTTCTGTTGGAAAGATATCATACGTGATAATTGAGTTCCCAACTATAAACTCCCGAAACTTTCTGGTTATGCAATCTGGTATTGGGGATATAGGGAGGCACAAATATATCACACAACTAACAAATCCTACACTCCAACTGTATCCATCCATCAACACAAAACCAAGAAAACCTCGGAAATCGTGTACCTCAGACCTTCGAAAACATCCAATATACTAGATATGGCAATACATCTGATCGATCTCCCCAGTACTGGGTGTCCTCAAACTACTCTCACCACAAAGAGTATAGAAGCGTTTTCGATGTCGGCGACCTCTGGTATTCGAAACTGAAACGATTAGCACTGTGACGAAAACACCTTGGAGCTCAACTACCCGGGACACTGCCACAACCCCTAAATGTCAGGAGGCACACAGACAGAATCCTCGTCACAATGATATCGCAATGATCCAACAATACCCGGTGATCCTAAAAAACATTTGAGTGAAAAAGAGGAGTGAAGTCAAAACATCTACGTTAGGAGTCCTCACCAGAGTGGTGAAGGGCATAAGGAGTAAAAAGAAATCCTACTCTCTGATATAACTAGACTCAAAACAGTTGGAGGTGAAGGAAATATGCCCTAGAGGCAACAACAAAGTTATTATTTATTTCCTTATTTCATGATAAATGTTTATTATTCATGCTAGAATTGTATTAAATGGAAACATAATACATGTGTGAATACATAGACAAATAGAGTGTCACTAGTATGCCTCTACTTGACTAGCTCGTTGATCAAAGATGGTTATGTTTCCTAACCATAGGCCTAAGTTGTCATTTGACAAACGGGACCACATCATTAGGAGAATGATGTGATTGACTTGACCCATTCCGTTAGCTTAGCACTTGATTGTTTTAGTTTACTGCTATTGCTTTCTTCATGACTTATACATGTTCCTATGACTATGAGATTATGCAACTCCCGATTACCATAGGAACACTTTGTGTGCTACCAAATGTTGCAACATAACTGGGTGATTATAAAGATGCTCTACAGGTGTCTCCGATGGTACTTGTTGAGTTGGCATAGATCGAGATTAGGATTTGTCACTCCGATTGTCGGAGAGGTATCTCTGGACCCTCTCGGTAATGCACATCACTATAAGCCTTGTAAGCAAAGCAACTAATGATTTAGTTGCGGTATGATGCATTATGGAATGAGTAAAGAGACTTGCGGTAACGAGATTGAACTAGGTATTATGATACCGACGATCGAATCTCGGGCAAGTAACATACGGATGACAAAGGGAACAACGTATGTTGTTATGCGGTTTGACCGATAAAGATCTTCGTAGAATATGTAGGAGCCAATATGAACATCCAGGTTCCGCTATTGGTTATTGACCAGAGACGTGTCTCGGTCATGTCTACATAGTTCTCGAACGCGTAGGGTCCGTGATACGTGTCCGTCGTATCTACTTTTCCAAACACTTTTGCCCTTGTTTTGGACTCTAACTTGCACGATTTGAATGGAACTAACACGGACTGATGCTGTTTTCAGCAGAATTGCCATGGTGTTATTTTTGTGCGGAAATAAAAGTTCTCAGAATCACCTGAAAATCAACAGAGATTATTTTTGGAATATATAAAAAGTACTGGAAGAAGAATCCACGTTAGGGGGCCCACACCCTGTCCACGATGGTGGGGGCGTGCCTACCCCCCTAGGCGTGCCCCCTTCCTCGTGGGGCCCCTGACGCTCCACCGACCTCAACTCCTACTCCATATATTCGTGTTCGGGGAGAAAAAAATCAGAGAGAAGGATTCATCATGTTTTACGATACAGAGCCGCCGCCAAGCCGTAAACTCTCTCGGGAGGGCTGATCTGGAGTCCTTTTGTGGCTCCGGAGAGGGGAATCTGTTGCCATCGTCATCAACAACCTTCCTCCATCACCAATTTCATGATGCTCACCGCCGTGCGTGCGTAATTCCATCGTAGGCTTGCTGGACGGTGATGGGTTGGATGAGATTTATCATGTAATCGAGTTAGTTTTGTTAGGGTTTGATCCCTAGTGTCCACTATGTTCTGAGATTGATGTTGCTATGACTTTGTTATGCTTAATGCTAGTCACTAGGGCTAGAGTGCCATGATTTTAGATCTGAACCAATTATGTTTTCATGAATATATGCGAGTTCTTGATCCTATCATGCAAGTCTATAGTCACCTATTATGTGTTATGATCCGTTAACCCCGAAGTGACAATAATCGGGACCATTACCGGTGATGACCATAGTTTGAGAAGTTCATGTATTCACTATGTGTTAATGCTTTGGTCCGGTACTCTATTAAAAGGAGGCCTTAATATCCCTTAGTTTCCAATAGGACCCCGCTGCCACGGGAGTGTAGGACAAAAGATGTCATGCAAGTTCTTTTCCATAAGCACGTATGACTATATTCGGAATACATGCCTAGATTACATTGATGAACTGGAGCTAGTTCTGTGTCACCCTATGTTATAACTGTTGCATGATCAATCGCATCTGACATAATTCTCCATCACAGATCCAATGCCTACGAGCTTTTCCTATATTGTTCTTCGCCTATTTAATTTTCCTTTGCTATTGTTACAATCACTATAAAACCAAAAATATTAATTTTGCTACCGTCACCACTAATTACTTTGCTACTAAACACTTTGCGGCAGATATTAAGTTTCCAGGTGTGGTTGAATGGACAACTCAGCTGCTAATACTTGAGAATGTTCTTTGGCTCCCCTTGAGTCGAATCAATAAATTTCAGTTGAATACTCTACCCTCGAAAACTGTTGTGATCCCCTATACTTGTGGGTTATCAAGACTGTTTTCTGGCACCGTTGCCGGGGAGCATAGCTCTATTCTTTGAGTCACATGAGATTTATATCTTCTTATCACTATGGAGAACTTGAAAGATCAAAGAACCAAGATTTTTCCCTTAACTACAAGGGGAGGTAAGGAACTGCCATCTAGCTCTACACTTGCTTCACCTTCTGTTTTGAGTAAACTTGCGACACCTACACATGCTATTGATTCCGATAGGTCGCATATTATTGATGATGCCACTTCTGCTTTGCATGATACTTATGATGAAACTACTTCTATGCTTGATACTATTGTGTCATTAGGTGAATTTCTTGATGAACAACTTGCTAGGGCTAGAGAGGACAAAACTATAGAACTTGATAATATTGATGAAAGTGATGATGAAGATTCTCCCCCTAGATATGAATTGCCTGTTGTTCCTGAAGGTTATGTTATGGATGAAGAAACTGCTAGAGACTTCTTAGCTTGCAATGATAGATCTGATCTTAAGAAATTATTAGCTAAGCTTAAAGAAAAGTCTTTGAATGCTAGAATGAAATATGACCATGCTTTTTCTACTTCACCTATATTTATTACTGATAAGGATTATGATTTCTCTATCGATCCTGAGTTAACTACTTTGGTTGAATCTGATCCATTTTATGGCTATGAATCAGAAACTTTTGTGGCACTAAATTATATGATATAGCCACCCTCTTTACACATGATGAGAAAACTCGCTATTACTTTTATCCTTAAGTTGTTTTCGTTCTCATTAAAGGGTGATGCTAAGACATGGTTTAATTCTCTTGATCCTGGTTGTGTGCGTAGTCCCCAGGATATGATTTATTACTTCTGCTAAATATTTCCTTGCTCATAAGAAACAGGTTGCCATAAGGGAAATATATAATTTTGTGCAAATTGAAGAAGAGAGTCTCCCACAAGCTTGGGGAGGCTTCTCTGATTACTTAATGCTTTGCCTGATCATCCTCTTAAGAAAAATGAAATACTTGATATCTTTTATAATGGACTAACCGATGCTTCCAGAGACCACCTGGATAGTTGTGCTGGTTGTGGTTTCAGGGAAAGAACTGTTGATCAGGCTGAATTGTTATTGAATAATATGTTGACTAATGAAAATAATTGGACACTTCCTGAACCAAATCCTAATCCAACTCCGAAGAAAAGGGGTATTCTATTTCTCAGTCCTGAAGATATGAAAGAGGCAAAGAAATCTATGAAAGAAAAAGGTATTAAAGCTGAGATGTTAAGAATTTAACACCTATTGAAGAAATCCATGGTCTTGATAACCCGACACAGGTAGTAAAGGTAAATTCTCTCTATAGATTTGATAAATGTGAAGTTCCATTTACTAAGTTTGCTAGCCAATGCTTGGACGAGTTTGATGACTTTATGGTTAAAGAAGAAATCTTCAATGCTTATGTCAGTAGACAATTGAAACACAATGCTGATATGCTTGAACACTTAAACTTATTAGTAAATATTCTTCTATGGTTACCACTCAAGTAGAACAAGTACTTAAGGCTCAGAATGATATGCTCAATGAATTAAATAATAAGAAGAATGATAATGTTGTTAGAGTTATGACTAGAGGTGGTAAGATGACTCAGGAACCTTTGTATCCCGAGGGCCATCCTAAGAGAATTGAGCAAGATTCTCAGAGAACTAATATTGATGCACCTAGTCCTTCTAAGAGGAAGAAAAAGAAAAATGATAAGACTTTGCATGCTTCTAGTGAACCTGTCGTTGACAAACTTGAGAATCGCAATGATATTTCTATTTCTGATGCTGAAACACAATCTGGTAATGAACATGAACCTAGTGATAATGTTAATGATGATGCCCATGTTGATGCTCAACCTAGCAATGATAATGATGTAGAGATTGAATCTGTTGTTGATCTTGATAACCCAAAATCAAAGAATCAACGTTATGATAAGAGACATTGTTGCTAGGAAGCACGGTAAGGAAAGAGAACCATGGGTTCAGAAACCCATGCCTTTTCCTCCTAAACCATCCAAGAAAAAGGATGATGAGGATTTTGAGCGCTTTGCTGAAATGATTAGACCTATCTTTTTGCGTATGTGTTTGACTGATATGCTTAAAATGAACCCTTATGCTAAATATATGAAGGAAATTGTTACAAATAAAAGAAAGATACCGGAAGCTGACATTTCCACCATGCTTGCTAATTACACTTTTAAGGGTGGAATGCCAAAGAAACTTGGAGATCCCGGAGTACCAACTATACCATGCTCCATTAAAAGGAACTATGTTAAAACTGCTTTATGTGATCTTGAAGCCGGTGTTAGTGTTATGCCTCTCTCTTTATATCATAGACTTGGTTTGAATAAGTTGACACCTACTGAAATATCTTTACAAATGGCGGATAAATCAACTGCTATACCTGTCGGTATTTGTGAGGATGTGCCTGTTATGGTTGCAAACGTTACTATTTTAACGGACTTTGTTATTCTTGATATTCCCGAGGACGATAGTATGTCTATTATTCTTGGAAGACCCTTTTTTAATACTAAAGGGGCTGTTATTGATTGCTATAAAGGCAATTCACTCTTCATGTTAATGGTAATGAGCATACGGTACACTTTCCGAGGAAACAAGCTTAAGTCCACAGTATCAATTCTATTGGAAAAATTTCAACAATTACTATTGGAGGTTTTGAACTTATTCTTCCTACTGTCAAGAAGAAATATGATATTCTTATTGTTGGGGATGTGCATATCCCCGTTGAGGTAACCTAGTATTATTCGAAAATTCTCCAGTTTCATGTTATTCGAAATGAGTTTGTTAACAAGACCTGATCAACCTTGTTAGTGGATTCCTTTTGATGAGCATGAGATGGATGAATTTAGAAAACACAACCATCTGTACCCCCTTTTTACTTTCTGTTATTTATATTAAATAAAGCAAAATAGTATTTCCTATCTATTTTCTGAATTATCCTAGCAATAAAAAATACTCTGGAAATAAAAGTTCTCCAAATGCCCTGATAATTAAATATGATATTTTCTAGAATATTTGAGAATATCTGGCACTAAGAACATAGCAGGGGGAGTAGCCACGTGCCCACAAGGGTGGAGGGCGCGCCCACCCCCTTGGGCACTTCCCCTGCCTCGTGGACCCCACGTGGGTCCCCTCCACTTATTCTAGCCACCACACACTCCTTCCTCCAAAAAAAATAACTAGCCAGCTCAAACCTGAGTTCTTGCTCATCTTGCTGCCATTTTCGATCTCCTTGCTCAAAGCTCCATTCACAAAACTACTTTGGGGGATTGTTCTTCGGTATGTGACTCCTCCAATGGTCCAATTAGTTTTTGTTCTAGTGCTTTATTCATTGCAAAAAATTTCTGCTTAGGTGACCCTGTTCTTGAGCTTGCATGTCAAATTTATATGGTCAAAAGTAGTTTTAATGCATGATATAGCCTCTAGGCACTTGTAGGAGTAGTTGCTATCAATCTTGTTGAGTTTGGTTCACTTTTATTTTTGAGTTACTAAAAATTTCAGAAATTTTTCAGAAGAAGAAATATGTTTAGGAAAATGTACCAAGGTGGTTCCTCAAGGAAGCAAGGACCAAGGCCCACAAAACGCGAGCCAGACAATGAACTACCGAGAGATGCTCAATTGTGGCCTTGTGAATGGCCGTCAGAGGACTTCATGGTTCGAGCAGGAATCAAGGAGGAATTTGAAGCATATGTGCGTAATGCCGTTCTTGAGAGCTTTGTGGCAGATAAGTGCCGTCAGTACCTCTATTTAACCGATTCATTTGTGAGAAGGTTTAAATTTACGTCATCACGCAATTCTCAAACTGTCCTATTTGATCTTTATGATAAATCTTATACCATGGACTTAGAAGATTTTAACACTGCTTGTAAACTCCCACAGTGGGGTAATGTTAGTGAACCTCGTAAATCTGAATATAAAGACTTTCTTGCTATTATAAGTGTCGGGGAATCTAGGGAAATCACTCAAGCTACCATAGGGAGCATTCATTTTCCTGCAATACATTATTTTGCTCTGTTCATAGGTAGATGCATAAATGGTAAGGATGAGGCATGTCACATGTGTGTTCCTGATCTTAGTGTTCTCAAGAGTGTTGTATTAGGAGATAGACAATATAACTTGGGGGCCATTGTTGCACGTAGGTTGCATAATAATAGTATTGATGGAGATTTCTTTGGTGGAATTTATGCAACCCGTTTAGCTAATTTTCTTGAGATACCCATACGTGGAGATGATATTGAGTTTCCTCCTGCTTATTTATATTATAATGCCATGGTTCATCATCAGTTTGTTGAGAGGAACAATCAGTTCCTCCAGTACCGACTAATCTTCGACAGACGACGCACCTATCATGTCGCTCTCCCTGCTCCTGCTTTCTTTGACTTTCGGGCAAAAGGGAGATATGTTATAACCAGGGAGGAGGTGACCGAGTACGAGAGGAGGGCGGAGGCAGCCCGCCTCCAAGCTGCAGCTCATCAGGCAATTGCCGCTACATCTCAGTATGACCCCAGCTACAACTTTGATCCATGGGCATAGACCAACTTAGGCCAAAATCCTAAGCTTGGGGGAGTACGTATCTCTCACCGATATTACATTCATGTTCACACACTCATGCCAGTTGCCCGTGCTCATACTTTTTCATTGTAACATCCATGCTAGTTTATTTTCATTTTCTCGCTTTCTTCTTGTGTGTTTGAAAAACCTTAAGAAAAACCAAAAAAAATAGTTGTAACTTTTAGTTAGTTTACTTTCCATGCATGTAGTAGTATTAATTAAAAAGAAAACCCAAAAAGATTTCTCGTTCTTCTTTTGCTTGTTGGGAGCTTTCCCGTGTAAATAGTTTTGTTTCTTCTCTTTCCTTTGGGGTCGAGAGGAGAAGCCCGTGATGAAAATGTTGAGTGGCTATTATATGCATTATTGTTGATCTAACAAAGAGCCCATATTACCTTGTCTTCTCTCTTCAATTGAATGCTTGCAGATTCCAACTTAGTCCAATGCACATGCACTATTATTATTATCCACACTATTCGGTTGTGCAAGTGAAAGGCAATAATGACGATATATGATGAACTTATTGAGATGAGAAAAGCTGGTATGAACTCGACTTCTCTTGTTTTTGTAAATATGATTAGTTCATCGTTCCTGATTCAGCCTATTATGAAAGAAACATGTTTGCAATGACAATTAGAGATTATAGTTGCTTATTCCATGCTAAATTAGCTAAGAGTTTATAATGGTTTACCTTGCGTGCCAACATGCTATTAAAATGGTTGTGATGTGGTATGATGGGGTGGTATCCTCCTTTGAACGATTCGAGTGGCTTGACTTGGCACATGTTCACGCATGTAGTTGAAACAAAATCAACATAGACTCTACGATATTTATGTTCATGGTGAATTATATCCTACTCATTCTTGCATTCGGTGTTGATTAATTTTAATGCATGTTCATGACTGTTGTCGCTCTCTAGCTGGTCGCTTCCCAATCTTTTTCTAGCCTTCACTTGTATTAAGCAGGAATACTTCTTGTGCATCCAATTCCATAAACCCCAAAGTTATTCCATATGAGTCCACCATACCTACCTATATACGGTATCTACCTGCCATTCCAAGTAAATTTGTATGTGCCAAACTCTAAACCTTTAAATATACATTCTGTTTTGTATGCTCGAATAGCTCATGTATCAACTATGGTTATTTGTATCCTCCATGCTAGGCAGGTTATTCTCAAGAGGAGTGGACTCCGCTCCTCACTCACGAGAAAATGGTTGGTCACTGGGATGCCCAGTCCCATGCTCATATCAAATCAAAATAATTGCAAAGAAAACTCCCCCAGGATTGTTGTTAGTTGGAGGCACCCGTTGTTTCGGGCAAGCCATGGATTGATGCTTGTTGGTGGTGGGGGGGTATAAATTTTACCATTCTGCTTGGGGACCTCCTATAATGTGTGTAGCATGGAAGATATCGAGATCTCTCGGTTGCTATGTTGACAATGAAAGTATACCGCTCAAAATATTATTCATATCTATTTCAAAATCGAGCTCTGGCATGTAACACCCACGATGTGGCTATATCACCCACGTGTCGGAGCATGACTTAGAGGCATAACCACATAGTAGGCATGTCGCAAGAGGGGTAATCTTTACACATCCCATGTACTGAATAAGAAAGGGATAAAGAGTTGGCTTACAATCGCCACTTCACACAATACATAAACATAGCATTACATCATCCAGAATACAATCAAGGTCCGACTACGGAACCAAAATAAAGAAAGACCACCCCTGTTGCTAGGTCCCCGATCTCCCCAACTGGGCTCCACTACTGATCGAAAGGAAACGAAACAACATAGCGAACACGATCTTCATCGAGCTCCCACTTGAGCTCAGTTGCGTCATCTGTACTGGTATCAACGGCACCTGCAACTGTTTTGGAAGTAACTGTGAGTCACGAGGACTCAGCAATCTCACACCCTCGCGATCAAGACTATCTAAGCTTAAGGTAGGAAAAGGGGTAGTGAGGTGGAGCTGCAGCACAAAGCATATATGGTGGCTAACATACGCAAAATAAGAGCGAGAAGAGAAGCAAAGCACGGTCGTGAACTAGAAGTGATCAAGAAGTGATCCTGAAACTACTTACGTTCAAGCATAACACAAGAACAGTGTTCACTTCCCGGACTCCGCCGGATAGAGACCATCACGGCTACACACGCGGTTGATGCATTTTAATTAAGTTAAGTGTCAAGTTCTCTACAACCGGACATTAACAAATTCCCATCTGCCCATAACCGCGGGCACGCCTTTCGAAAGTTCAAAACGTTGCAGGGGTGTCCCAACTTAGCCCATCACAAGCTCTCATGGTCAATGAAGGATATTCCTTCTCCCAGGAAGACCCGATCAGACTCGGAGTCCCGGTTACAAGACAATTCGACAATGGCAAAACAAGACCAGCAAAACCGCCCGATGCACCGACATCCTGATAGGAGATGCACATATCTCATTCTCAGGGCAACACCGGATGGACACTACATACAGCTAAAACCAGCCCTCAAGTTTTCCTGAGGTGGTGCCGCAAGTGGCTCTGGTTCGGACCAACACTTAGACAAGCACTGGCCCGGGGGTTAAAATAAAGATGACCCTTGAGTCTGCAGAACCCAAGGGAAGGTGATAGGTTGTTAGGAAAATGTAAAACCAATGTTGGGCCTTGCTAGAGGAGTTTTATTCAAAGCGAACTTTCAAGGGGTTCCCATAACACCCAACCGTGTAAGGAACGCAAAATCAAGGAACATAACACCGGTATGATGAAAACTAGGGCGGCAAGAGTGGAACAAATCACAAGGCATAAGGCCGAGCCTTCCACCCTTTACCAAGTATATAGGTTCATTAAAGTAAACAATATATAATAGTGATATCCCAACAAAATTCATGTTCGAAACATGGAACAAACTCCAACTTCACCTGCAACGCTATAAGAGGGGCTGAGCAAAGCGGTAACATAGCCAAACAACGGTTTGCCAGGAAAGGTGGGTTAGAAGCTTGACATGGCAATATGGGAGGCATGATATAGCAAGTGGTAGGTATCGCAGCATGGCAATAGAGCGAGCAACTAGCAAGCAAAGATAGAAGTGATTTTGAGGGTATGGTCATCTTGCCTGCAAAGTACTCCGAGTTGACGATAGGTTGATCCTCGTAAGCATACCCAATGGGTTCCTCGATCACGAACTTGTCTCCCAGCTCTGACCAAGGCAAGAACACAAGAAAAGGAAGCCACAATCAACCACGGTGCAATGCGCAAGCAACATGATGCAAAACATGACATGATATGCGGAATGTGATATGCAATGCATATGTGTGCTCCGGAAGGAAAAGATTGAACCGGGCCTCAACTTGGAAACCCAAGAGTGCCGCTGGAAAGATGAGTTGATTTCGGACGAAATCGATATAATGATCACCGGAATCGGATGCACGGTTTGCAAATGGCAAGCAAAACAAGAATGGCACAATTC
Organism: Triticum dicoccoides; assembly: GCF_002162155.2. Lineage (NCBI taxonomy): Eukaryota > Viridiplantae > Streptophyta > Magnoliopsida > Poales > Poaceae > Triticum > Triticum dicoccoides. The sequence goes on along the minus strand of NC_041384.1, from coordinate 281,972,133 downwards.
TGCGATTAACAGCACGATGCCAACTAGAATGCAACAAGAAACTAAGCTAATGCACTCCAACATAGAAACAAAGCACATGGCAGTGATCTACTCAAGATGCTTGACAAAAGATGAACACTGAGCTACGGCTAAATCACACAAGAGCAGGTTCAAACAAGCATGGCAAAAGTGCAAAAGATATTAGCATCACAGACTTAGTGAAAATACTAGCATGTCAGGAATTAACATCAGGAAACAATGTTTAGAGCAAGCAAACAACATGGTACAGGAATAGAACATAGCAAACAAAGGAATGACATGAATCTACTCAAATCATATAACAAAAGTCCCTTACTGACCATAAGCCAAAAGGGCACAGAAAATATGATGGCACCCATGTAAACATAGCAAATTTCGTTAACAGATTCAGACTTACTGAACAAAAAATCATCCTTACTCCATAATTGCAAACAAGGACATGGATGGATAGAGCATAACCATATGTCAAAATCATCCTTACTGAACATACTCAAAAGAAGCATGGATCTCACTTTAGCAACATTAATACATGGCATAAAAATAACAACAGAGCAAAGACTTAGTTAAATTCTAAGACTATGAAATCAGCAATATTACGAGAGCTACTTTGCATTCATGTGCTAGTCACCACATTGATCACAAAATACATGGCATACACCCCTGTAAAGATGGCATGGCATAGCCCAAAACACATGTAGAGCTCATAGCCATATGCAGCACACAATAATCATGGCAAAAATGACAATTGCTCATAATCTGCTAAGTAACAGGAACTAACATTTTATAGCACTCTTGCGGTCAACAATTTGGGCATCAAGATGGACTCAAAAAAGCATGGCACAATGGAACAAAGTGAAGAGCACATCCAGATGAACAATTGATATATTATGCGCAAGAAACGAAGCTACTCACATGAAGTTATTACACGCTGAACAGAGCAATAAAATTATCAGGATCTGGGACTTAGTGGAAATCTACCCCGCGAAAACTGGACGAGGAGGTGCGGGATGGAGTGGATCGGGACGGATCCGGGGCGTTTGGTTCGGGCGGCGGGTGCATCTCATCCAACCCGGCCCAGATCAGGCCGGACTCGAACCCCGGCGAGGCGTCGCGGGCTCCAGTGACGAAGGGCGGCGGTGGAGGCGACGTCCGGCGATGCGGGGCGCGGTGCAGCCGGTGCGGGCAGCGGCGCGGAGGAGATGGAGCTGCGGGTGGAAGCGGCGGTGCAAGGGCGCGGCACAGGCGGTGATGGCGCATGGCGGCTGGGAAGCCGACGGCGAGGCGGGCGGAAGCGCCTGCGAGCAGGCGGCAGCGGTGCTTCAGGCGCGAGCGTCGGACGGCCTCGCGAGCGGCGGCGCAGGGGCGCGGGCGGGTCGGCCGCGGCGGCGGAGGGCGGCGCTGTGACATGTGGCGCGCGACGATTGGGCGTGGGGCGGAGGCGGACATGTCCGGGCATGGGGTGGATGTGTCCGGCGGCGAGAAGAGGAAGAAGACTAGGGTTTGCACCGCGAATTTTGGAGGGAGCCACAAATATATAGGTAGAGGTAGCTAGGAGAGTCCAAATGGGGAGCGGTTTTCGGCCACGCGATCGTGATCGAACGGCCGAGAGGATGGAGGGGGGTTTGTATGGGTTATTGGGCCACTTTGGAGGGGTGTTCGGCAGCAACACACACGAGGCCTTTACGGTTCCCCGGTTATCCATCAGAGTATCAATCGGAATCCAAATGGCACGAAACTTGACAGGCGGTCTATCGGTTGTGTGCCAAGGCCGGTTGGCAAATCTCGGTCCATTCCGAGAAAGTTTAACACCCACTCACAAAAAGTGGCAAAAGGGGGCGCCGGAGGACGTAGGAGTGCCGGATTGCAAAACGGACAACGAGGAAAATGCTCGGATGCATGAGACGGACACGTATGCAAATGCGATGCACAAGATGACATGATATGAAATGCATGACATGGACAAAATGCAAAACGAAGACAAAACCCAACCACGAGGGAATATCATATCGCATCTCCGGAAAAGGCAAGGGTCGGTGTAACAAATACGGAAAGTCGTATCCGGGGCATTACAACACTCCACCACTACGAGAGGATCTCGTCCCGAGATCTAGGATGGCACCGGAGGAAAAAGGAAGAGGAAGAGAAGAGGTAAAACTAAGTTGCTTCTTTGAGAAACGAGTGAAACCAATGAACCTTGAGATGTTGAGAAAACTGAAAGTAAGAATGCAACAGAGATGAACGAAGTTGAAAGCACTCCATTAGGAAAGAGGAACAAGGAAGAACAAATTCGAATAGCACTCCGGTTGAAAAGAGATGCAAGGCTTGATAAGGCGAAAAGAACTTGAGCAAAGGGCACAACAGTCCGGTTAGATGGATAAGCATGAAGAGAACACGATCCTCACACTTCGAGAGGATGAGTGAAGAGAGAAACATCACAATGCCTCCGTAAGAGGGAATAGAAGATAGATCATTGGAATGAAAGAATGGAGAAGAAAATGATAACTCCTCCGACAAATTAATTTGGAAAAATATCCTTACGAAGAAGGCTTGAACGGAGCTGCTTGTCGGCTTAGGAAAACATCTCAAAACTTAAGGTGAAATTCCGTCACTAACGAAAAGAAGATTGGATTGATAAGAACAAGGAGAAGAGAAACTTATTTTCACCGGGAGGGTAACTGAAGAACTTGGGTCATTTATAAGCACCATAAATAGAAACAATCCTTAGGGAAAGCTTTAGGTGAAATATAACCCAAGATAACGCCAATGAAGAGATTGATGTGTTGAAAAGATGTCTTGAGCGAAGAGAAAATGATGGATTTAGGTATGTCACTCTTGAAAACTTGTGAATCATGAAACACGAAAGGAAAATATCAACAATGACATAACACCACCTCAAAAGATAAGAGTGTAAGAATTTTTCTTTGAAATGCAAGATGAAGAATGCTTGAACTCCTCAAAACAAGACATGTGTTGCAAACCATGTTTATTTTAGAGTATAGCTTGGCGGATCTTAGCACCGAGAGAAATCTTGAAGAACAAATCGAGAATGAAAGGACACCTTGACGAACCACCATGTTGAGCCTCCATGAAGAACTCCGGTAACAAAAAGATGGTCAAACGAAAGGAAAGAGAAGTTGAAAACACAAGTTGAAGCCTTGTGAATGATTTAGATGGAGCTTCGCGACGAGATAATGCGGACAAAAAAAACTTGGAACTCTGGAAAAGAAAGATGAACAAAAGAAATCAAGAATTTTGATGAACCTCCGAAATAAGGAGTTAATCACTTGGATGACACAATAACAAGAATTACGTTATGTGCATCCTTCACCAATTTAGATTGATGGCAAGCAATGGATTTGGCATACTACTTATTCTCGTTGAAAGGATTACGAGAGATATAGCGTAAACTTGGGAAGGACTTCAACGATCCACCGGTAGAATTGAAAATGAATGTAGCAAAGGCAGAATTCACCGGGAAGAATATGAAGAACGAATGAAGATACTTGAGGGTAATTAGATACATGAGAACAAAGAGATCACGATCTGATTAGAGAAAACTTGAATGATGCATCGGTAAGATTTGTAGAACGAGAGCTGAAGGCTGGAATGAATATATCTTCTGAAATGATAGCCTCCGGAGAATCAAACTGACAAAGGTTCCTGAAATGCTCCGGATGATTGAAAAGAATTCTCACAATCGAAAATAATTATGAGAGGATGGCCTCAAACTAGAACCACGATTCTTCGAGAGAACGGACCAAGATTTAGAGGAAACACTCTTCTTCGGTCTTCAAATGTTGAGAATGACGACGAGAAACAACACCACGAATTGTTGAGATACTCCGGGATGACGAATTTAAAGGTTGAGCCAACGATGAAAAGAATTTGAAAGATCTTGGAGAAAAGCATTTGACTAATGATAACTCATTCTTACGTCAACTTTGAAAGATTTGAGAATAGCTCCGGTAAAATTAGAAGAGTCAGAGAAGATCCTGGGAAAAAGACCTGTGGGTTAGGGCCCACTCAAAAGAAACACCGTTGAAATGGTTACTTGCAAAGGAGATTGCACCGGTTGAATCAAACGACTTGAATGAGATAACAACCTCGAAAAAGGTTGAGCGGATCTTGAATGACAAGACGAGCCTTCTGAGATATCTTCAGCACTCCGGAATAATAGAATAGCAAGAGTGGATGATTAAGAGGTGCACCGGCATGAGAACACATTTGAAACGAGGGAAAGGAATATGATCAACACCAAAAACTTGATTTTAATCCACCGGAGAAGACAAAGAATGAAGAATATTGAACTTGTAGCTTCTTTAGCATCTTCATGAGAATCACTGAATAAGAACATTGACGGAAAGGAATGAGAGACTTCCCATCAATAAAAGGATACATGATTAAGAAATATGAGTCCTTGAAGAAACAAGGGTGGGAGGGCGGGAAAACAAAGTCAACTTGGATACGGATGAAAGAACACCGTTGAGAAGAACTGAAAGGTGGTCTTGTGAATGTCGACGTGATCGGATCCACTTGAAGAGGAGCACACCGGTTGAGAAGAAATTTAGATGACAAGCTCGATGATCAAGAAGGATTTGTATTCACATAGGAATATGAGAACACTTTCTAGGAAAGGTATGGAATCAACACTTGACATTGAAGCAACTCGAATACCACAACTGAAAATCAAAACAAAGGATTGGCTTGTAAAATAAGCCAGAAACAAACGTATGATAGATCCCATATCGTATCATGTGTCTGTTGGAAAGATATTCTAGGAGCTACTTGAATTCCCACTTATAAACTCTTGAAACTTTCTGGTTATGCAATCAGGTGTTGGGGATATAGGGGAAGCATAATATCTCACCCAAACTAAGAATCCTACATCCAGCTGTATCCATCCTTCAACACATAACCAAGAAACCTTCGGAAATCATTTAGCTCAACCTTTGAAAAGCATCTGTTATACGAGTTATGGCAATACTCCCGAACTCCCACCCCAGTACTGGGTGGCGTCGAGGTTATCTCATCAACAACTGCATAAAGGAGATTTTCGATGTCGGTGAACTCAGGTATTCCAAAACTGCAATGATAAAATTGTGACGACAACACCTCGGAGCTCAACTCCCCGGGACACTGCCACAACCCCTAAATGTCAGGAGGCACCAAGAACAATGTTCTCATCACAAAACCATTGGAACGATTCCAAGATACCCACGTGATCCTAAAAAAATCATGAAATTTGAGAAAAGAAGTGTCAAAACTCTACGTTAGGAGGCCTCACCAGAGCGATGAAGGGACTGAGGAGTAAAAAGAATCCTACTCTCCAATATATATAATCCTAAGACTCAAAACAATTTGTTCTATACTCAATAACACCAATGATTCGATCAAGCAGGGGGCTCCAAAGTCGGGGAAGGCTCTGATTACCAACTTGTAACACCCACGATGCGGCTATATATCCAATGTGTCGGAGCACGACTTAGAGGCATAAACGCATAGTAGGCATGTCGCAAGAGGGGTAATCTTTACACATCCCATGTACTGAATAAGAAAGGGATAAAGAGTTGGCTTACAATCGCCACTTCACACAATACATAAACATAGCATTACATCATCCAGAATACAATCAAGGTTCAACTATGGAACCAAAATAAAGAAAGACCACCCCTGTTGCTAGGTCCCCAATCGCCCCAACTGGGCTCCACTACTGATCGAAAGGAAACGAAACAACACAACGAACACGATCTTCATTGAGCTCCCACTTGAGCTCAGTTGCGTCATCTGTACTGGTATCAACGGCACCTGCAACTGTTTTGTAAGTAACTGTGAGTCACGAGGACTCAGCAATCTCACACCCTCGCGATCAAGACTATTTAAGCTTAAGGTAGGAAAAGGGGTAGTGAGGTGGAGCTGCAGCACAAAGCATATATGGTGGCTAACATACGCAAAATAAGAGCGAGAAGAGAAGCAAAGCACGGTCGTGCACTAGAAGTGATCAAGAAGTGATCCTGAAACTACTTACATTCAAGCATAACACAAGAACAGTGTTCACTTCCCAGACTCCACCGGAAAGAGACCATCACGGCTACACACGCGGTTGATGCATTTTAATTAAGTTAAGTGTCAAGTTCTCTACAACCGGACATTAACAAATTCCCATCTGCCCATAACCGCGGGCACGGCTTTCGAAAGTTCAAAACCTTGCAGGGGTGTCCCAACTTAGCCCATCACAAGCTCTCACGGTCAATGAAGGATATTCCTTCTCCCAGGAAGACCCGATCAGACTCGGAGTCCCGGTTACAAGACAATTCGACAATGGTAAAACAAGACCAGCAAAACCGCCCGATGCGCCGACATCCTGATAGGAGATGCACATATCTCATTCTCAGGGCAACACCGGATGGACACTACATACAGCTAAAACCAGCCCTCAAGTTTTCCCGAGGTGGCGCCGCAAGTGGCTCTGGTTCGGACCAACACTTAGACAAGCACTGGCCCGAGGGGTTAAAATAAAGATGACCCTTGAGTCTGCAGAACCCAAGGGAAGGTGATAGGTTGTTAGGAAAATGTAAAACCAATGTTGGGCCTTGCTAGAGGAGTTTTATTCAAAGCGAACTGTCAAGGGGTTCCCATAACACCCAACCGTGTAAGGAACGCAAAATCAAGGAGCATAACACCGGTATGATGAAAACTAGGGTGGCAAGAGTGGAACAATCACAAGGCATAAGGCCGAGCCTTCCACCCTTTACCAAGTATATAGGTTCATTAAAGTAAACAATATATAATAGTGATATCCCAACAAAATTCATGTTCGAAACATGGAACAAACTCCAACTTCACCTGCAACGCTATAAGAGGGGCTGAGCAAAGCGGTAACATAGCCAAACAACGGTTTGCTAGGAAAGATGGGTTAGAGGCTTGACATGGAAATATGGGAGGCATGATATAGCAAGTGGTAGGTATCGCAGCATGGCAATAGAGCGAGCAACTAGCAAGCAAAGATAGAAGTGATTTTGAGGGTATGGTCATCTTGCCTGCAAAGTACTCCGAGTTGACGATAGGTTGATCCTCGTAAGCATACCCAACGGGTTCGTCGATCATGAACTTGTCTCCCAGCTCTGACCAAGGCAAGAACACAAGAAAAGGAAGCCACAATCAACCACGGTGCAATGCGCAAGCAACATGATGCAAAACATGACATGATATGCGGAATGTGATATGCAATGCATATGCGTGCTCCGGAAGGAAAAGATTGAACCGGGCGTCAACTTGGAAACCCAAGAGTGCTGCTGGAAAGATGAGTTGACTTTGATCGAAATCGATATAATGATCACCGGAATCGGATGCACGGTTTGCAAATGGCAAGCAAAACAAGAATGGCACAATTCTGCGATTAACATCACGATGCCAACTAGAATGCAACAAGAAACTAAGCTACTGCACTCCAACATAGCAACAAAGCACATGGTAGTGATCTACTCAAGATGCTTGACAAAAGATGAACACAGAGCTACGGCTAAATCACACAAGAGCGGTTTCAAACAAGCATGGCAAAATTGCAGAAGATATCACCATCACAGACTTAGTGAAAATACTAGCATGTCAGGAATTAACATCAGGAAGCAATGTTTAGAGCAAGCAAACAACATGGTACAGGAACACAACATAGCAAACAAAGGAATGGCATGAATCTACTCAAAGCATATAACAAAAGTCCCTTACTGACCATAAGCCAAAAGGGCACAGAAAATATGATGGCACCCATGTAAACATAGCAAGTTTCGTTAACAGATTCAGACTTAGCAGAAAACTGGACATGGTAAAAACAGAGTTATGAAGGCATGTTTGTGAGCTCGATGCACTCAACACAAGGCATTGCATGACAAACTAAGCATACTACCAGCAAGAAGACATGGTCAAGAAGCTAACCATGGCAAGAACAATCTCATAGCATGCATGGATCAACTACAACAACCATGGCAAAATTGATTAACATGTAAACAATCTGCCAGGAACATTTTATAGCAAAAGTAGAGCAAGATTGAGTCATGCTACGGCACTCCATAATTTCAAATAGGGACATGGATGGATAGAGCATAACCATATGTCAAAATCATCCTTACTGAACATACTCAAAAGAAGCATGGATCTCACTGTAGCAACATTAATACATGGCATAAAAATAACAGCAGAGCAAAGACTTAGTGAAATTCTAAGTCTCTGAAATCAACAATATTACGAGAGCTACTTTGCATGCATGTGCTAGTCACCACATTGATCACAAAAATACATGGCATACACCCATGTAAAGATGGCATGGCATAGCCCAAAACACATGTAGAGCTCATGGCCATATGCAGCACCCAGTAATCATCGCAAAAATGACAATTGCTCATAATCTGCTAAGTAACAGGAACTAACATTTTATAGCACACTTGCATCAACAATTTGGGCATCAAGATGGACTCAAAAAATCATTGCACAATGGAACAAAATGAAGAGCACATGCAGATGAACAATTCAATATAATATGCGCAAGAAACAGAGCTATGCACATGAAGTTATGACACGCTGAATAGAGCAATAAAATTATCAGGATCTGGGACTTAGTGGAAATCTACTCCGTGAAAACTGGATGAGGAGGTGCGGGATGGAGTAGATCGGGACGGATTCGGGGCGTTTGGTTCGGGGGGCGGGTGGATGTCATCCAACCCGGCACAGATCTAGCCGGACTCGAACTCTGGCGAGGCGTCACAGGCTCCGGGGACGAAGGGCGCCGGTGGAGGCGACGTCCGGCGACGCGGGGCGCGGTGCAGCCGGCGCGGGCGGCGGCGCGGAGGAGATGGAGCTGCGGGTGGCAGCGGCGGTGCGAGGGCGCGGCAGAGGAGGCGATGGCGATGGCGCATGGCAGCGGGGAAGCCGGCGGCGAGGCGGGCGGAAGCGCCGGCGAGCAGGCGGGCGGCGACGCTTCAGGCACGGGCGTCGGACGGCCTCGCGAGCGGCGGGGCACGGGCGCGGCTCGGGCCCGGCGCGGGTGTGGGCGGGCCGGCCGTGGGCCTCGCGGGCTGCAGTGGCGGAGGGCGGCGCTATGACATGTGGCGTGCAACGGTTGGGCGTGGGGTGGAGGCGGACATGTCCGGGCATGGGGTGGACGTGTCCAGCGGCGAGAAGAGGAAGAAGACTAGGGATTGCACCGCGAATTTCGGAGGGAGCCACAAATATATAGGTAGAGGGAGCTAGGAGAGTCCAAATGGGGAGCGGTTTTAGTCCACGCGATCGTGATCGAATGGCCGAGAGGATGGAGGGGGTTTGGATGGGTTATTGGGCCACTTTGGAGGGGTGTTGGGCTACAACACACACAAGGCCTTTATGGTTCTCCGGTTAACCATTGGAGTATCAAACGGACTCCAAATGGCACAAAAGTTGACAGGCGGTCTGCCGGTGGTGTACCAAGGCCACTTGGCAAATCTCGGTCCATTCCGAGAAAGTTTAACACCCGCTCACAAAAAGAGGCAAAAGGCGGCGCTGGAGGACGTAGGAGTGCCGGATTGCAAAACGGACAACGGGGAAAATGCTCGGATGCATGAGACGGACACGTATGCAAATGCGATGCACAAGATGACATGATATGAAATGCATGACATGGACAAAATGCAAAACGAAGACAAAACCCAACCATGAGGGAATATCGTATCGCATCTTCGGAAAAGGCAAGGGTCGAAGTAACAAATATGGAAAGTCATATCCGGGGCGTTACATGGCGCCTCTACAAATCCCTATTTCCCTCTGCGAAGGGCCTATCTATTTACTTTTATGTTGAGTCGTCATCCTCTTATTAAAAAGCACCAATTGGAGAGCACTGCTGTCATTTGCATCCATTATTGTTAGTTTACATTGAGTATGACTTGATTGGATCGCTTTTACTATGAATTACAATGTCTAGTCAGTCCTTGATCTTTAAAGGTGTTTTCCGGTCTCAGAAAGGGCAAGCGAGATACCATCTTGTTATATCATATTATGATTGTTTTGAGAAAGTGTTGTCATCCGAGATTTGTTATTATTGCTCGCTAGTTGATTATGCCATTGATATGAGTAAACATAAGACCTAAGTGTTATTGTGAATATGGTTAGTCCATAATCTTTGTTGAAAACTTGAATCTTGGCTTTACATATTTGCAACAACAAAAGCAAACAGAGTTTGTAAAAGTTTTTCTTTATCACTTTCAGTTTATCAACTGAACTGCTTGAGGACAAGCAAAGGTTTAAGCTTGGCGGAGTTGATACGTCTCCATCGTATCTACTTTTCCAAATACTTTTGCCCTTGTTTTGGACTCTAACTTGCATGATTTGAATGGAACTAACCCGGACTGACGCTATTTCCAGCAGAATTGCCACGGTGTTATTTTTGTGCAGAAATAAAAGTTCTTGGAATGACCTAAAAATCAACAGAGATTATTTTTGGAATATATAAAAAATATTGGAAGAAGAATCCATGTGAGGGGCCACCCACACTGTCCACGAGGGTGGGGGCACGCCTACCCCCCCTGGGTGCTCCCCCTGCCTCGTGGGCCCCCTGACGCTCCACCAACCTCAACTGCAACTCCATATGTTCGTGTTCGGGGAGAAAAAAATCAGAGAGAAGGATTCATCGCGTTTTACGATACGGAGCCGCCGCCAAGCCCTAAACTCTCTCGGGAGGGCTGATCCGGAGTCCGTTCGGGGCTCCGGAGAGGGGAATCCGTCGACATCATCATCATCAACCTTCCTCCATCACCAATTTCATGATGCTCACCGCCGTGTGTGAGTAATTCCATCATAGGCTTGCTGGACGGTGATGGGTTGGATGAGATTTATCATGTAATTGAGTTAGTTTTGTTAGGGTTTGACCCCTTGTATCCACTATGTTCAAATATTGATGTTGCTATGACTTTGCCATGCTTAGTGCTTGTCACTAGGGCCCGAGTGTCATGATTTAGATCTGAACCTATTATGTTTTCATGAATATATGTGAGTTCTTGATCCTATCTTGCAAGTCTATAGTCACTTATTATGTGTTATGATCCGTTAACCCCAAAGTGACAATAATCGGGACCATTACCAGTGATAACCGTAGTTTGAGGAGTTCATGTATTCACTATGTGTTAATGCTTTGGTCCGGTACTCTATTAAAAGGAGGCCTTAATATCCCTTAGTTTCCAATAGGACCCCGCTACCACGGGAGGGTAGGACAAAAGATGTCATGCAAGTTCTTTTCCATAAGCACGTATGACTATATTCGGAATACATGCCTACATTACATTGATGAACTGGAGCTAGTTCTGTGTCACCCTATGTTACAACTGTTGCATGATCGATCGCATCTGACATAATTCTCCATCACCGATGCAATGCATACGAGATTTTCCTATATTGTTCTTCGCTTATTTACTTTTCCGTTTCTATTGTGACAATCACTATAAAACCAAAAATATTACTTTTCCGACCGTTACCACTACTATCATATTACTTTGCTACTAAACACTTTCCTGCAGGTATTAAGTTTCCAGGAGTGGTTGAATTGACAACTCAGCTGCTAATACTTGAGAATATTCTTTGGCTCCCCTTGTGTCGAATCAATAAATTTGGGTTGAATACTCTACCCTCGAAAACTGTTGCGATCGCCTATACTTGTGGGTTATCAGTTCGCATGTTTAACATTCGGTGACGATCGGTATTATAAGTTTATGTGATTTGATGTACCGAAGGTAGTTCGGAGTCCCGGATTAGATCGGGGACATGATGAGGAGTCTCGAAATGGTCGAGACGTAAAGATTGTTATATTGGACGACTATATTCGGACATTGAAAAGGTTTCAAGTGATTCGGGTATTTTTCGGACTACCAGGGAGTTACGGGAATACGGGGAAGAAGTATTGGGCCAAGTGGTGGAAGAGAGGAGGCAGGGTGTGCAGTCCCCTAGCCAAAACCGAATTGGACTAGGGGGGTGGCCCCCCTTTTCACCTTTCCTTCCTCTCCTTCCTTCTCCTTCTCCTCCTTCCTTTCCTCCTCCTAGTAGGAGTAGGAAAGGGGAGTCCTACTCCTACTAGGAGGAGGACTCCTCCTCCTGGTGCACCCTAGAAGGGACGGCCGGCCTCCCCCTTGCTCCTTTATATACGGGGGCAGGGGGCACCCTAGGACACACAAGTTGATTGTTCCAAGCCGTGTGCGGTGCCCCCTCCATCATAATCCACCTCAATCATATCGTAGCGGTGCTTAGGCGAAGCCTTGCGTCGGTAGTAACATCATCACCGTCATCACGCCGTCCTGCTGACGGAACTCTCCCGTGAAGCTCTGCTGGATCGGAGTTCGTGGGACGTCATCGAGCTAAACGTGTGCTGAACTCGGAGGTGCCAGGAGTTCGGTACTTGGATCGGTCGGATTGTGAAGACGTACGACTACATCAACCGCATTCTCATAACGCTTCCGCTTACCGTCTACGACGGTACATAGACGATACTCTCCCCTTGCATTGCTATGCATCACCATGATCCTGCGTGTGCGTAGGAAAATTTTGAAATTACTATGTTCCCCAACAGTGGCATCAGATCCACGTTTATGCATAGATGTTATATGCACGAGTAGAACACAAAGGAGTTGTGGGCGTGGGTATATACATATTGCTTGCCGTCACTAGTTGATTCTTGATTCAGAGGCATTGTTGGATGAAGTGGCCCAGACCGACATTACGCGTACGCTTACGCGAGACTGGTTCTATCGACATGCTTCGCACACAGGTGGCTAGTGGGTGTCTGCTTCTCCAGCTTTAGTTGAATCGGATTCAATGAACAGGGTTCTTTCTGAAGATAAAAAATCAATCACTATACCGCGTTGTGGTTTTTGATGCATAGGTAAGCATGGTTCTTGTTCAGCCCGTAGCAGCCACGTAAAACTTGCAACAACAAAGTTGAGGACGTCTAACTTGTTTTTGCAGGGCATGTTGTGATGTGATACGGTCAAGACATGATGCTAAATTTTATTGTATGAGATTATCATGTTTTGTAACATAGTTATCGGCAACTGGCAGGAGCCATATGGTTGTCGCTTTATTGTATGAAATGCAATCAGCATGTAATTACTTTACTTTATCACTAAGCGGTAGAGATAGTCGTGGAGGCAATAGTTGGCGTGACGACAACGATGCTACGATGGAGATCAAGGTGTCGCGCCGGTGACGATGGTGATCATGACGGTGCTTTGGTGATGGAGATCAAAGGCACAAGATGATGATGGCCATATCATATCACTTATATTGATTGCATGTGATGTTTATCCTTTATGCATCTTATTCTGCTTGATTGACAGTAGCATTATAAGACGATCTCTCACTAAATTTCAAGGTACAAGTGTTCTCCCTGGGTATGCACCGTTGCCAAAGTTCGTCATGCCGAGACACCACGTGATGATCCGGTGTGATAAGCTCTACATTCACATACAATCGGTGCAAGCCAGTTTTGCACACGTAGAAATACTCGGGTTAAGCTTGACGAGCCTAGCATATGCAGATATGGCCTCGGACCACTAAGACCGAAAGGTCGAGCGTGAATGATATAGTAGATATGATCAACATAGTGATGTTCACCATTGGAAACTACTCCATTTGACATGATGACCGATCATGGTTTAGTTGATTTGGATCACGTGATCGCTTAGATGATTTGAGGGATGCCTATCTAAGTGGGAGTTCTTAAATATGATTAATTGAACTTTAATTTATGATGAACTTAGTACCTGATAGTATTTTGCTTGTCTATGTTGTTGTAGATAGATGGCCCGTGCTGTTGTTCCGTTAAATTTTAATGCGTTGCTTGAGAAAGCAAAGTTGAAAGATGATGGTAGCAATTACACGGTCTGGGTCCATAACTTGAGGATTGTCCTCATTGCTGGAAAGAAGAATTACGGTCTGGAAGCACCGCTAGGTGCCAAACCCGCTGCAGGAGCAACGCCAGATGTTATGAACATCTGGCAGAGCAAAGCTGATGGCTACTCGATAGTTCAGTGTGCCATGCTTTACGGCTTAGAACCGGGACTTCAACGACGTTTCAAACATCATGGAGCATATGAGATGTTCCAAGAGTTGAAGTTAATATTTCAAGCAAATGCCCGGATTGAGAGATATGAAGTCTCCAATAAGTTATATAGCTGCAAGATGGGGGAGAATAGTTCTGTCAATGAACATATACTCAGAATGTCTGGGTACCATTACCACTTGACTCAACTGGGAGTTAATCTTCCTATTGATAGTGTCATTGACGGAGTTCTTCAATCACTTCCACCAAGCTACAAGAGCTTTGTGATGAACTATAATATGCAAGGGATGTATAAGACGATTCCCGAGCTGTTCGCAATGCTAAAAGCTGCGGAGGTAGAAATCAAGAAGGAGCATCAAGTGTTGATGGTCAACAAGACCACCAGTTTCAATAAAAAGGGTAAAGGGAAGAAGAAAGGGAACTTCATGAAGAACGGCAAACAAGTTGCTGCTCAAGAGAATAAACCCAAGTATGGACCTAAGCCTGAGACTGAGTCCTTCTACTACAAAGGGACTGGTCCCTGGAAGCGGAACTGCCCCAAGTATTTGGCGGATAAGAAGGATGGCAAGGTGAACAAAGGTATATGTGATATGCATGTTATTGATGTGTACCTTACTAAAGCATGCAGTAGCACCTAGGTATTTGATACTGGTTGTGTTGCTAATATTTGCAACTCGAAACAGGGACTACGGATTAAGCAAAGATTTGCTAAGGATGAGGTGACGATGCACGTGGGAACATCTACCTTCGGGATTAGCTTTAGACCAGAATAATTTTTATTTGGTGCGAACATTGAGCATGAACATTATATCTGGATCTTGTTTGATGCGAGACGGTTATTCATTTAAATCAGAGAATAATAGTTGTTCTATTTATATGAGTAATATCTTTTATGGTCATGCACCCTTGAAGAGTGGACTATTTTTAATGAATCTTGATAGTAGTGATACACATATTCAT
Organism: Triticum dicoccoides; assembly: GCF_002162155.2. NCBI lineage: Eukaryota > Viridiplantae > Streptophyta > Magnoliopsida > Poales > Poaceae > Triticum > Triticum dicoccoides. The sequence continues at coordinate 281,957,087 of NC_041384.1, read as the reverse complement.
AATGTTGAAGCCAAAAGATGCAGAGTTGATAATGATAGTCCAACTTATTTGTGGCACTGCCGTTTAGGTCATATTGGTGTAAAGCGCATAAAGAAACTCCATTCTGATGAACTTTTGGAATCACTTGATTATGAATCACTTAGTACCTGCGAACCATGCCTCATGGGCCAGATGACTAAAATGCCGTTCTCCGAAACTATGGAGCGAGAAACAGATTTGTTGGAAATCATACATACTGATGTATGTGGTCCGATGAATCTTGAGGCTCGCGGCGGGTATCGTTATTTTCTCACCTTCACAGATGATTTGAGTAGATATGGGTATATCTACTCGATGAAACATAAGTCTGAAACATTTGAAAAGTTCAAAGAATTTTAGAGTGAAGTGGAAAATTATCGTAACAAGAAAATAAAGTTTCTATGATCTGATCGTGGAGGAGAATATTTGAGTTATGAGTTTGGTCTTCATTCGAAACAATGGGGAATAGTTTCGCAACTCACGCCACCTGGAACACCACAGCGTAATGGTGTGTCCGAATGTCATAATCGTACTTTACTAGATATGGTGTGGTCTATGATGTCTCTTACTGATTTACCTCTATCATTTTGGGGTTACACTTTACAGACAACTTCATTAAAGTTAAATAGGGCACCATCTAAATCCATTGAGGTGACGCCTTATGAACTATGGTTTGGCAAGAAATCAAAGTTCGGGGCTGCCATGCTTATGTGAAAAAGCTTCAGCTCGATAAGCTCGAACCCAATTCGGAGAAATGTGTCTTCATAGGATACCTAAAGGAGACTATTGGGTACACCTTCGATCACAAATCCGAAGGCAAGACATTTATTGCTAAGAATGGATCCTTTCTAGAGAGGCAGTTTCTCTTGAAAGAAGTGAGTGGGAGGAAAGTAGAACATGATGAGGTAATTGTACCTGCTCCCTTATTGGAAAGTAGTCCATCACAGAAACCGGTTTCTGTGACACCTACACCAATTAGTGAGGAAGCCAATGATAATGATCATGAAGCTTCAGATCGAGTTACTACCGAACCTCATAGGTCAACCAAAGTAAGATCCACACCAGAGTGGTATGGTAATCCTGTTCTTGAGGTCATGTTACTTGACCATGACGAACCTACAAACTATGATGAAGCGATGATGAGCCCATATTCCACAAAATGGCTTGAGGCCATGAAATCTGAGATGGGATCCATGTATGAGAACAAAGTGTGGACTTTGGTTGACTTGCCCGATGATCGGCATGGAATTGAGAATAAATAGATCTTCAAGAAGAAGACTAACGCTGACGGTAACGTTACTGTCTACAAAGCTCGACTTGTTGCGAAAGGTTTTCGACAAGTTCAAGGATTTGACTATGATTAGACCTTCTCACCCATAGCAATGCTTAAGTCCGTCTGAATCATGTTAGCAATTGCCGCATCTTATGATTATGAAATTTGGCAAATGGATGTAAAACTTGCATCCCTAAATGGATTTCTGGAAGAAGATTTATATATGATGCAACCTGAGGGTTTTATCGATCCAAAGGGTGCTAACAAAGTGTGCAATTATGGACTGGTGCAAGCCTCTCGGAGTTGGAACAAACGTTTTGATAGTGTGATCAAAGCATATGGTTTTATACAAAATTTTGGAGAAGCCTGTATTTACAAGAAAGTGACTGGGAGCTCTGTAGCATTTCTAATATTACATGTGGATGACATATTGTTGATTGGAAATGATATAGAATTTCTGGATAGCATAAAAGGATACTTGAATAAGAGTTTTTCAACGAAAGACCTCGGTGAAGCTGCTTATATATTGGGCATCAAGATCTATAGAGATAGATCAAGATGCTTAATTGGACTTTCACAAAGCACATACCTTGATAAAGTTTTCAAGAAGTTCAAAATGGATCAAGCTAAGAAAGGGTTCTTGCCTGTATTACAAGGTGTGAAGTTGAGTAAGACTCAATGCCCGACCACTGCAGAAGATAGAGAGAAAATGAAAAGTGTTCCCTATGCTTCAGCCATAGGCTCTATCATGTATGCAATGCTGTGTACCAGACCTGATGTGTGCCTTGCTATTAGTTTAGCGGGGAGGTACCAAAGTAATCCAGGAGTGGATCACTGGACAGCGGTCAAGAACATCCTGAAATACCTAAAAAGGACTAAGGATATGTTTCTCATTTATGGAGGTGACAAAGAGCTCGTCGTAAATGGTTACGTCGATGCAAGCTTTAACACTGATCCGTATGATTCTAAATCGCAAACCGGATATGTGTTTATATTGAACAGTGGAGCTGCTAGTTGGAGTAGTTCTAAACAAAGCGTCGTGGCGGGATCTACGTGTGAAGCGGAGTACATAGCTTCTTCAGAAGCAGCAAATGAAGGAGTCTGGATGAAGGAGTTCGTATCCGATCTAGGTATCTTACCTAGTGCATCGGGTCCAATGAAAATCTTTTGTGACAATACTGGCGCAATTGCCTTGGCAAAGGAATCTAGATTTCACAAGAGAGCCAAACACATCAAGAGACGCTTCAATTCCATCCGCGATCAAGTCCAGGTGGGATACATAGAGATTTGCAAGATACATACGGATTTGAATGTTGCAGACCCGTTGACTAAGCCTCTCTCACGAGCAAAACATGATCAACACCAAGGCTCCATGGGTGTTAGAATCATTACTGTGTAATCTAGATTATTGACTCTAGTGCGAGTGGGAGACTGAAGAAAATATGCCCTAGAGGCAATAATAAAGTTATTATTTATTCCCTTATTTCAGGATAAGTATTTATTATTCATGCTAGAATTGTATTAACCGGAAACATAGTACATGTGTGAATACATAGACAAACAGAGTGTCACTAGTATGCCTCTACTTGACTAGCTCGTTGATCAAAGATGGTAATGTTTCCTAACCATAGACATGAGTTGTCATTTGATAAACGAGATCACATCATTAGGAGAATGATGTGATTGACTTGACCCATTCTGTTAGCTTAGCACTTGATCATTTTAGTTTACTGCTATTGCTTTCTTCATGACTTGTACATGTTCCTATGACTATGAGATTATGCAACTCCCGATTACCGGAGGAACAATTTGTGTGCTAGAAAATGTCACAACGTAACTGGGTGATTATAAAGGTTCTCTATAGGTGTCTCTAATGGTACTTATTGTGTAGGCATAGATCGAGATTAGGATGTGTCACTCCGATTGCCGGAGAGGTATCTCTAGGTCCTCTCTGTAATGCACATCACTATAAGCCTGGCAAGCAAAGCAACTAATGAGTTAGTTGCGGGATGATGCATTACAGAATGAGTAAAGAGACTTACCGGTAACGAGATTGAACTAGGTATTGAGATACCGACGATCGAATCTCAGGCAAGTAACATACTGATGACAAAGGGAACAAAGTATGTTGTTATGCGGTTTGACCGATAAAGATCTTCGTAGAGTATGTAGGAGCCAATATGAACATCTAGGTTCCGCAATTGGTTATTGACTGGAGACATGTCTCGGTCATGTCTACATAGTTCTAGAACCCGTAGGGTCCGCACGCTTAATGTTCGGTGACGATCGGTATTATGAGTTTATGTGATTTGATGTACCGAAGGTAGTTCGGAGTCCCGGATGAGATCGGGGAATTGACGAGGAGTCTAGAAATGGTCGAGACGTAAAGATTGATATATTGGACGACTATATTCGGACATCGGAAAGGTTCCGAGTGATTTAGGTATTTTTCGGAGAACCGGGGAGTTACAGGAATACAGGGAAGAAGTATTGGGCCTCATGGGCCGAGTGGTGGAAGAGAGGAGGCTGGACGAGCATCCCCCCTAGCCCAAACCGAATTGGACTAGGGAGTCGGCCCCCCTTTCCTCCTTTCCTCCCTCTCCTTCCTTCTCCTTCTCCTCCTTCCTTTCCTCCTCCTAGTAGGAGTAGGAAAGGCGAGTCCTACTCCTACTAGGAGGAGGACTCCTCCTCCTGGCGTGCCCTAGAAGGGCCGGTCGGCCTCCCCCCTTGCTCCTTTATATACAAGGGCAGGGGGGCACCCTAGGACACATAAGTTGATTGTACCAAGCCGTGTGCGGTGCCCCCCTCCACTATAATCCACCTCGATCATATCATAGTGGTGCTAAGGCGAAGCCCTACGTCAATAGCAACATTATCACCGTCATCACGCCATCGTGCTGATGGAACTCTCCCGTGAAGCTTTGCTGGATTGGAGTTCGTGGGACGTCATCGAGCTAAACATGTGCTAAACTCGGAGGTGCCGTGCATTCGGTACTTGGATCGATCAGATTGTTAAAACGTACGACTACATCAACCACATTCTCATAACGCTTCCGCTTACGGTCTACGAGGGTACATAGACGATACTCTCCCCTCTCGTTGCTGTGCATCACCATGATCTTTCATGTGCATAGGAAAATTTTGAAATTACTACATTCCCCAACAGCAGGTGCTGATGAGACTGATGCAGGTGATGCCACCGAGCTCAAGTGGCAGTTCGACAAAGACCTTGGTCATTACTATGTGTCCTTTATGGATGATCAGTACTGGTGCCCAGTAGGGTCGATCGGGACATAGCTTGGGTGGTTGTCTTTTATTCGTTTGATTTCATTCGTAGCCGGACTTTGTGTTCATCTTGAATGATTGTATAACTTGATGTTATTGTGTGACATTGTGGCGATTGTAAGCCAAAGCTCCTGTTCTATCTATTCGGTACATGAGATGAGCAAAGATACAACCACTCTTGCGACCATACCAATATGCACTTATGCCCCAAGTTGTGCCTCGACACGTATAGAGTATAGTCGCATATTGGGCGTTACAATGAGTACTCCCACTCCTCCCCGACCCCTCCTTCTATAGGCTAGCCAAGGGCTGGGGGCTGATCCCCCGGTGGGTAACCGTTGTCCTCCTCCACCAATCAGAGAAGATCAGGCCCCTGCCTAGAAGCTCTCCTGCACCACGCGCCTCTGTTACCTACCCCACTCAATGCATGCAGCATACGTTTCTAAGGATAAGAGCATGGTGTGAAGAGTGAATTGGCAGTTACTCGCCTGTGCGTTAAAGTCATTTATGGGCCATTACAAGAGTGGCCCCACTAAAATTGGCATTACGCGTTGCGCGGGAGAACCGGAAACTGACCTGGGCTCAGGTTAATGAAGAAGTAAAGAAGAACTCAAAGGGTGAGCCAGTGTTATGCCCATGCCTGTGCACCGGTTAGGGCCTACCCTGACGATGCCCGGCAGCATGTTCGGGACAGGCCCGGGGGCTCCTGTCGGTGCAACAAACCCTAGGTCAGTTTCCCAGACTGTGCACAGGCCTAAGGACAAGATTGTAGCACCCAATATGAGACCAAGAACTAGAGATCAGTTATTTGAAGAATTAAAGTGCAGATCAAGAAGACCAAGTCAAGCTAGAGAGACAAGATATCACTAAGGGAAAAACCTCCCTTGCTGGTCAGGCGAGCCTAGCGACGACGAGAATTGCTCCGAAGACAAGCCACCATACCGCCCCAGTAGTCTTGCCGGCACAGCAAAAGCGGACTGCCCCGCCAAAGCTTCACCGCTCCACCTTACAGCGACGCAAGTCCTCGATCATTGCGGTGTCAAGCCCCTAAATGACCAAGTGTCTGCTTCTTGCCACATGATAGCTATTTCCTACAGAAAACACCTCCAAATGACACCTATCCCGAGACGTGTTGTGACGCCCTGAGACCGATGCTCGAGAAGACCTCCTTATATTCCGGGTTTCGCCGTGTGTTTCATTTGTGCTTGCCCTTTTATTTTTGCATTGCATCATGTCATCATGCCATCATCTCATAAATCTTTTGCATCTCAACTAAATAAATCGTATGGATCTTCGATCCATTTAAATCGAGGGAAGGATGACTTCTCTTTATAATATATCCTCCCGATATTAGTGGAACTATTATAAAATAATCCATTCTTATGGAATCACCTAAAACACACTTGCAAATTTCCCCATGCCTTTGTTATCTCGCTGCTTGACCTCGAACCTTGCCATTTATTCTTTCATCATTTTCTGGAGCTCCACCTAAATTCTCAACATTTTTTTGGACCTTCTAATTACTAGTCCTTGTTCAAACCATCTGAATTAAATTCTTGCAAACGCGTCCATTCCTATTTTCTTGGATAAAACTCATTTTTATGAGGCCAGGAAAATAGCCCCCTTGCACAAATCCTTTCCTTAACCCTCCTTTTTTCTCTATTTCTTTTCTCTTAAAAGAAGAAGAGAGAGAAAGAGAGAAGCCCAGCTCAGGTCCAGCGGACGGCCCATTCTAACCCCGCAGCCTTTGGGCCAAGGCCCAGCCGGCATCCCCCCATCCTAAGCCTAGCCCATCTCCCACGCTCCCTCTCATCCTCCCGTTATCGCCGCCACCCACGCATGCACGTAGCCTCGATCCATCTCCCTCCCCGATCCCATCTCTTCCTCACTCGTCTCCCTCTTCCTCCCGTAGCGCCGCCAGAGGAGTAGGGCAGCAGCGCCTCCTGCCTGATTCCCCAACGAAGCCCCTGCCAGAGTCCCTCGCATCCACCACCCGATCCGGCCGGCCTCCGCTGCCTTTGCCCGTTCCCGGCCGGATCTCGCCAGTAGGGCCCCGTCCCCGCCTCTGTTTCTTTCACTACCATCGCCTCCGGGTGCCGCACCGGAGTTCCACCTCGTCGGAGTAGCCCAGCGGACCAGGACGCCCCTGCTGCACCTCTCTTTTCTTCCCCTGATTCCCTTTCTCTTTGACCCTCTCTCCCGACTCAAATCCCTCCCTCTCTTGTCTCTGTAACAGGAAGCCCCGAGGATCCACCCTCGTCCCTGACGCCGGCAAGCTTGCTGCTGCCCTTGTGCGGCAACACTAGTGCGCCCACCTCCGCACACCTACCTCATCGGACCCCTACCCCGTCTCCATCTCCACGTGAAGACCGTCTGCCTCTGCTCATGGCGAAGCTCCTCCTGCAGCTCTGCATCACTTGTGCCTCCTCCCTGGGCAGAGAAGCTCTTGTCTGAGCCGTCCCCTTCGGTCAACCCGGTTGCTACCGCCACAGCCTTAAACTTCCCTGGTGCAGCTCGTTTTCAATGAATGGCGGCCTGAGGTTTACCTCCACGCCAAGTACCATGACCTGCAAGGCCGAGAACGCCAAGCACCCCTTCGATCTATCAAGACCGCAAGCGCCAAGTACCACGACGCCCCTCGAAGAGTTCGGATTCGACAAGTTCGACTATAGAACGGTAACCACTACTTTCACTACCGCCGTCTTCGGAATCACTAAGAACGTCAAGTTCCTCCACGACGCCCGACGCCTAAAACTATCACCAAACCGGAAATAACGCCAAGTACCAGGACGACGAGGACCGCCAAGTTCGTCTTTCGCCATCTCCGAAATCGTCAAGTACCGCTATGAGATGTGCAACTACTTCCACGACGAAACGAGAACAACTACCGCCATTGAAGGCTGTCAAGTGAACATCTACCGACGACGCGCATGTTGCCAAGTACCCTCTCCAGATCATCATGTTCGATTAACGATAAACATGTACCACTACCGTCGTTGAGATCACGAGGACCTCTACTGTCGACCCTAGAGCATGCGAGATCGACTACTTCCACTACCATCGTCGCGAGAATGCCTACTTCCCTCTACGAACGAGAACCATCCCCTATGCATGCTCCGAAAGGTATAACCGCCGAGACGGCCGCCCATGAACTAATGCATGTGTGATGTATGAGATGCTCGTGTTTTGCACCGTGATCGAGTTGTCGCTTGCAATGCCCCTCTTTTGCCATGCCACCGTCATGTGGGACACCCGGTATCCGGATCACTCCCCATCTCTTGCGTGTTCCACACATCCGCACACTTCTCATTTGCATTGGTATCTCACTCAAGTTGTAGTTGTTGTGGCACCCCTTTCGTTCCGCCATGGTGACAAATGCTTCATAATGCTCTTGCCAACTTTTAATAAAAATTGCATAAACTTGTTCATGTCATCTGCATCATGATAACAACAATTAAAAAATGTTAAAATTGTTGTTGCAATAAATTACTAAGGCATATGGGGATTTACCGGATTTGTTATTTGTTATATCCGGCCACATTTAAATTGTTTAGATGATATAGTTTTGTTATGCTTCACCTCTTGACATGCTTAACAACATTTAATATTGTTGAGTACCTAACCGGGAGTGAACTAAATAATTGATGTGGCGTTCCGTCAATATGCAACTCATTTCATATTCGGCTCCATTTAACTTGTAGTTTTGTTTGTGCACTTTGCCATGCCATGCTTCATTAAACCGGACATGCATCATACTTGATTGTGCATCATGCCATGTTTATGTGATGGTTGTTTACTTTGTTGTTTGCTTCTTTCCGGTGTTGCTTCATCGGGTTAGTTCCGATAACGCCGCGGTTGTGAGGATTCGTTCGACTACGTTCGTTTGTCTTCTTCATGGACTCGTTCTTCTTCCATTGCGGGATTTCAGGCAAGATGACCATACCCTTGAAATCACTTCTATCTTTGCTTGCTAGTTGCTCGCTCTTTTGCTATGCCTATGCCGCGATACCTACCACTTGCTTATCATGTCTCCCATATTGTTAAGCCAAGCCTCTAACCCTCCTTATCCTAGAAAACCGTTGTTTGGCTATGTTACCGCATTTCTTAGCCCCTCTTATAGCGTTGTTAGTTGCAGGTGAAGATTGGAGCTTGTTCCATGTTTGGAACATGGATATTCTGTTGGGATATCACAATATCTATTATTTAATTAATGCATCTATATACTTGGTAAAGGGTGGAAGGCTCGGCCTTATGCCTGGTGTTTTGTTCCACTCTTGACGCCCTAGTTTCCGTCATATCAGTGTTATGTTCCCAGATTTTGCTTTCCTTGCGCGGTTCGGTTATAATGGGAACCCCTTGACAGTTCGTCTTGAATAAAACTCCTCCAGCAATGCCCAACATTGGTTTTACCATTTGCCACCTAGCCTTTTCTTTCCCTTGGGTAGGCCTGCCCAAGGGTCATCTTTATTTTAACCCCCCCCCCCCCGGGGCCAGTGCTCCTCTGAGTGTTGGTCTGAACTGGGCAGCCTGCGGGGCCACCTCGGGGCAACTCGAGGGTTGGTTTTACTCGTAGCTTGACCTATCTGAGTGTGCCCTGAGAACGAGATATTTGCAGTTCCTATCAGGATTTGTCGGCACATTCGGGCGGTGTTGCTGGACTTGTTTTACCATTGTCGAGGATGTCTTGTAACCGGGATTCCAAGCCTGATCGGGTCTTCCCGCTAGAAGGAATATCCTTCGTTGACCATGAGAGCTTGTGATGGGCTAAGTTGGGACACCCCTGCAGGGATTTGAACTTTCGAAAGCAGTGCCTGCGGTTATGGGCAGATGGCAATTTGTTAATGTCTGGTTGTAGAAAACCTGAAATTGATCTTAATTAAAATACATCAACCGCGTGTGTAACCGTGATGGTCTCTTCTCGGCGGAGTCCGGGAAGTGAACACGGTGTTGGAGTTATGCTTGACGTAGGTTGTTCTAGGATCACTTCTTGATCATAGTTATTCGACCATGCTTTTGCCTTCTCTTCTCGCTCTCATTTGCGTATGTTAGCTACAAAATATGCTAGTCGCTTGCTGCAGCTCCACATCATACCTTTTACCCTACCTATAAGCTTAAATAGTCTTGATCGTGAGGGCGTGAGATTGCTGAGTCCCCGTGACTCACAGATACTTCCAAAACCAGTTTGCAGGTGCCGATGATACCGTGCAGGTGACGCAACCAAGCTCAAGGAGGAGCTCGATGAAGATCTTGTCCTTTGGGTTGTTTCGTTCTAGTTGATCAGTAGTGGAGCCCAGTTGGGGTCGATCGGGGATCTGTGTATCTTTTGGGGTAGTCTTCTTTTATTTTGGTTCCGTAATCGGACCTTGATTGTATCTGGATGATGTAATGCTTTATTCATGTATTGTGTGAAGTGGCGATTGTAAGCCAACTATGTATCTCTTTCCCTTGTGTATTACATGGGTTGTGTGAAGATTACCTCACTTGCGACATTGCTTTCAATGCGGTTATGCCTCTAAGTCGTGCTTCGACACGTGGGAGATATAGCCGCATCGAGGGCGTTACAAGTTGGTAATCAGAGCCTTCCCCGACCTTAGGAGCCCCCTGCTTGATCGAATCGCTGGCGTTATTGAGTCTAGAAATGTTTTGAGTCATTTAGGAATTATATATATCAGAGAGTTAGGACTTCTTTTTTCTCCTCGGCCCCTTCATTACTCTGGTGACGCATCCTGACGTAGAGTTTTGACTCTTCTCTTCTCAAATTTCACTAAAAAAAATTAGGATAATGCGAGTATCTTGGAATCGTTGCGATGGTTTTGTGACGAGAACATTGTTATTGGTGCCTCCTGACATTTAGGGGTTGTGGCAGTGTCCCGGGGAGTTGAGCTCCGAGGTGTTGTTGTCACAATTTTATCATTGCAATTCTGGAATACCTGAGTTTAGTTTCGCCGACATCGAAAAACTCTTTTATGCATTTGTTGGTGAGATAACCTCGATGCTACCCAGTACTGGGGCGGGAGTTTGAGAGTATTGCCATAACTCGTATAACGGATGCTTTTCGAAGGTTGAGGTAGACGATTTCCGAAGGTTTCTTGGTTATGTGTTGAAGGATGGATACAGCTCGATGTAGGATTTGTTAGTTTGGGTGAGATATTATTCTTCCCCTATATCCCCAACACCTGATTGCATAACCGGAAAATTTCGGGAGTTTATAAGTGGGAATTCAAGTAGCTCTTAGGATGTCGTTCCGACAGATGTATGATATGAAATTGGGGTTCGACGTCTAGTGGTCCGCCTATCCACGATTGGTTTTACAGTGGTCTCATTGTGCCTTAAAGAGTTCTTGGCTATGCCGACTCGGGGACGCTTCGTATGTCATGTGCACTGCCTCGTACATGATGGTGATGTAGGATCGAGCCCGTGTAGGCCCCACCACGAAAACTTCAGACAAAATCTCTATCATATGTTTGTTCCGGCTTATTCTGCAAGCCAATCCATTGTTTTTGTTTTGAGCTATGGTATTCGAGTTGCTTCGAAGTCAAATGTTGATTCCATACCTTCCCTAAGCGGTGTTCTCATATTTCTATGGGAATACTAAACCTTCATGATAATCGAGACTGTCATGTCAATCATTTTTAACCGATGTGCTTCTCTTCAAGTGGATCCGATCATTCCAATATCAGCAAGATCTATTACTAGTTCTTCTCAACGGTGTTGTCTTCATCCGTCCTCAAGTTACCATTGTTTTTCCCGCCCTCCCACCCTTTTTCTTCAAGGAATCCGATGTATTTATCAAGTATCCTTTTATTCTTGTGAAGTCTCTCCGTCATTTTCCGTCAATATTCTTATCTGGTGATTCTCATGAAGATCCTAACGGAGCTTCAAGTTCATCGTTCTCCATTCTTTCCTTTTCCGGTGGATCCAATTCAAGCTTTCGATGTTGATCATATTCTTTTCTGTATTTCAAATGCTTTTCTCGTGCCGGTGCACCTCATAACCATTCATTTCTCGCTATTCATTTGTTCCGGAGTGCTCAAGATATCTCGAAGATTCGTGTTTCCACTCTGCTTTCGTAATCCTTTCAAGCTCGTTCGAGGATGTTATCTCAGTCAAGCCATTTAATTCAACCGGTGCAATATCTCCTTCAAATCATTCAACGGTGTATCTTTTGAGTGGGCCCTCACCCATAGGTCTTTTTCCAGGATCTTACCTGACTCTTCAAATTCTCCCGGAGATATCCTTAAAATTCTTTTAGAAGTTTGACGTAAAAATGAATTATCATCAGTCAATTGCCTTCTCCAAGATCTTTCAAATTCTTTCATCGTTGGTTCAACCTTTCCATTCTTCATTCCGGAGTGTCTCAACAATTCATGGTGGTGTTTCTCATCATCATTCTCTGTATTTGAAGACTGAAGAAGATTTTTCCTCCATATCTTGCTCCATTCTCTCGAAGATTCGTCATTCTAGTTTGTTGTCATCCTCTCATAATTGTTTTAATTGTGAGAATTGTTTTCACCCATTCGAAGCAATTCAAGAGTCTTCTCAGTTTGATTATCCGGAGTCCAACAATTCAGAATTATTCATTCTAGCTTTCAGCTATCATTCTCCAAATCTTACCGGTGCGTCATTCAACTACGCTCTCTAATAAGCTCGTGATATCTTCGTTCTCATGGATCTAAATTCTCTCAAACATCTTCGTTCATTTGCTAATTCTTACCGGTGATTCACCCCTTTACTTCGTTCATTTCCAATTCTTACGGTGGCTATTCAGGATTTTTCTTCCTTGCTACAACATCTAGTTATTCGTTGTCAATCCTAACGGTGGTTTGTGCAAGAGTTCTCGTCATTCGTTATCGTATATATTCATTCGTTCTTCTCAATCTTACCGGTAACTTGTTGAAGACGTTCTCAAGTTATGCTATATCTATCTTAATCCTTTCTACGAGAATAAGTAGTGTGCAAAATCCGTTGATTGTCATCAATTTAATTGATGAACGATAAGCATAATGTAATTTCTTATTCTTGTGTCATCGAGTTTATTCAACTTCCTTTTTTCCGGAGTGGTCCATCATATCACATCTTAGTTCGTAATGCTTATCTTTTCTTCCGGTGTTCCAAGTTTCCACTTTATTTCATCGCGAAGCTCCATCTAAATCATTGCAAGGATTCACCTTGTGTTTTCAACTTCTCTTTCCTCCTGTTTGATCATTCTTTTGTTTAACGGAGTTCTTCATGAAGGTTCTACATGATGGTTCATCAAGGATTTAATTCCTTCTCGAAGTGTTTATCAAGATTCTTTTCAGAGGAGCTCAAGCATTCTTATTCTTGCTATCCGAAGTGCAATTCTTTCTTCCATACCATTGGAGGTGGTATTACGTCATTCTTGATAATTTGAGTTCATGCTTCATGATTCACATATTGTTAAGAATGAGGTATTTTAAATCCATCAACCTCTTCGTTGGAGTTATCTTGGGTTATATTTCACATAAAGCTTTCCCTAAGGATTTTGCCATTTATGGTGCTTATAAATGACCCAAGTTCTTCATTTATCCTCCCGGTGAAATAAGTTCCTCGTCTCCTTGTTCATACCAATCCAATTCTTTTCCCGTGAGTGGCGTTGTCACCTCATAATTTGGGATGTATTCCATAAGACCATATCAAGAGTATTCTTTTCGTTGTTGCTGTTCCAACAACTCCGCTCGACCCGTCTCCTAAGGATGCCTTCTCAAGCTCTTTTGTGGCATAAGATGGAATTTTCTTCACCATTCTCTTATTTAAATTATCTATCTTCTATTGTTTTGTTCCGGAGCCATTGTGATGTTTCTCTTTTCTCTCATCATCTTGGATCGTGTTCTTTTCGTACTCCCGCTGCTCAAGTTCTTTCATTTTATCAAGCCTTGCATATTTTTTTCCAACTGAAGTGCGGTTCGAAGTTGTTCTTCCTTATTTCTTTTTTCTAACGGAGTGTTTTCAACTTCGTTCATCTCCGTTGTATTCTTTTCTCAAAATGGTTTAACATTTCAAGGTTCTTTGGTTTCACTCGTTTCTCTAAGAAGCAATTTAGTTTTACCTCTCCTCTTTCTCTTCCGTTGTCCCTCCGGTGCCATTCTAGATCTCGGGACGAGATCCTCTTGTAGGGGGGTGTTGTGACGCCCCGAGATGGATGCTCGAGAAGACATCCTTATATTCCGGGTTTCGCCGTGTGTTTCATTTGTGCTTGCCCTTTTATTTTTGCATTGCATCATGTCATCATGCCATCATCTCATAAATCTTTTGCATCTCAACTAAATAAATCGTATGGATCTTCGATCCATTTAATCGAGGGAAGGATGACTTCTCTTTATAATATATCCTCCCGATATTAGCGGAGCTATTATAAAATAATCCATTCTTATGGAATCACCTAAGACACACTTGCAAATTTCCCCATGCCTTTGTTATCTCGCTGCTTGACCTTGAACTTTGCCATTTATTCTTTCATCATTTTCCGGCGCTCCGCCTAAATTCTCAACATTTTTTTGGACCTTCTAATTACTAGTCCTTGTTCAAACCATCTGAATTAAATTCTTGCAAACGCGTCCGTTCCTATTTTTCTTGGATAAAACTCATTTTTATGAGGCCGGTAAAATAGCCCCCTTGCACAAATCCTTTCCTTAACCCTCCTTTTTTTCTCTCTCTATTTCTTTTCTCTTAAAAGAAGAAGAGAGAGAAAGAGAGAAGCCCAGCTCAGGTCCAACGGACGGCCCATTCTAACCCCGCAACCTTTGGGCCAAGGCCTAGCCGGCATCCCCCCATCCTAACCCTAGCCCATCTCCCACGCTCCCTCTCGTCCTCCCGTTATCGCCGCCACCAACGCACGCACATAGCCCCGATCCATCTCCCTCCCCGATCCCATATCTTCCTCACTCGTCTCCCTCTTCCTCCCGTAGCACCGCCAGAGGAGTAGGTGTAACGCCCTCGATGCGGCTATAGCTCCCACGTGTCGAGGCACGACTTAGAGGCATAACTGCATTGAAAGCAATGTCGCAAGTTAGGCAATCTTCACAACATCCCATGTAATATAGATAATAAAAGGGGAGATACATAGTTGGCTTACACTCGCCACGTCAATCAAAGTACATAAATAACATTACATCATCCAAACACTCATGGCCCGACTACGGCGCCAAAATAAAAGAACAACCCAACATGCGACACGGTCCCGATCACCCCAACTGGGCACCACTACTGATCATCAGGGAAAGTCACGTAGTATCATTGAGAGTCCTCGTCGAACTCCAACTTGAGCTCAAGCGCGCCATCTGGAATGGAATCATCGGGTCCTGCATCTAGTGTAATAGTAATCTGTGAGCCACAGGGACTCAGCAATCTCGCACCCTCGCGATCAAGACTATTTAAGCTTAATAGGTAAGGCAAGGTAAATATATGTGGAGCTGCAGCAAGCGACTAGCATATATGGTGGATAACCTGTTCGCAAAAGAGAGCGAGAAGAGGAGGCAAAGCGTGAGCGAGTAACTAAAGAGAAACCTGCGCAAGCATTACTCCAACACCGTGTTCACTTCCCGGACTCCGCCGAGAAGAGACCATCACGGTAACTCACACTGTTGATTCATTTTAATTAAGTTAAGGTTCAAGTTGTCTACAACCGGACATTAACAAATTCCCATCTGCCCATAACCGCAGGCACGGCTTTCGAAAGTTCAAATCCCTGCAGGGGAGTCCCAACTTAGCCCATGACAAGCTCTCACGGTCAACGAAGGAATAGACCTCCTCCCGAGACGTTCCGATCAGACTCGGTACCTCGGTTCTTCAAGACACTTCGACAGGTTAAAACAAATCCAGCAACACCCCTGAATGTGCCGACAAATCCCGCTAGGAGCTGCACATATCTCGTTCTCAGGGCACACTCAGATGAGACATCCTACGAGTAAAACCAACCCTCAAGTTGCCCCGAGGTGGCCCCGCAGTCTACTCGGTCGGACCAACACTCAGAGGAGCACTGGCCCGGGGGGTTAAAATAAGATGACCCTCGGGCTCCAGAAACCCAAGGGAAAAGAGGCTAGGTGGCAAATGGTAAAACCAAGGTTGGGCATTGCTGGAAAAGCTTTAATCAAGGCGAACTATCAAGGGGTTCCCATTATAACCCAACCACGTAAGGAATGCAAAATCCGGGAACATAACACCGATATGACAGAAACTAGGGCGGAAAGAGTGGAACAAAACACTAGGTGAGAGGCCGAGCCTTCCACCCTTTACCAAGTATATATATGCATTAAGATAACATGGTAATATAGTGATATCCCAACAAGTAAATAATGTTCCAACAAGGAACGGTCTCCAATCTTCACCTGCAACTAGCAACGTTATAAGAGGGGCTGAGCAAAGCGGTAACATAGCCTATCAACGGTTTGCTAGGGCATGGTGGGTTAGAGGTTTGACATGGCAATTTGGGAGGCATGATAAGAAAGTGGTAGGCATCGTAGCATAGGCAAAGCAAAAGAGCGAGCATCTAGCAAAGCAAAGATAGTAGTGATTTCGAGGGTATGATCATCTTGCCTGCAAAGTTGTCAGAGTTGACTGGATCCTCAAAAGCAAACTCAACGGGCTCATCGTTAGCAAACTCGTCTCCCGGCTCTACCCAAACAAGACAAACAAGCAACAAGGACACAATCAACCACGTGCAAAGCTCAAACAATATGATGCAAGGATGGTATGCTATGCGGGATGCAATATGTGATGCATATGCAAGATTTGGCAAGGAATGCATGAACCTGGCCTCAACTTGGAAAACCAAGTGTTCCATTGGAAAGATGAGATGAAATCGCTTGAAAATGATATAAAGATCACCGGAATCGGAGTTATGGTTTGGAAATGGCAAGTGATTCAAATATGACACCGGTCTGCGATTTACAGCAAGTAGCCATCTAAGTGCAATGAGATGAACAAGCTACAGCACCCAAACATGGCATAAAAATACATGGCAGGGATGCATTCATGATGCTTAACAAAGGTCTAGCACTGAGCTACGGCCAAATCATCCATTAACAGGTTCAAACAAGCATGGCAAAATTGCATTTGACAAACAGATCTCAGACTTAGTGAATTAACACTTGTCTGGAATTTCAGATCAGATAGCACTCTTTGGAGCATGAAAACTACATGCTACAGGACCTGAACATGGCAAAGTAAAAAAGCATGGCATGGAGCTACTCAAAGATCTTAACAAAAGTCCCTTAGTGACCTTGAGCCAAAAGGGATCAGAAAATACATTTGCAAGCATGTGAACATGGCAAAAAACATAATCAGTTCTCAGACTTAGTGAAAACTAGAGCATGCTAAAACAGATATCAAGTAGGCATGTTTACGAGCTCGATGCACTCACTACAGAGCAAGTCATGGCAATATAAGAATACACCCATCAAGAATACACAAAATACAAGTTAGGCATGGCAAGAACAATAACATAGCATGCACGGATCAACTACAACATCCTCGGCAAAATCGCTACCAAGTAGACAATTTGCCTAGATTCATGAAATAGAAAAAGTAGAGCTCGATTGACTCAAGCTAGGGTGCTCCATAATAGCAAACAAATACATGGATAGATAGAGCACTACAAGATTAACAAAACATCCTTACTGATCATCCTCAAAAGAGGCACGGATCACTTGGAAACAACCTGAACATATGACCATATGAGATAAACAGGTCAAAGACTTTGTGGAAATGCTATGTCCCTGAAATCAGCATTAACAAATGCCCCACTTTGCAAGCTTGTGCTAGTCACCCCACACATCACAAAAATACATGGGTTGCACCTCTGGAAAGATGGCAAAACCCTTAACAAAACATATGTAGAGCTCATGGGCATATCATGCACACATTAATCATGGCAAAAATGAAAAATATCTAAATGGAGCAGCAGATCTGACAATTATCTCAAGTAGCACTCTTCTAACAGCATTTCGGGCATCAAGATGAACTCAAATGAAAATGATGCAATGAGATGAAATGATGTACTCTCTGAGGCAAACATTTTGATATGCTATATGCCACAAACGGAGATATAGCATGGTGAAAAACGCCAATTATTAGGGTTTGGGACGAAAAAGTCAACCCCGATTCTCAGATCTGGATCCGGCACGCGGATCGAGGAGATCGCCGGATCCGAGCTCCTGTTCGCCGGAACCGTCGGGGTTCACCGGAGTTGAAGAGGACGAGGAGGAGGTCAGCGGGGCCGGACGTCGAGGAGGTGGCGGGCGACGGTGCGCGGCGCACGGCGGCCAGGCGGCGAGGCGCGCGGGCGGGCGGCGCGCCGGAGCGGTGGTGCAGCGGCTCGCGCTCGCCGGAGCTGGTGGCGCGGCGGCCGGAGTGGATGGAGCTGAGCAAGGCGGCAGCAGGAGGTGAGGAGCCTCGGCGGCGGAGGAACGGGCCGGGAGGGCCCGCCGTGGGCGCTCCGGGCCTCGGCGCGGGGGCGGCCGGC
>NC_041384.1:281929816-281938531 GCF_002162155.2 Triticum dicoccoides | reverse complement strand
GTGGCAACCACGGATTGGCGCGGCGGTGGGGTGCGGACGTGTCCGGTCGGAGTTGGACGTGTCCGGCGCGGCGCGAGGGGTGGATCTAGGGTTTCGGAGGAAGAAGAACGGGAATTTCGGAGGGGGTCTATTTATAGGCATAGGAGGAGCTAGGAGAGTCCAAATGAGGTGCGGTTTTCGGCCACGCGATCGTGATCGAACTCTCTAGATGATGGAGAGGGTTTTGGTGAGTTTTGGGCCAACTTGGAGGGGTGTTGGGCTGCAACACACACGAGGCCTTTTCGGTCCCTTGGTTAATCGTTGGAGTATCAAACGAAGTCCAAATGGTACGAAACTTGACAGGCGGTCTACCGGTAGTAAACCAAGGCCTCTTGGAAAGTCTCGGTGCAATACGGAAATGTTTAATCCTCACACACGAAAGAAAGGTAGAATTGACCACCGGAGGAGAATGGAGCGCCGGAATGCAAAATGGACAACGGGGAAAATGCTCGAATGCATGAGATGAACACTTATGCAAATGCAATGCACATGATGACATGATATGAGATGCATGACAACGAAAACAACACATGGAGACAAAAACCCGAACCTGAGAAAATAAAATAACTTAATGCCAGAGACGGCAAGAGTTGGAGTACGAATTGGGTAAATCATATCCGGGGTGTTATAACACTCCACCACTACGAAAGGATCTCGTCCCGAGATCTAGGACTGAAAGAACGCTGGGTACTCAGAATGGAGGTGATCCTCGCGTTCCCAGGTAGCTTCACGGTCGGAATGGTGTGACCACTTGACTTCGAGGAATTTGATTGACTTGTTGCGAGTCTTGCGTTCAGTCTCTTCAAGAATAGCAACTGGGTACTCACGATAAGAGAGATCTTCTTGGAGCTCAATGTGCTCTGATACCAACTTGTAACGCCCTCGATGCGGCTATAGCTCCCACGTGTCGAGGCACGACTTAGAGGCATAACCGCATTGAAAGCAATGTCGCAAGTTAGGCAATCTTCACAACATCCCATGTAATATAGATAATAAAACGGGAGATACATAGTTGGCTTACACTCGCCACGTCAATCAAAGTACATAAATAACATTACATCATCCAAACACTCATGGCCCGACTACGGCGCCAAAATAAAAGAACAACCCAACATGCGACACGGTCCCGATCACCCCAACTGGGCACCACTACTGATCATCAGGGAAAGACACGTAGTATCGTTGAGAGTCCTCGTCGAACTCCCACTTGAGCTCAAGCGCGCCATCTGGAATGGAATCATCGGGTCCTGCATCTGGTGTAATAGTAATCTGTGAGCCACAGGGACTCAGCAATCTCGCACCCTCGCGATCAAGACTATTTAAGCTTAATAGGTAAGGCAAGGTAAATATATGTGGAGCTGCAGCAAGCGACTAGCATATATGGTGGCTAACCTGTTCGCAAAAGAGAGCGAGAAGAGGAGGCAAAGCGTGAGCGAGTAACTAAAGAGCAACCTGCGCAAGCATTACTCCAACACCGTGTTCACTTCCCGGACTCCGCTGAGAAGAGACCATCACGGTAACTCACACTGTTGATTCAATTTAATAAAGTTAAGGTTCAAGTTGTCTACAACCGGACATTAACAAATTCCCATCTGCCCATAACCGCGGGCACGGCTTTCGAAAGTTCAAATCCCTGCAGGGGAGTCCCAACTTAGCCCATGACAAGCTCTCACGGTCAACGAAGAAATAGACCTCCTCCCGAGACGTTCCGATCAGACTCGGTACCTCGGTTCTTCAAGACACTTCGACAGGTTAAAACAAATCCAGCAACACTACCGGAATGTGCCGACAAATCCCGATAGGAGCTGCACATATCTTGTTCTCAGGGCACACTCAGATGAGACATCCTACGAGTAAAACCAACCCTCAAGTTGCCCCGAGGTGCCCCGCAGTCTACTCGGTCGGACCAACACTCAGAGGAGCACTGGCCCGGGGGGGTTAAATAAGATGACCCTCGGGCTCCGGAAACCCAAGGGAAAAGAGGCTAGGTGGCAAATGGTAAAACCAAGGTTGGGCATTGCTGGAAAAGCTTTAATCAAGGCGAACTATCAAGGGGTTCCCATTATAACCCAACCACGTAAGGAACACAAAATCCGGGAACATAACACCGATATGACAGAAACTAGGGCGGCAAGAGTGGAACAAAACACTAGGCGAGAGGCCTAGCCTTCCACCCTTTACCAAGTATATAGATGCATTAAGATAACATGGTAATATAGTGATATCCCAACAAGTAAATAATGTTCCAACAAGGAACGGTCTCCAATCTTCACCTGCAACTAGCAACGCTATAAGAGGGGTTGAGCAAAGCGGTAACATAGCCTATCAACGGTTTGCTAGGACATGGTGGGTTAGAGGTTTGACATGGCAATTTGGGAGGCATGATAAGCAAGTGGTAGGCATCGTAGCATAGGCAAAGCAAAAGAGCGAGCATCTAGCAAAGCAAAGATAGTAGTGATTTCGAGGGTATGATCATCTTGCCTGCAAAGTTGTCAGAGTTGACTAGATCCTCGAAAGCAAACTCAACGGGCTCCTTGTTAGCAAACTCGTCTCCCAGCTCTACCCAAACAAGACAAACAAGCAACAAGGACACAATCAACCATGTGCAAAGCTCAAACAATATGATGCAAGGATGGTATGCTATGCGGGACGCAATATGTGATGCATATGCAAGATTTGGCAAGGAATGCATGAACCTGGCCTCAACTTGGAAAACCAAGTGTGGCACTGGAAATATGAGTTGAAATCGCTTGAAAACGATATAAAGATCACCAGAATCGGAGTTACGGTTTGGAAATGGCAAGCAATTCAAATATGACACCGGTCTGTGATTTACAGCAAGTAGCCATCTAAATGCAATGGGATGAACAAGCTACATCACCTAAACATGGCATCAAAATACATGGAAGGGATGCATTCATGATGCTTAACAAAAGTCTAGCACTGAGCTACGGCCAAATCATCCATTAACAGGTTCAAACAAGCATGGCAAAAATGCATTTGACAAACAGATCTCAGACTTAGTGAAATTAACACTTGTCTGGAATTTCAGATCAGATAGCACTCTTTGGAGCATGAAAACTACATGCTACAGGACCTGAACATGGCAAAGTAAAGCATGGCATGGAGCTACTCAAAGAGCTTAACAAAAGTCCCTTAGTGACCTTGAGCCAAAAGGGATCAGAAAATACATTTGCAAGCATGTGAACATGGCAAAAAACATAATCAGTTCTCAGACTTAGTGAAAACTGGAGCATGCTGAAACAGATATCAAGTAGGCATGTTTATGAGCTCGATGCACTCACTACAGAGCAAGTCATGAAAATATAAGAATACACCCATCAAGAATACACAAAATACAAGTTAGGCATGGCAAGAAAAAATAACATAGCATGCACGGATCAACTACAACTTCCTCGGCAAAATCGCTAACAAGTAGACAATCTGCCTAGATTCATGAAATAGAAAAAGTAGAGCTCGATTGACTCAAGCTAGGGTGCTCCATAATTGCAAACAAAGACATGGATAGATAGGGCACTACAAGATTAACAAAATATCCTTGCTGATCATCCTCAAAAGAGGCACGGATCACTAGGAAACAACCTGAACACATGACCATATGAGATAAACAGGTTAAAGACTGTGGAAATGCTATGTCCCTCAAATCAGCATTAACAAATGCCCCACTTTGCAAGCTTGTGCTAGTCACCCCACACATCACAAAAATACATGGGTTGCACCTCTGGAAAGATGGCAAAACCCTTAACGAAACATATGTAGAGCTCATGGGCATATCATGCACACATTAATCATGGCAAAAATGACAAATATCTAAATGGAGCAGCAGATCTGACAATTATCGCAAGTAGCACTCTTCTAACAGCATTTCGGGCATCAAGATGAACTCAAATAAAAATGATGCAATGAGATGAAATGATGTACTCTCTGAGACGAACATTTTGATATGCTGTATGCCAAAATGGAGCTACGGATGCGAAGATATAGCATGATGAAAAATGCCAATTATTAGGGTTTGGGACGAAAAAGTCAACCCCGATTCTCAGATCTGGATCCGGCGCGCGGATCGAGGAGATCGCCGGATCCGAGCTCCTGTTTGCCGGAACCGTCGGGGTTCGCCGGAGTTGAAGCGGACGAGGAGGAGGTCGGCGGGGCCGGACGTCGAGGAGGCGGCGGGCGACGGTGCGCGGCGCACGGCGAGGCGCGCGGGCGGGTGGCACGCCGGAGCGGCGGTGCGGTGGCTCGCGCTCGCCGGAGCTGGTGGCGCGGCGGCCGGAGTGGCTGGAGCCGAGCAAGGCGGTGGTGGGAGGTGAGGAGCCTCGGCGGCGGAGGAACGGGCCGGGAGGGCCCGCCGTGGGCTCTCCGGGCCTCGGCGCGGGGGCGGCCGGCGGCGCCACATGGCAACCGTGGATTGGCGGGGCGGTGGGGCGCGGACGTGTCCGGTCGGAGTTGGACGTGTCCGGCGCGGCGCGAGGGGTGGATCTAGGGTTTCGGAGAAAGAAGAACGGGAATTTCGGAGGGGGTCTATTTATAGGCATAGGAGGAGCTAGGAGAGTCCAAATGAGGTGCGGTTTTCGGCCACGCGATCGTGATCAAACGCTCTAGATGATGGAGAGGGTTTTGGTGAGTTTCGGGCCAACTTGGAGGGGTGTTGGGCTGCAACACACATGAGGCCTTTTCGGTCCCTTGGTTAACCGTTGGAGTATCAAACGAAGTCCAAATGGTACGAAACTTGACAGGCGGTCTACCGGTAGTAAACCAAGGCCGCTTGGCAAGTCTTGGTCCAATACGGAAATGTTTAATCCTCACACACGAAAGAAAGGTAGAATTGACCACCGGAGGAGAATGAAGCGCCGGAATGCAAAATGGACAGTGGGGAAAATGCTCGAATGCATGAGATGAACACGTATGCAAATGCAATGCACATGATGACATGATATGAGATGCATGACAACGAAAACAACACACGGAGACAAAAACCCGAACCTGAGAAAATAAAATAACTTAATGCCGGAAACGGCAAGAGTTGGAGTACGAATTGGGTAAATCATATCCGGGGTGTTATAACACTCCACCACTACGAAAGGATCTCGTCCCGAGATCTAGGACTGAAAGAACGCCGGGTACTCGGAACGGAGATGATCCTTGCGTTCCCGGGTAGCTTCACGGTCGGAATGGTGTGACCACTTGACTTTGTGGAATTTGATTGACTTGTTGCGAGTCTTGCGTTTAGTCTCTTCAAGAATAGCAATTGGGTACTCAAGATAAGAGAGATCTTCTTGGAGCTAAATGTGCTCTGATACCAACTTGTAACGCCCTCGAAGCGGCTATAGCTCCCACGTTTCGAGGCACGACTTAGAGGCATAACCGCATTGAAAGCAATGTCGCAAGTTAGGCAATCTTCACAACATCCCATGTAATATAGATAATAAAAGGGGAGATACATAGTTGGCTTACACTCGCCATGTCAATCAAAGTACATAAATAGCATTACATCATCCAAACACTCATGGCCCGACTACGGCGCTAAAATAAAAGAACAACCCAACATGCGACACGGTCCCGATCACCCCAACTGGGCACCACTACTGATCATCAGGGAAAGACACGTTGTATCGTTGAGAGTCCTTGTCGAACTCCCACTTGAGCTCAAGCGCGCCATCTGGAATGGAATCATCGGGTCCTGCATCTGGTGTAATAGTAATCTGTGAGCCACAAGGACTCAGCAATCTCGCACCCTCGCGATCAAGACTATTTAAGCTTAATAGGTAAGGCAAGGTAAATATATGTGGAGCTGCAGCAAGCGACTAGCATATATGGTGGCTAACCTATTCGCAAAAGGGAGCGAGAAGAGGAGGCAAAACGTGAGCGAGTAACTAAAGAGCAACCTGTGCAAGCATTACTCCAACACCGTGTTCACTTCCCGGACTCCGCCGAGAAGAGACCATCACGGTAACTCACACTGTTGATTCATTTTAATTAAGTTAAGGTTCAAGTTGTCTACAACCGGACATTAACAAATTCCCATCTGCCCATAACCGCGGGCACGGCTTTCGAAAGTTCAAATCCCTGCAGGGGAGTGCCAACTTAGCCCATGACAAGCTCTCACGGTCAACGAAGGAATAGACCTCCTCCCGAGACGTTCCGATCAGACTCGGTACCTCGGTTCTTTAAGACACTTCGACAGGTTAAAACAAATCCAGCAACACCGCCCGAATGTGCCGACAAATCCCGATAGGAGCTGCACATATCTCGTTCTCAGGGCACACTCAGATGAGACATCCTACGAGTAAAACCAACCCTCAAGTTGCCCCGAGGTGGCCCCACAGTCTACTCGGTCGGACCAACACTCAGAGGAGCACTGGCCCGGGGGGTTAAATAAGATGACCCTCGGGCTCCGAAAACCCAAGGGAAAAGAGGCTAGGTAGCAAATGGTAAAACCAAGGTTGGGCATTGCTGGAAAAGCCTTAATCAAGGTGAACTATCAAGGGGTTCCCATTATAACCCAACCACGTAAGGAACACAAAATCCGGGAACATAACATCGATATGATGGAAACTAGGGCGGCAAGAGTGGAACAAATCACTAGGCGAGAGGCCGAGCCTTCCACCCTTTACCAAGTATATAGATGCATTAAGATAACATGGTAATATAGTGATATCCCAACAAGTAAATAATGTTCCAACAAGGAACGGTCTCCAATCTTCACCTGCAACTAGCAATGCTATAAGAGGGGCTGAGCAAAGCGGTAACATAGCCTATCAATGGTTTGCTAGGACATGGTGGGTTAGAGGTTTGACATGGCAATTTGGGAGGCATGATAAGCAAGTGGTAGGCATCGTAGCATAGTTAAAGCAAAATAGCGAGCATCTAGCAAAGCAAAGATAGTAGTGATTTCGAGGGTATGATCATCTTGCCTGCAAAGTTGTCAGAGTTGACTGGATCCTCGAAAGCAAACTCAACGGGCTCCTCATTAGCAAACTCGTCTCCCGGCTCTACCCAAACAAGACAAACAAGCAACAAGGACACAATCAACCACGTGCAAAGCTCAAACAATATGATGCAAGGATGGTATGCTATGCGGGATGCAATATGTGATGCATATGCAAGATTTGGCAAGGAATGCATGAACCTGGCCTCAACTTGGAAAACCAACTGTGCCACTAGAAAGATGAGATGAAATCTCTTGAAAACGATATAAAGATCACCGGAATCGGAGTTACGGTTTGGAAATGGCAAGCGATTCAAATATGACACCGGTCTGCGATTTACAGCAAGTAGCCATCTAAATGCAATGAGATGAACAAGCTACAGCACCCAAACATGGCATCAAAATACATGGAAGGGATGCATTCATGATGCTTAACAAAAGTCTAGCACTGAGCTACGGCCAAATCATCCATTAACAGGTTCAAACAAGTATGGCAAAAATGCATTTGACAAACAGATCTCAGACTTAGTGAAATTAACACTTGTATGGAATTTCAGATCAGATAGCACTCTTTGGAGCATGAAAACTACATGCTACAGGACCTGAACATGGCAAAGTAAAGCATGGCATGGAGCTACTCAAAGAGCTTAACAAAAGTCCCTTAGTGACCTTGAGCCAAAAGGGATCAGAAAATACATTTGCAAGCATGTGAACATGGCAAAAAACATAATCAGTTCTCAGACTTAGTGAAAACTGGAGCATGCTGAAACAGATATCAAGTAGGCATGTTTATGAGGTCGATGCACTCACTACAGAGCAAGACATGACAATATAAGAATACACCCATCAAGAATACACAAAATACAAGTTAGGCATGGCAAGAAAAATAACATAGCATGCACGGATCAACTACAACATCCTCGGCAAAATCGCTAACAAGTAGACAATCTGCCTATATTCATGAAATAGCAAAAGTAGAGCTCGATTGACTCAAGCTAGGGTGCTCCATAATTGCAAACAAAGACATGGATAGATAGGGCACTACAAGATTAACAAAACATCCTTACTGATCATCCTCAAAAGAGGCACGGATCACTAGGAAACAACCTGAACACATGACCATATGAGATAAACAGGTCAAAGACTTTGTGGAAATGCTATGTCCCTGAAATCAGCATTAACAAATGCCCCACTTTGCAAGCTTGTGCTAGTCACCCCACACATCACAAAAATACATGGGTTGCACCTCTGGAAAGATGGCAAAACCCTTAACGAAACATATGTAGAGCTCATGGGCATATCATGCACACATTAATCATGGCAAAAATGACAAATATCTAAATGGAGCAGCAGATCTGACAATTATCTCAGGTAGCACTCTTCTAGCAGCATTTCGGGCATCAAGATGAACTCAAATAAAAATGATGCAATGAGATGAAATGATGTACTCTCTGGGACGAACATTTTGATATGTTGTATGCCAAAACAGAGCTACGGATGCGGAGATATAGCATGATGAAAAACGCCAATTATTAGGGTTTGGGACGAAAAAGTCAACCGCGATTCTCAGATCTGGATCCGGCGTGCGGATCGAGGAGATCGCCGGATCCGAGCTTCTGTTCGCCGGAACCGTCGGGGTTCGCCGGAGTTGAAGCGGACGAGGAGGAGGTCGGCGGGGCCGGACGTCGAGGAGGCGGCGGGTGACGGTGCGCGGCGCACGGCGAGGC
>NC_041384.1:281926320-281929606 GCF_002162155.2 Triticum dicoccoides | reverse complement strand
CGAGCAAGGCGGCGGCGGGAGGTGAGGAGCCTTGGCGGCGGAGGAACGGGCCGGGAGGGCCCGCCGTGGGCTCTCCGGGCCTCGGCGCGGGGGCGGCCGGCGGCGCCACGTGGCAACCGCAGATTGGCGCTGCGGTGGGGCGCGGACGTGTCCGGCGCGGCGCGAGGGGTGGATCTAGGGTTTCGGAGGAAGAAGAACAGGAATTTCGGAGGGGGTCTATTTATAGGCATAGGAGGAGCTAGGAGAGTCCAAATGAGGTGCGGTTTTCGGCCGCGCGATCGTGATCGAACGCTCTAGATGATGGAGAGGGTTTTGGTGAGTTTTGGGCCAACTTGGATGGGTGTTGGGCTGCAACACACACGAGGCCTTTTCGGTCCCTTGGTTAACCGTTGGAGTATCAAACGAAGTCCAAATGTTTCGAAACTTGACAGGCGGTCTACCGGTAGTAAACCAAGGCCGCTTGGCAAGTCTCGGTCCAATCCGAAAATGTTTAATCCTCACACACGAAAGAAAGGTAGAATTGACCACCGGAGGAGAATGGATCGCCGGAATGCAAAACGGACAACGGGGAAAATGCTCGAATGCATGAGATGAACACGTATGCAAATGCAATGCACATGATGACATGATATGAGATGCATGACAACAAAAACAACACACACAGACAAAAACCCGAACCCGAGAAAATAAAATAACTTAACGCCAGAAATGGCAAGAGTTGGAGTACAAATTGGGTAAATCATATCCGGGGTGTTACAGTAGGGCAGCAGCGCCTCCTGCCTGATTCCCCAACGCAGCCCCTGCCAGAGTCCCTCGCATCCACCTCCCAATCCGGCCAGCCTCCGCCGCCTTTGCCCGTTCCCGGCCAGATCTCGCCAGTAGGGCCCCGTCCCCGCCTCTGTTTCTTTCACTACCATCGCCTCCGGGTGCCGCACCGGAGTTCCACCTCGTCGGAGTAGCCCAGCGGACTAGGACGCCCCTGCTGCACCTCTCTTTTCTTCCCCTTATTCCCTTTCTCGTTGACCCTCTCTCCCGACTCAAATCCCTCCCTCTCTCATCTCTGTAACAGGAAGCCCCGAGGAGCTGCCCTCGTCCCTGACGCCGGCAAGCTCGATGCTGCCCTTGTGCGGCAACACTGGTGCGCCCACCACCGCACACCTACTTCGTCGGACCCCTACCCCGGCTCCATCTCCACGCGAAGATCGTCCGCCTCTGCTCATGGCGAAGCTCCTCCTGCAGCTCTGCATCACTTGTGCCTCCTCCCTGGGCAGAGAAGCTCTTGTCTGAGTCGTCCCCTTTGATCAACCCGGTTGCTACCGCCGCTGCCTTAAACTTCCCTGGTGCAGCTCGTTTTCAATGAATGGCGGCCTGAGGTTTACCTCCACGCCAAGTACCACGACCTGCAAGGCCGAGAACACCAAGCACCCCTTCGAGCTATCAAGACCGCAAGCGCCAAGTACCACGACGACCCTCGAAGAGTTCGGATTCGACAAGTTCGACTATGGAACGGGAACCACTACTTCCACTACCACCGTCTTCGGAATCACTAAGAACGTCAAGTTCCTCCACGACGCCCGACGCCTAAAACGATCACCGAACCAGAAATAACGCCAAGTACCAGGACGACGAGGACTGCCAAGTTCGTCTTTCGCCGTCTTCGAAATCGTCAAGTACCGCTATGAGATGTGCAACTACTTCCACGATGAAACAAGAACAACTACTGCCATTGAAGGCCGTCAAGTGAACATCTACCGAGGACGCACATGTTGCCAAGTACCCTCTCCGGATCGTCATGTTCGACTACTGATAAACATGTACCACTACCGTCGTCGAGATCGCGAGGACCTCTACTGTCGACCCTAGAGCATGCGAGATCGACTACTTCCATTACCGTCATCGCGAGAATGCCTACTTCCCTCTACGAACGAGAACCGTCCCCTATGCACGCTCCGAAAGGTATAACCGCCGAGACGGCTGCCCGAGAACTAATGCATGTGTGATGTATGAGATGCTCGTGTTTTGCACCGTGATCGAGTTGTCGCTTGCGATGCCCCTCTTTTGCCATGCCACCGTCATGTGGGACACCCGGTATCCGGGATCACTCCCCATCTCTTGCGTGTTCCACACATCCGCACACTTCTCGTTTGCATTGGTATCTCACTCAAGTTGTCGTTGCTGTGGCACCCATTTCGTTCCGCCATGGTGACAAATGCTTCATAATGCTCTTGCCAACTTTTAATAAAAATTGCATAAACTTGTTCATGTCATCTACATCATGATAACAAAAATTAAAATGTTTAAATTGTTGTTGCAATAAATTACTAAGGCATAAGGGGATTTACCAGATTCGTTATTTGTTATATCCGGCCCCATTTAAATTGTTTAGATGATATAGTTTTGTTATGCTTCACCTCTTGACATGCTTAACAACATTTAATATTGTTGAGTACCTAACCGGGAGTGAACTAAATAATTGATGTGGTGTTCCGTCAATATGCAACTCGTTGCATATTCGGCTCCATTTAACTTGTAGTTTTGTTTGTGCACTTTGCCATGCCATGCTTCATTAAACCGGACATGCATCAAACTTGATTGTGCATCATGCCATGTTTATGTGATGGTTGTTTACTATGTTGTTTGCTTCTTTCCGGTGTTGCTTCTTCGGGTTAGTTCCGATAACGCCGCATTTGTGAGGATTCGTTCGACTACGTCCGTTTGTCTTCTTCATGGACTCGTTCTTCTTCCTTGCGGGATTTCAGGCAAGATGACCATACCCTCGAAATCACTTCTATCTTTGCTTGCTAGTTGCTCGCTCTTTTGCTATGCCTATGTCGCGATACCTACCACTTGCTTATCATGCCTCCCATATTGTTAAGCCAAGCCTCTAACCCACCTTATCCTAGCAAACCGTTGTTTGGCTACGTTACCGCATTGCTCAGCCCCTCTTATAGTGTTGTTAGTTGCAGGTGAAGATTGGAGCTTGTTCCATGTTTGAACATGGATATTCTGTTGGGATATCACAATATCTATTATTTAATTAATGCATCTATATACTTGGTAAAGGGTGGAAGGCTCGGCCTTATGCCTGGTGTTTTGTTCCACTCTTGCCGCCCTAGTTTCCGTCATATCGGTGTTATGTTCCCGGATTTTGCGTTCCTTACGCGGTTGGGTTATAATGGGAACCCCTTGACAGTTCGCCTTGAATAAAACTCCTCCAGCAATGCCCAACATTGGTTTTACCATTCACCACCTAGCCTTTTCTTTCCCTTGGGTAGGCCTGCCCAAG
>NC_041384.1:281862334-281926015 GCF_002162155.2 Triticum dicoccoides | reverse complement strand
AGTGCTCCTCTGAGTGTTGGTCCGAACTGGGCAGCCTGCGGGGCCACCTTGGGGCAACTCGAGGGTTGGTTTTACTCGTAGCTTGACCTATCTGAGTGTGCCCTGAGAATGAGATATGTGCAGCTCCTATCGGGATTTGTCAGCACATTCGGGCGGTGTTGCTGGACTTGTTACCATTGTCAAGGATGTCTTGTAACCGGGATTCCGAGCCTGATCGGGTCTTCCCGCTAGAAGGAATGTCCTTCGTTGACCGTGAGAGCTTGTGATGGGCTAAGTTGGGACACCACTACAGGGATTTGAACTTTCGAAAGCCGTGCCCGCGGTCATGGGCAGATGGGAATTTGTTAATGTCCGGTTGTAGAAAACCTAAAATTGATCTTAATTAAAATACATCAACCGCGTGTGTAACCGTGATGGTCGCGGAGTCCGGGAAGTGAACACGGTGTTGGAGTTATGCTTGATGTAGGTTGTTCTAGGATCACTTCTTGATCATAGTTATTCGACCGTGCTTTTGCCTTCTCTTCTCGCTCTCATTTGCGTATGTTAGCCACCAAATATGCTAGTCGCTTGCTGCAGCTCCACATCATACCTTTTACCCTACCTATAAGCTTAAATAGTCTTGATCGCGAGGGTGTGAGATTGCTGAGTCCCCGTGACTCACAGATACTTCCAAAACCTGTTTGCAGGTGCCGATGATACCGTGCAGGTGATGCAACCAAGCTCAACAAGGAGCTCGATGAAGATCTTTTCCTTTGGGTTGTTTCATTCTAGTTGATCAGTACTAGAGCCCAGTTGGGGTCGATCAGGGATCTGTGTAGCTTTTGGGGTAGTCTTCTTTTATTTTGGTTTCGTAGTCGGACCTTGATTGTATCTGGATGATGTAATGATTTCTTCATGTATTGTGTGAAGTGGCAATTGTAAGCCAACTATGTATCTCTTTCCCTTATGTATTACATGGATTGTGTGAAGATTACCTCACTTGCGACATTGCTTTCAATGCGGTTATGCCTCTAAGTCGTGCTTCGACACGTGGGAGATATAGCCGCATCGAGGGCATTACACGTGTCAAGCAAGCAAGTGCGAAGCTGGTGAAACAGCTCGGCAAGGCTTGCCGGGCACGCTGTGCTGTGACACTAAGCGGCGCATTTAATGCGCTATGTCTGCCTGTAGAGTTAGGTATGATAGCACTGTTTGCTATCTAGTCAATACGTAATGGCTGATTAGCCACTGTAGTGACCCCTTGACCTATAAAAGGAGGACCATGGCAACCGTAGAGAGGATTCGGACCCTCTCATATTCATACGCATGTAGCCGCTCTTGCCCCGAGGCAACCTTGTCGGGCAAGAGCGTCGCCTTCTCCACCATAATCCACCATCAATCTACCAAAGCAGGAGTAGGGTTTTACGCCTCACGGTGTCCTGAACCTGGGTAAAACTGCCCGTGTGATCTCTACCGTGCTGTGTTACGCTTCTCCGCTCTTTTTGCAACGTGCCCATCCCCCCGCCGAACCAAAAGGGGCTCATGGCCCCATAGGTGCCCGTGGTTTCCCATGACATGATTGGATAAGAAAGAACTTATCTGTTTGGCTTGTCGGGGATCACAATGTAGGCTTGTCATCTCTTCTTTTCTGATGAAAACGATGGGACCAAGTCCATGGTAAGGATCCCGCAGCTTAGTGCAGATGAAAACAATGCCAGATGTGATCTCATCTACATGATCATGCTATTCTTATTATATGCTTATGCATGCATGCAATCTTCTTTCAGGCCCCCAGTGCTTCTTTTATTTCTCTATTGCTCAGGGTCTACGCCTGGCTTTGTCCTGCCCGGCAGCTGCACCTTACGGGTAGAACTTACAGAGATGCTCAATGTTCCAAGAGTTTTGCAACTTAATGCCATCTCTTGTCTCTAGATGGACTGCGCCGGGTCTGGTGACTCGTACTACCCGGTAAGGGCCTTCCCAGTTCGGCGTCAACTTGTTTGTACCCTTGGCAGATTGAACACGCCTAAGGACAAGGTCGCCTTCCTCAAAACTCCGGGTATGAACATTGCGGCTGTGATAGAGACACAAGGCTTTCTAATAGCATGCAGCACGCGTAGCAGCCCAGAGACGGTTCTCCTCAAGTAGCACATTGTTATCACGCCGGTGTTGTTCTTGCGCTACTTCATCATAGGCAAGTACTCGAGGTGATATGTATATGAGTTCTGTGGGGATAACTGCTTCTGCCCCATAGACTAGGGAAAAGGGAGTCTGCCTAGTAGCTCCATTTCGTGTCGTATGGAGGGACCAGCGAACCACCGGCAGCTCGTCGATCCATCGCCTGCCGCACCCCTGCGGCCTATCAAATGTTCTTGTCTTCACTCCTCACAGCTGAAAGGATCGATACGGTCGACTAGAGGGGGGTGAATAGGAGACTACAAATTTTAATCTTTCTTGTAGATTTTAAGGCTTAGCGGATAAAAGAGTTCACTAGATATGCAACTAGGTGGATGCAACCTATATGACAAGCAAGCTCCAAGAGAGAAGTGCTAGGCAACAAACCACTTAGCAAGCCAACAAGCATACGACAACAAAGAAAGGTGCGGGAAAGGATTAACCACAAGTGATACGAGGATGCGGATTTTAACCCAAAGTTCACTCTTCCTTGGGGAAGAGCTAATCTCCGTTTGGAGCCGTGCCGGAGCCAAAGCTTGAGGAATGCCACCAAAGGCTCACCGTATTCTCCTTCGAGTCACCCCCAAGGGATGAGCCTCGAAACACTCGGGGTTGGTCTTGAAGACGACCACCACACCTTTACAAACTTCTCCGGAGCACACCACAAGCAAGGAAGCTTCCGGAGGAACCTCTAACCGCCTAGGAGCCAGAGCTCCAAGTGTAACAAGTCAATGGGGAAGAAATGTTGCGGGGAACACGATTTTGTTTGGTCAAGTTGTAGATCGGGTCTTGCTCTCCCAATCCCCAAAGTTTCAACAAGTTTGTGTGGAGGGACTGAGAGTATTGAGCAAAATGGGGTGTAGCAATGGTGGAGCTCAACAAGACATTAGGGTTAAGGGTTGGAGGTGGAAGAAGAGCATATATATATAGTGTTCATGGGCTGGTGGGGATTTCTGCCCGTTGGACCCCGTGCGCACGGGCTAAGTCAGCCCCGTGCGCACGGGGTATCCTGAGACAATCGCACCACCCCGTGCGCACGGGGGTCAAAAGACCCCATGCGCACGGGGTACCCACAGAGTTACGCAGTACCTTGTGCGCACGGGGGTCAAAAGACCCCATGCGCACGGGGTACCCAGTAACTTTCTGTTGCAACTTTCTGAGTACTACAACACACACACTAGGTTCATTTTAGGTGGTCGGAGTGGGAAGGGTAAAAGAGTAAGGCTCGGCAAAGGCATTCCCACATGACATTTATCCACACAAACCCCTCTTAATAGTGTGGCCTTTCCTACGACTCGAAGCAAACGAAAACTAAACCTTCGAAGCATTGAAAGACCACGCCTTTGTCCTTTTTGAAATGGGGGATCGCATATCTCCATCGCGGGCACTTAGAACCAATAACCTGAGATAAACTTTAGCAACCGATATTAGTTCAACTAATCACATTGTCATCACACCAAAATATAGCTTAAGTGCCATTAGCACTTTCAATCTCCCCCTTTTGGTGCATTGATGACAACGTGGTTAGAGCATGGCAAAGAGGATAAACAGATAGAAAGCCATGGAACAAATAATGATCATGATAGATCCCCCTATATGTGTGCCCAAAAACAAGAATGCATCTAGTACACCCATAGGAGGTTCGACCAAGATTGTTATTGTTAAGTCATGAGATTCATCAAAATAAACCTATAACGGTGCCTAGATCTCATGACACAGTGTGGTGAGCAAATAATGTGAGACCCAATAAGAATAAGAGGATAAATGCAAGGTTCAATAATAAAGCTAGAGTCTCACAATAACACTAGAGTCTCACAACCACACAGACGGAAAGGAAATAAGAGTATCTCAAGCCAACTAAGACTAACTAAAAGCGAGAAACACGAGGCTTGAGATCTCAACACACCCACGAACGCACCACACACCCACGAACACACAGCCACACACACCACTTCTCCCGTTTGTCATCAAGACAAAAAAAAGGAGACAAATGGCGACACGAGACCCACTAGACAAGAGGATGAGCACTCGAGGCATCATCATCATCATCAAAACGCCACCCGGTCATTGGGAAAGACCGAGCAGTGGCCTCACTGTCGACGTCCTCTGAACCTGGACCGACCTCCTCACCAGCAGCAGCCCTTGCTGCCTTCTTCACACGCTGAACAAGCTTCTCCTTGTAGATTTCCTTGATATGACGACGCTGAATTGACTGACACATCTTGAACATGTTGCTCAAGGTCTTGAACAGCGACTTCTTCTCTCCCTTGGCAAAGATGGCCTCAGAGCCAACAGACTTGGCCTTACCACGAGGGATCCGTGCAGTTGAGGACATGCCTGGAGTGTAAGTAGCACGATCCTCAGGCCTAGGGTTGCGCCCCTTCTTGATGGGCACATAGGGAGCAGGAGCAGCTGGGGTCCAGTTGGAGTTGCGCTTGGGAACAACAGTCTTGAAGCTGGCAATGTAATTTGCTGGACAGATGGTCTCAATCAACGCCTGTATGAATGGAGCATAGATCAAAGACTTGTTCTCCTGTACACACTGACGCAGCGCGTAGTACATGAAATCCAGAACATCCACTTTCTTCTTCTAATGAACATACACAAAGACATCAAGCATGGAGCTCCGAATGTTATGGGAATCCCCGGCCTTTGGAGTGTGGGTATACTGCAGGATATGGCGCATGGTGTCATAGAGGGGCAAGAGGTCTTTGATTGACCTAGTGACGAACGACTTCTCTTGTTTGTAAGCAAAGGCAATCTCATCCTTAGTGTGCTGCCCACTTTCCCGAACAATGCCAAACTCATCAGAAACAGTCTCTTCATCCATGAACGGGTAGGGAATGATCTCGGAGAACTTTGCCGTAGGAGCTGAGCACTGATGCCTTCTGGACATCCATGTGAGGGTGCGAGCAGAATCATTGGAGAAGTACAGAGTAGCAAAGAACTGCATCACTATATTTTCATTGTAGGGGTGGTTGAAGGTGACAAACGGAATCAGACCCAGTCGTCCAAGAGCGGAGTACACACTGGGATACAGATAATCATTGTTGCGCAAACTCTCAGTGTTGACTTGCTTGTGAGGAGCAAACTTCTTTGACTTGGTGATAAGAAGCTCATGATAGATTCTTTGCTAAAACCCATTCTTGAAACGGGGATCCATTCCCATACTCGTGTCCTTAACATACGGATGGTTCTGTGTCTCAGCCCAGATCTCTGGCTTGGTCCACTTGACAAGAGGCATATTCCAGAGGTCACGCGTGTCCGGAGTGGCTTCCTCCGTACTAGACTCCTCTTCCTCTTCTTCATCTTCCTCACCATGATCATCTTCTTCTTCTATCTCATCATCTTGTGAGTCATATTCTTCCTTAGATTCATCGGAGGAACCTCTAACTGCCTAGGAGCCAGAGCTCCAAGAGTAACAAGTCAATGGGGAAGAAATGTTGCGGGGAACGCGATTTTGTTTGGTCAAGTTGTAGATCAGGTCTTGCTCTCCCAATCCCCAAAGTTTCAACAAGTTTCGGTGGAGGGATTGAGAGTATTGAGCAAAATGGGGTGTAGCAATGGTGGAGCTCAACAAGACATTAGGGTTAAGGGTTGGAGGTGGAAGAAGAGCATATATATGGTGTTCATGGGCTGGTGGGGATTTTTGCCCGTTGGACCCCGTGCGCACGGGGTATCCAGAGACAATTGCACCACCCCGTGCTCACTGGGGTCAAAAGACCCCATGCGCACGGGGTACCCAGAGAGTTACGCAGTACCCCGTGCGCACGGGGGTCAAAAGACCCCATGCGCATGGGGTACCCAGTAACTTTCTGTTGCAACTTTCTGAGTACCACAACACACACACACTAGGTTCATTTTAGGTGGTCGGAGTGGGAAGGGTAAAAGAGTAAGGCTCGGCAAAGGCATTCCCACATGACATTTATCCACACAAACCCCTCTTAATAGTGCGGCCTTTCCTACGACTCGAAGCAAACGAAAACTAAACCTTCGAAGCATCGAAAGACCACGCCTTTGTCCTTTTTGAAATGGGGGGTCGCATATCTCCATCGCGGGCACTTAGAACCAATAACCTGAGATAAACTTTAGCAATCGATAATCGATATTAGTTCAACTAACCACATTGTCATCACACCAAAATATAGCTTAAGTGCCATTAGCACTTTCAATCTCCCCCTTTTTGGTGCATTGATGACAACGTGGTTAGAGCATGGCAAAGAGGATAAACAGATAGAAAGCCATGGAACAAATAATGATCATGATAGCCCCCCCCTATATGTGTGCCCGAAAACAAGAATGCATCTAGTACACCCATAGGAGGTTCTACCAAGATCATTATTGTTAAGTCATGAGATTCATCAAAATAAACCTATAACGGTGCCTAGATCTCATGACACAGTGTGGTGAGCAAATAATGTGAGACCCAATAAGAATAAGAGGATAAATGCAAGGTTCAATACTAAAGCTAGAGTCTCACAATAACACTAGAGTCTCACAACCACACAGACGGAAAGGAAATAAGAGTATCTCAAGCCAACTAAAACCAACTAACAGCGAGAAACACGAGACTTGAGATCTCAACACACCCACGAACGCACCACACACACACGAACACACAGCCACACACACCAGTTCTCCCCTTTGTCATCAAGACAACAAAAAGGAGACAAATGGCGACATGAGACCCACTAGACAAGAGGAGGAGCACTCGAGGCATCATCATCGTCATCAAAACGCCACTTGGCCATTGGGAAAGACCAAGCAGTGGCCTGACTGTCGATGTCCTCTGAACCTGGACCGACCTCCTCACCAGCAGCAGCCCTTGCTGCCTTCTGCTCACGCCGAACAAGCTTCTCCTTGTAGATTTCCTTGATATGACGACGTTGAATCGACTGACACATCTTGAACATGTTGCTCAAGGTCTTGAACAGCAACTTCTTCTCTCCCTTGGCAAAGATGGCCTTAGAGCCAACAGACTTGGCCTTACCACGAGGGATCCGTGCAGTAGAGGACATGCCTGGAGTGTAAGTAGCAGGATCCTCGGGCCTAGGGTTGCGCCCCTTCTTGATGGGCACATAGGGAGCAGGAGCAGCTGGGGTCCAGTTGGAGTTGCGCTTGGGAACAGCAGTCTTGAAGCTGGCAATGTAATTTGCTGGACAGACGGTCTCAATCAACGCCTGTATGAATGGAGCATAGATCAAAGACTTGTTCTCCTGTACACACTAACGCAGCGCGTAGTACATGAAATCCAGAACATCCACTTTCTTCTTCTAATGAAGATACACAAAGACATCAAGCATGGAGCTCCGAATGTTATGGGAATCCCCGGCCTTTGGAGTGAGGGTATACCGCAGGATATGGCGCATGGTGTCATAGAGGGGCAAAAGGTCTTTGATTGACCTAGTGACGAACGACTTCTCTTGTTTGTAAGCAAAGGCAATCTCATCCTTAGTGTGCTGCCCACTTTCCCGAACATTGCCAAACTCATCAGAAACAGTCTCTTCATCCATGAACGGGTAGGGAATGATCTCGGAGAACTTTGTCTTAGGAGCTATTGGTGCCTTCCGGACATCCATGTGAGGGTGCGAGCAGAATCATTGGAGAAGTACAGACTGGCAAAGAACTGCATCACTACATCTTCATTGTAGGGGTGGTTGAAGGTGACAAACGGAATCAGACCAAGTCGTCCAAGAGCGGAGTACACACCGGGATACAGATGATCATTGTTGCGCAAACTCTCAGTGTTGAATTGCTTGTGAGGAGCATACTTCTTTGACTTGGTGATAAGAAGCTCATGATAGATTCTTTGCTGAAACCCATTCTTGAAACAGGGATCCATTCCCATACTCGTGTCCTTAACATACGGATGGTTCTATGTCTCAGCCCAGATCTCTGGCTTGGTCCACTTGACAAGAGGCATATTCCGGAGGTCACGCGTGCCCGGAGTGGCTTCCTCTGGACTAGACTCCTCTTCCTCTTCTTCATCTTCCTCACCACGATCATCTTCTTCTTCTATCTCATCATCTTGTGAGTCATATTCTTCCTTAGATTCACTAGAGGAACCTTTAACCGCCTAGGAGCCAGAGCTCCAAGAGTAACAAGTCAATGGGGAAGAAATGTTGCGGGGAACGCGATTTTCTTTAGTCAAGTTGTAGATCGGGTCTTGCTCTCCCAATCCCCAAAGTTTCAACAAGTTTGGGTGGAGGGATTGAGAGTATTGAGGAAAATGGGGTGTAGCAATGGTGGAGCTCAACAAGACATTAGGGTTAAGGGTTGGAGGTGGAAGAAGAGCATATATATAGTGTTCATGGGCTGGTGGGGATTTCTGCCCGTTGGACCCCGTGCGCACGGGCTAAGTCAGCCTCGTGCGCACGGGGTATCCAGAGACAATCGCACCACCCCGTGCGCACAGGGGTCAAAAGACCCCATGCGCACGCGGTACCCAGAGAGTTACGCAGTACCCCGTGCGCACGGGGGTCAAAAGACCCCATGCGCACGGGGTACCCAGTAACTTTCTGTTGCAACTTTCTGAGTACCACAGCACACACACACTAGGTTCATTTTAGGTGGTCGGAGTGGGAAGGGTAAAAGAGTAAGGCTTGGCAAAGGCATTCCCACAGGACATTTATCCACACAAACCCCTCTTAATAGTGCGGCCTTTCCTATGACTCGAAGCAAACGAAAACTAAACCTTCGAAGCATCAAAAGACCACGCCTTTGTCCTTTTTGAAATGGGGGGTTGCATATCTCCATCGTTGGCACTTAGAACCAATAACCTCAGATAAACTTTAGCAACCGATATTAGTTCAACTAAACACATTGTCATCACACCAAAATATAGCTTAAGTGCCATTAGCACTTTCAATCTCCCCCTTTTTGGTGCATTGATGACAACGTGGTTAGAGCATGGCAAAGAGGATAAACAGATAGAAAGCCATGGAACAAATAATGATCATGATAGCTCCCCCTATATGTGTGCCCGAAAACAAGAATGCATCTAGTACACCCATAGGAGGTTCGACCAAGATCATTATTGTTAAGTCATGAGATTCATCAAAATAAACCTATAACGGTGCCTAGATCTCATGACACAGTGTGGTGAGCAAATAATGTGAGACCCAATAAGAATAAGAGGATAAATGCAAGGTTCAATAATAAAGCTAGAGTCTCATAATAACACTAGAGTCTCACAACCACACAGACGGAAAGGAAATAAGAGTATCTCCAGCCAAGTAAAACCAACTAACAGCGAGAAACACGAGGCTTGAGATCTCAACACACCCACGAACGCACCACACACCCACGAACACACAGCCACACACACCGCTTCTCCCCTTTGTCATCAAGACAACAAAAAGGAGACAAATGGCGACATGAGACCCACTAGACAAGAGGAGGAGCACTCAAGGCATCATCATCATCATCAAAACGCCACCCGGCCATTGGGAAAGACCGAGCAGTGGCCTCACTGTCGACGTCCTCTGAACCTGGACCGACCTCCTCACCAGCAGCAGCCCTTGCTGCCTTCTACTCACGCCGAACAAGCTTCTCCTTGTAGATTTCCTT
Source organism: Triticum dicoccoides (assembly GCF_002162155.2). Lineage (NCBI taxonomy): Eukaryota > Viridiplantae > Streptophyta > Magnoliopsida > Poales > Poaceae > Triticum > Triticum dicoccoides. Next base: position 281,916,292 of record NC_041384.1, on the reverse strand, counting down.
GATATGACGATGCTGAATCGACTGACACATCTTGAACATGTTGCTCAAGGTCTTGAACATCGACTTCTTCTCTCCCTTGGCAAAGATGGCCTCAGAGCCAACAGACTTGGCCTTACCACGAGGGATCCGTGCAGTAGAGGACATGCATGGAGTGTAAGTAGCACGATCCTCAGGCCTAGGGTTGCGCCCCTTCTTGATGGGCCATAGGGAGCAGGAGCAGCTGGGGTCCAGTTGGAGTTGCGCTTGGGAACAGTAGTCTTGAAGCTGGCAATGTACTTTGTTGGACAAACGATCTCAATCAACGCCTGTATAAATGGAGCATAGATCAAAGACTTGTTCTCTTGTACACACTGACGCAGCGCGTAGTACATGAAATCCAGAACATCCACTTTCTTCTTCTGATGAAGATACACAAAGACATCAAGCATGGAGCTCCGAATGTTATTTGAATCCCCGGCCTTTGTAGTGAGGGTATACCGCAGGATATGGCGCATGGTATCATAGAGGGGCAAGAGGTCTTTGATTGACCCAGTGACGAATGACTTCTCTTGTTTGTAAGCAAAGGCAATCTCATCCTTAGTGTGCTGCCCACTTTCCCGAACAATGCCAAACTCATCAGAAATAGTCTCTTCATCCATGAACGGGTGGGGAATGATCTCGGAGAACTTTGCCGTAGGAGCTGAGCAATGATGCGTTCCGGACATCCATGTGACGGTGTGAGCAGAATCATTGGAGAAGTACAGAGTGGCAAAGAACTGCATCACTAGATCTTCATTGTAGGGGTGGTTGAAGGTGACAAACGGAATCAGACCCAGTCGTCCAAGAGCGGAGTACACACCGGGATACAGATGATCATTGTTGCGCAAACTCTCAGTGTTGACTTGCTTGTGAGGAGCAAACTTCTTTGACTTGGTGATAAGAAGCTCATGATAGATTCTTTGCTGAAACCCATTCTTGAAACGGGGATCCATTCCCATACTCGTGTCCTTAACATACGGATGGTTCTGTGTCTCCGCCCAGATCTCTGGCTTGGTCCACTTGACAAGAGGCATATTCCGGAGGTCACGCGTGCCCGGAGTGGCTTCCTCCGGACTAGACTCCTCTTCCTCTTCTTCATCTTCCTTACCACGATCATCTTCTTCTTCTATCTCATCATCTTGTGAGTCATATTCTTCCTCAGATTCATCGGAAGCCTCAACAACGGGCTGCTTTGAGGCTGCATGGCGAGCACGGCCCTGACCTATCCCGGACCCCTGACCCATGCCTTCAGACGGCTGACAACAAGCAATGGTGAAGTCCTTTGATCCTCCTTTTGCACGCTTGCGACGAAGCTTAGACCTCTTGTCAGCGGAGTCCGAAACACACACAAAAACCCAACAACACAAAGCATGAAGCACAAATGAGTACAAGTGCAAGATGAATGGCAAGGAGATAGACAAAAATCTAGGCAAAAGTTCCTGGATAGCCCATGCGCATGGGGGTTTAGACCCCGTGGGCACGGTAGTCCCGTGCACACGGTACAGGACCGTGGGCACGGGAGTCCCGTGCACACGGTACAGGACCGTGGGCACGGGGCCCCATGCGCACGGGGGTCAAACACCCCGTGGACACGAGGGTCTCCCAGTGGCAGCCACTACCAGAAAGAACTCTAGGAGTGGGTGCAGCAGAGGGACCAAAGGTTCTAAGCACTAGACTTCTTTCTACAAACTAGTTGAGGCCAAACGAATCTAGGGAGCAAAGAAACCCTAAAGCTAAAAAAATTAGATAGGAACTCAAGGAGATAGAACAAAGGAGACCAGACCAACCGGAGGAGGACCCCATCTGGATCCAGATCCACGGAGGAAGAACTCCGACAAGGCCCGGAGGAGCTCCGGCGAGTGGAGGCGACGGCGGCGGCGCTGGAGGCTTCCTGGGGAGAGGAGGGGCGAATGGGTGGGAATGAACCCGAGCCCCCCCCCCCCCACGCCCCACCTCTTCAGAACCAGAAACCGCAGACCCTGTGCGCATGGGCTAAGTGAGCCCCGTGCGCACGGGGGTCCCGTGCGCACGGTATAGAGCCCGTGGGCATGGGGGGCCCGTGTGCACGGTACAGGCCCGTGCGCATGGGGTATTCAGGAACTTTGACATGAGTGGATTTTTAAATATAGGGCTGAGTGAATAATCTTACCCCAACTTCACAAAGCACTCGGTCTACATTTCTGAATACGCCGCGGGGAAAGTCCTATCACTATGGAAAGGGAATATGTGGAGCACTTGTACCAAAAGAGAAGCAAGGAGAACAAACCAAAAAAAGAAACAACACACCACACAAGCGAAACAAACACGGACACAACCCTCAAGAGAGGGCGGTGGCTGAGGCCACCATGTTTGAGTTTACTTGGTATGGCACCGCGAAGATATGAACCTTGGGCCCAAGACCAATACTCATCTTTGAAGCACAAGTACCACCTAAAGTGGCTTATGTGAAATATTGTGTTTGTTTTATGCACTTCTAAGATAAGATAGCTCATAAGTTGAGCTAGCTCCCCCTAGACATGTGCCTACATCTAAGCAAGATAGTACATGAGTATGTGTGTGTGAGCAAGAGTTTCATCCAAAGTTACTAATATCCACGATATTTAGCTCATGCCTTAACTCGCGGAATCTTGCTTCGTCAAGGGGCTTGGTGAAGATGTCTGCTAGTTGATTCTTGGTGTTGACATGGAGTAACTCAATGTTTCCCTTGGCCACACGATCTCTAATGAAATGATGACGAATCTCAATATGCTTGGTCTTGCTATGTTGAACCGGATTCTCGGCGATCTTGATGGCACTTTCATTGTCACACCAAAGAGGCACTTTGTCACATTTGACACCATAATCCATCAAAGTTTGCCTCATCCATAATAATTGGGCACAACAACTTCTGGCAGCAATATACTCGGCTTCGGCTGTGGAGAGAGATATACAATTTTGCTTCTTTGAAGACCAACTTACCAACGATCTCCCTAGGAATTGACATGAGCCGGATGTGGACTTGCGATCAACCTTGTCTCCGGCCCAATCCGAATCCGAGTAACCCATTAACTCAAATGATGATCCCTTGAGATACCAAAGGCCCAAGTTTGGGGTATGAACCAAATATCGAAGGATCCTTTTCACTGCCGAATAGTGGCTCTCCTTAGGAGCGGATCGAAATCTTGCACACATACACACACTCAACATAATATCTGGCCTAGATGCACAAAGGTAAAGCAAGGAACTGATCATAGAGCGATATACCTTTTGATCCACTTCTTTACCATTTGGATCAAGATGAAGTTGACCATTTGTGGCCATGGGTGTCTTCATTGGCTTGACATCTTGCATTTTGAATCTCTTGAGCATGTCTTGGATATAACGAGATTGATTGATGAAGGTTCCGCCTCTCAATTGCTTCACTTGAAAACCGAGAAAGAACTTCAACTCTCCCATCATGCTCATCGCAAATTCCTTAGTCATAAGATTCCTAAACTCAACATTAATAGAATGGTTAGTTGACCCAAAGATAATATCATCAACATATATTTGGCAGACAAACAACTCTCCTTTTACCCTCTTTGTAAAGAGAGTGGAATCTATTACCCCAATCTGGAACCCCTTCTCGCTTAGGAACGTCGTAAGGTGATCATACCAAGCACGAGGTGCTTGTTTGAGTCCATAGAGTGCCTTATGGAGTTCGTAAACATGAGAGGGATGATCGGGGTCTTCAAAAATGGGAGGTTGCTTGGCATACACCAACTCCTTAAGAGGACCATTAATAAATGCGCTCTTAACATCCATTTGATATAATTTAAAATCATTATGAGAGACATAAGCAAGCAAGATGCGAATGGATTCGAGACGGGCAACGGGGGCAAAAGTTTCACCAAAGTCCAAACCTTCAACTTGGGTGAAACCTTGTGCCACAAGCCGTGTAGAAAAGCCTTAGGAATAAGCGTGTAGGCTCCTCCTCTAGGCTCCTCCTCGGCGTCTATCGCCGGTGGCCACTCCGGCCCCGGCGGCCACCTCCTCCTCCCGACGGTTGCCACTCCGGCGCCGGCGGCCACAACCTCTCTGACCTTGGCCCCTTGTGGGTGGTTCTCACCATCTTTTTCGTTCCTCCTCTAGATGAGAAGGACCACGGGAGTTGACTATGGAGCCTCCTACACTCAACTTTGCTCGAGGTAAAGAGTTTCAGCATTCGATGAGACAAAAGTTTGGTCATCTAGTGGTGTTTTCCCCTAGTTTTTGTCAACGTGAGTTCACTTTGGTGGTGTCCTTTTGTCGGGCTCGGTTTCGCTTGGATTGTCACACGGTTAGTATCACTCTCCAATCTTGTTTTGGGGGGTATCCCCAAGGTTTCCGTGTGCATCACCTTAAGGACAGATCTTTCAAGTTCTCTGTTGCTTCCAAAGTTGTGGGTTTTGAAATTTATAATCATGGTCGAGTGATTGAAAAGGATTTTGAGCTAGTGTTCAATCTTTGGGGTTTTGGTGGCCCAAACTAGCTACGTGAAGAGCAGCTTTTTTATCGTGAAGAGGAAGCTTCTTGGACCTTGGTAACTAGCGGTTCTCGCCCGCGGGCTGCCGCCGGCAATGCCTCCGGCGATCAACTCCGGCCGTCGGTTTTTTCTCGTCTCACGGGTATTCCGAGCTCTAGCAATAATGAGGTCTCTGACAATAATGAGCCCATAATGCATGATCATAATACCTCTGGCGAGGTTAACGCGCCAGTTTCTCAGAGCGGGAATTAGGGTTATTCAAATGACAGACTCCAGTGCTATGCTTGCGGAAAATTAGGCCACTTTGCCAGAGAGTTTGGTGAGAAAAATCTTCCTGGGCTTTTTCCTTTCCTTTGATTCGCAAATTTCCCCAGCCCACCGGCCGAGGCTTGGGACATTGACGCGGTCCAGGATTGGTTTAAGTCTTCAGGCCCGGCCCGTGACCCCTCGGTGGTTTCCTCTTTTAGTGAGCTCTGCAAGGGATCTTTCCCTAATTTTCAGCCCCGAATTGCCCTTGCCTCCTCAACTTCTGCGCTCTGCTCCCCTGTTTCTCCCCAGCTCACAAACCCTGCTCCAGTCACCTCTAGCTCGCTGTCGACAGTGAGTGTTAGTGTGGCGGCACCGATGGCCAATATCCCGATTGATCCACGGCCTTTTGTGCCCCATGGCTTTGACATTCAGCAAGTCCCTGGTCGCAATGGGGTGGCGCGGGTGGTGCTCCCTCAGCGGCCTCGTCGTCACGAAGACTGGGCGATTGCTACAATCCATCCTCTCCCACTGATGCTCCTTTCCCCAATGTAAGAGATGTTCTTGAAGAGTTCATTGTTGAGCATAGGCAGTTGGGGTTGAGGGATATACAGCACTGTCCATTTGGTGAGGCTTATGTGTGTCTTACGAGGGTTAGAGACAGAGATAAGTTGGTGCTTGATAGTCCACACGAATTTGGTGATGTGTTCATCTCCTTTGTGAAGCATGATGAAGGCAGAAATCATAGAAGGGTTCATTTCAATAGAACTGTCTGGTCATTACTCACAGGAGTACCTTTTGATTTTCGAAACACTGAAGATCTTGCATGTGCTGTCAGTAAGTTTGGCCGTATGATCTCCTGGGATAGGGAGGATGACCACATGGGCAGCATTGTAGTCAAAGCGAGAGTCATGAACCTGGATATTATCCCTAAAAGTATGATGTGGTCTGAAGGGGATGAGTTTGAGGAAGATGGATGGTCTTCTTCCATTGAAATACTGGCTAGTGAGTTGCTTGGTGGGGGCCAGCAGATGAGGATCCAATTCCTCCTGACAATGTGGATCCTCACCCACTTCCTGAAGATGTTGAGCAAGGAAATGGTTTCCATAATGCTGATGTTAACAATGTGCCTATGGATATTCAGAATGAGGATAATTGGGAGCAATGGAACTTACCACAGCAGGATAACCAGAATGCAGCCCTGGAGGATCTCTTAGATGTTGTGGAGCAGGAAGAGATGGCATGGGCTGATGGAGAAGATTTGCTACCAGCAGTCAGTAACAGTAGCTTATCTTCAGATATGTCCTTTTCTGAAGGAGACAACTCCACATTACTTTTGCCACCTGCAGTTGCTGAGAATCCTCAACCTATATATGTTGAACCAGCTATTGCACCCCCTGCCATTATGGTTGCAAATGGCGTGCAAAACATCATTTAGGCTTACCAATCTGATGATGAAGAGCCTCTTCTGCTGCAAGAACAGAATTTGCATGTTGCACTGCCTGCTGAACTTCCCCATGATCAAGTTGCTGCAAACCTTTTGGAGATTGTTGCAATTAGTCCTCCACCTAGGGTTGAGGAGGCGGTCGTCTTTGTTGATGCTTCTGTTGCTCAAGCTTTGGAGTCACAAGCCAATGTCCAGCAAGTTGGAGCTGCAGTAGACTCTGGCTTGGTTGCTGCCCTACCCCTGGGAGCTTTAGGGACCTCTGGAATTATTCCCTCTAGGGCTGCTGGCTCTTCAAATGAAACCATTCTAGGCAGCCCTGGACATATCACTACTTCAAGAGGAAGCCTGGAGCCAGTTGCAAACCTGGAAGATCTTCAACCTGGGCTCCAAGGTAACTGGGTTAACAGAATTGATGACCACTTCAGCATGGCACCTTCTCTTCTTGGTCTGAAATGTATTCAACTGGCTGAATCTGTTAATAATACTCTTGCTGTTTCTGAAGGACTTTTGTTGTGGAAAAAGCACTTTCAGGAGGAACATGTGGAAATAAGAGCTCTTTCACTGCCAACATTCCTGTAAGTTGGTTTAACTTTATTGTACACCTTCTTCTGTCCCCTGATAAGTTTGAATGGACTGTCAAGATGTTAAAGTCTGGAATGTGGGAACTTGTCTCTGCTGTGGAAAACATGGGTCATGCTTTTCTATTTTACATTCCTCATAAGTGCCCTGCTACTCATGCACCTATTTGTCAGGCCATTGATATTGATGAGCAAGTTAATAATGATCAAGGCAAGGAAAATATTGGACAGGCTCCCAATATGCAGGATGTGGAATCCCAGGACCTATTGCAGCCTTTTGGCTCTGACAATTTGAGGAAGAGAAGGAGTGGGAAGACTCCCCTAGTTGAAACTGAGGTAAGAAGAAGTGATAGAATCAAAAAGGATAATGTTGGTTACAAAAGGAATTCTTGCTCAAATAATAACTGTTTGCCTTGCAATGTTGCTCCTCCCATCATTCAAAAGTCAGTTGTTAAAAACCTCACTTCTTCTTTTTGTAAGGTTGCTGAGAGGGAACTGGAGGACAAGCTGGCTAAGAAGCCCAGGAGAAGGCAAGATGAGGACTTGGTCAAGGGCACCTTGACCAAGGGAGAGGACAATCCACCCAACTCTTCTTGATGTTAGTGGTCATCTGCTGGCTTAGGGTTTTAAGGAGCAGTGATTTTGGACCTTGTTGCTCTTACTGGGCTTTCTTAATATCTGATGTAATGATGGAAGTATGGTACTTTATGGAACTTGTTGATCTGGTGGTGTACTCTATTATTCAGACCTATGAGCTGTGTGGTTTGTGGTTGTTATGCTGCTATTGTGATGTGCTCTGCTTCCTGGCACTATGCCTTTTGTTCTTCCTCTTGACTGATCAAGTGTTGGTACTTGATTTCTGGTGCAAAAACTGCTATTGTTTTCATGAATAACACAAATAGAAACTGGAGTATCCTTAACTAGAATATTAGAGGGATGAATTCTGAAGACAAATGGTTGGCTCTAAGGCAAAAAATTGATGAGAGTGATTGTAACATCTTAGCCTTCAAGAAACTAAAAGAGTGTCTTTTGACACAGCTTACATTAAAAACTTCTGTCCTAACAGAATTAATAAATTTGCTTTCCTCCAATCTATTGGAGCTTCTGGGGGATTGCTTGTTGCTTGGAATGGTACACAGTTTACTGGAGAAGTTATTGCACAAAACAGATTCTCTCTCTCAGTCCAATTCACCAGTTTGCTGTCCAATCAGTCATGGATCCTAACTAACATATATGGTCCCTGTGACCCACAGGACAAAGTTGATTTCATTAATTGGTTTTTGAACATTCATATGCCTGTAGATGTAGACTGGATTCTTATGGGTGACTTTAATCTTATGAGGGCCCCTTCAGACAGAAACAGACCTGGTGGAGATGTGAATGACATGCTTTTGTTTAATGAGGCAATCGGCAACCAAGGCTTAATTGAGTTACCTTTGCAAGGAAGAAAGTTCAGTTGGAGTAACATGCAGCAGGATCCTCTATTGGTCAAACTGGATTGGTTTTTCACTTCTGCCTCTTGGATGACCACTTTCCCTAACACTATTGTGCTCCCTCTTGCAAAACCTATTTCTGATCACTTGCCTTGTGTTATTAAAATTGGCACTTCCATTCCAAAAGCAAGAGTTTTAGATTTGAAAACTATTGGTTGCAACACTCAGACTTTAAAGAGGTGGTTGCTGCTGCTTGGAGCATCCCAGTGGGAAATCTTGATGCTGTTAAAAGTTTGAATGCTAAATTTAAGAACTTGAGGAGAGCTTTGAAGTTGTGGGCCAGGTCTTTATCTTGTTTGAAAGCTCAAATTTCTAAACTCAATGAGCTCATCTTTCTTTGGGATTTCTTTGAGGAATTTAGAGAATTGGATATTCATGAATGGAACTGCAGGGCCATTCTCAAAGATCAGTTGCTCATTTTTCTGAGGAATCAAAAGATTTACTGGAAGCAAAGGGGTAAAATTAAAGGGGTCAAATTTGGAGATGAAAATACAAAATTCTTCCATACTAAAGCATCTATCAATTACAGGCACAATCATATTGCTATTCTTCAAAATGATGACCAAGTGGAAATTTCTGATCATGCTGGGAAAGCTGCAATCCTATGGGAATCTTATAAGAAAAGAATGGGAACATCTCACAAAACATCGATCCACTTTGATTTGGACTCCTTATTTGGTCCCAGGTAGGACCAAACAATTTTTGATAACCTGGAGCTACCTTTCACTAAGGAAGAAATCAATGCAGTTGTCAAGGACCTCCCACTTGACAAATCACCAGGTCCAGATGGTTTCAACAATGAATTTTTTAAATCTTGTTGGGATATTATTAAAGTGGATGTGCTTAGATTTATTCAGGACTTTCATGCTGGGCAAATCTCAATTGAGAGCTTAAACACCTCTTACATCACTCTGATCCCTAAAGGAAGCACTCCTCTGACAGCAAATGACTTCAGGCCAATCTCACTACTTAATTGTTGTCTTAAACTTGTCACTAAATTGTTGGCCAACAGGTTGCAGAAAGTGATTCTCAAATTGGTGCACATCAACCAATATGGATTCTTAAAGGAAAGATCCATCCATGACTGCTTGGGTTGGGCATTTGAGTATCTACATCAATGTCATAAATCCAGAAAAGAAGTTATTGTGCTCAAACTTGATTTTGAGAAGGCTTTTGACACCATTGAGCACCAGGCAATTTTGGATATCTTAAAGGCCAAAGGGTTTGGAGACAGATGGATCAACTGGATTAAAATGATGTTTACTTCTGCATCATCAGCTATCTTGCTTAATGGTGTGCCTGGCAAAAAGTTTTACTGTCTTAGAGGGGTCAGGCAAGGAGACCCTCTGTCCCCACTCTTATTTATGCTTGCTGCTGATTTTCTCCAGTCAATTCTCAATAAGGCCATGCACATGAGTTTGCTTACATCACCTCTGCAAGTGGAGTCATGCCCTGACTTTCCTATTGTCCAGTATGCTGATGATACTCTGGTTCTCCTCCAAGCTGATGCAAAGCAACTTCATTGCCTCAAAGCACTCCTCAACACTTTTGCAGATGCTACTGGACTGAAAGTTAACTATAATAAGTCAAGCCTCATCCCAATTAATGTGCCAGAAGACAAGGTGGAAATTTTGACAAATACTTTCCACTGCAAAAGAGAATCCTTCCCCATTCAGTATTTGGGAGCACCCTTGGGTCTTCATAAACCAACTGTGGAGCAATGCTTTCCTCTTGTCACACGACTGCAGAACAAGCTTGTGGGTTTATCTTCTTTCATGACTCTGGCTGGCAGATTGTTATTAGTAAAATCTGTCTTAAACTCTCTGTTAATCTACCTCATGGGATGCCTTGATGTCCCTGTAACTATTAAAACCCAAGCAATCAAGTTTTTGTGGCATTGTCTCTGGAGAGGTCCTGATCTAGAGGACCACAGGCCTGCTATGGTTGCTTGGAGTACTGTTTGTCGACCTAAGGATCAAGGAGGCCTGGGGGTCAAGGATATTTTTGTTCAGAACAAAGCTCTTCTTCTCAAGAAACTATGCAAGTTTTATAATAGGCATAACATCCCATGGGTCAACTTGATTTGGGAAACCTACTATAGCAATGATTTGTTGCCTGGCAGTACTTGGGTTGGATCCTTTTGGTGGAAGGCAAATCTCAAGCTCATTGACAACTTTAAATCTTTGGCCAGATGTCACATAGGGGATGGTAAAAGTGCTTTATTCTGGTCTGATCTGTGGCATTCAGCTTGTTTACAGGACTTGTTCCCACACCTTTTCTCCTTTGTGAAGAACAAAAACACTACTGTGCACACCATTATTCACACTGAATTCCTGGAGGATTTATTTCACCTTCCACTCACTGTGCAAGCCTTCTAGGAATTTGAAAATATGGAAGACATCTGTATTGCCTTAAGGACCTCTGCCACCCTGGATTCCACTGACACCTGGAGTTACATTTGGGGTAATGGCCAATTCTTAGTTGCTCAGGCTTATAAAGTAATGATGGGAGTTAAATTAGTGCCTCAGCAGTTTAACTGGATTTGGAATAGCTCTTGCCAGCCCAAACACAAGGTGGTTTTTTGGAGATTACTTCATGATAGGCTAAATACTAGGAACCTTCTACGCATGAAAACCTTCCATTTGGAAAGCTACAACTGTGTTGTCAATAACTGTCCTCAGGAGGAAACCTTGCAGCATCTCTTTTGGACCTGCCCTTTTGCATCCCAGTGCTGGGACCTATTATGCCCTACAAGACAAGTTAATGTTTCTGTGCTTGAAGCTTTTGATGATCTCAGGCATAAATTACATGTACCTTTCTTCATGGAAATCATCATCCTAGCTTCTTGGGCTATCTGGATCTCAAGGAATAATCTCATCTTCCAAGCAATTCAACCTTCAGTTCAGAGGTGGAAAGCAATCTTCCTTGAAGAGCTTAACTTGCTCAAATTCAGAATTAAAAAGAGTTATGCAAGGGCTTTCTGTACTTGGCTTGACAACCTTATTCTGTAATTTTGTTTATTTTTGGTAGTTTTTTTTCTTTTTAGGGCTTACCTCAAGCCTTTGTACTGTTGGACCCTTGATTTTCATTTTTAATTAATAAAAATTACAGTGGGGTTTTGCCCTACTGTGTATAGTTCAAAAAAAAAACCTTGTGCCACTAACCTTGCCTTGTTCCTTATTACTTGTCCATATTCATCTTGTTTGTTCTTGAAAATCCACTTTGTTCCAATGACATTATGAAATTCCTTGGGTCTTTCTACAAGGGTCCACACTTTGTTGCATGTGAAGTTGTTGAGTTCTTCATGCATGGCATCTATCCAATCTGGATCGTCAAGTGCATCTTCCACCTTAAGGGGTTCAACACAAGAGACAAACGAGTGATGTTCACAAAAGTTTGCCAAACGTCTACGGGTAGTTACCCCCTTTTCAATGCTTCGGTAGATGTTCTCGGTGAGGTGTTGAAGATGTTTCAGCTTGGCAGCCACTTTTTGCTCTTTGCGGTCAAGCTCTTCTTCACTTGGTTTTGGACTTGATGAAGAAGCTTGCCCTTGAGATTTCTTTAGCCTTGGAGACACTCTTTTCTTTGCAACCATAGGTTCTTGCTCAGTAGGAAGTGATGACGATGAAGATACTTGTGGTTGGGGTTGATCTTGATCTTGATCAGGACTTTGAGCTTGATCTTGAGCCTCAACGATTGGTTCTTCATTATTCGGAAGAGTTTGCTCTTGATCTTGCTCAGGAATATGAGGGTCTTGATCTTGTTCTTGGATAGGTTCATTATTTCCCGAAGCATCTTGTACAAGTGGTGTCGGTGATGACTTCCCTTGTGGAAAATCCTCAAGAGGGGCTCTTACTCCTTCTTCTTCTACTTGGACATGGGGTGTTTCTTGTGGAAGAATGTGGTCTGTCCCCATTGTCCTTATAGCTTGTGAAGGAGCCTCATCACCTACAATACTAGGAACAATTTTCTCCATACGAGAGCCGTTATCTTCATCAAACTCCACATTTACCGTTTCCTCAATGCATCTGGTGGATTTATTGAGAACTTGGTAAGTATGAGAGTTTGATGCATATCCAACAAATATGCCCTCATAAGTTCTAGACTCAAATTTAGCTAACCGGGATTTTTTGTTTAAAATGAAACACTTACAACCGAATACTCGAAAGTATTTGACGTTGGGCTTTCTCCCGATTAGGAGCTCATAAGGGGTCTTGTTCTTGAGGTTGCGAAGATAAAGCCGGTTTGAAGCATGGCACGCGGTGTTGATGGCTTCTGCCCAAAGCTTGTATGGTGATTTGTACTCATCAAGCACAGTCCTAGCCATCTCAATAAGAGTCCGATTCTTCCTCTCCGCAACACCATTTTGTTGGGGAGTATATGGTGCGGCATATTGGTTCTTATCCCCTCTTCACTCAAGAATTCATCCATTGTATAGTTTTTGAACTCGGTGCCATTTTCACTTCGGATTGCCTTGATCTCACAGTTATGTTGATGTTGAGCTTCTTTGGCAAAGTTGATGAAGGTTTCTTGAGTTTCATCTTTATTCTTGAGAAAGAACACCCAAGTATATCTTGTGAACTCATCAACAATGACAAGGCAATATCTCCTTCTTCCCAAACTATCATATGTTGGAGGTCCAAATAGATCCAAATGGATGAGCTCGAGGGGCCTTAAGGTGGTGATGATAGTCTTTACTTTATGAGCTTTTTCATGAAGCTTCCCGGCAATGCAAGCACTACAAGGACGATCTTTGGCAAAAGACACATTGGTTAGTCCAAGAATGTGCTCCCCCTTTACAAGAGCTTGTAAATTTCTCATGCCCGCGTGGGCTAGCCTACGGTGCCATAGCCACCCCACGTCGGCCTTGGCATTAGGCATGTTGCAAGATGAGTTTTCTCTTTCGAGAAATCAACCACGTAAAGGTTGTCTTCAACATGCCCAACGAAGACCACTTTGAGATTGCTTCTCTTTAAGATGGTCACATGGAATTCACCAAAATGTGAATCATAACTGGCACGAGCCAATTGAATAGTAGAAAGTAAGTTGTAGTGAAGGGATTGGACAAGCATGACATTTGAAAGAGATGAATCATTAGAGATTACCACCTTGCCCAAACCCAATACCTTGCCCTTGCTATTGTCACTGAAGGAGATGTTTGAAGAGGCCTTGAGTGAATCAATGAACTCCACAAGCATCTCCCTTTCTCCGGTCATATGATTGGTGCATCCACTGTCGATCACCCATTGAGTTCCACCAGAGACATAGTCCTACAATAATCAAGCTTTGGTTATAGGTACCCATTTTGCAATGGGTCCTGGTGAGTTAGCAACGAGGGTCTTGGGAACCCAAATAGTCCAAGCATAATCATCATAGTTAGTTCCAACAAATTTTGCAAAGGTATAGCCATCATCTCCTCTCATGAGAACATATGATGGATTGTTCTTGCCGGAAAAATTCTTGGGAATGGCCTTGTCCCTAATGAACTTTCCATTCCCAACACCCTTCATTTCCTTCTCCTTCTCCTTGTGCCCTTCTTGCACAAACACTACCTTTTGGGGAGGGGAAGGAGTCGGACCGATCTTCTTGTTATTGTTCTTCTTATTTTTCTTACCACTCTTAGATGCGAGATTAAACCCAACTCCCTCCTTGGCAACACACTCCTTTTGGTTGCTCAAGAGATCGTTTAGGTTTTTCTCCCCTTGGATGCATGATACAAGCCCTTTCTCAATTTGAGCTTTCGACTTCTTATTTTCCTCTTGAAGGGAGGTGCAATCATGAGCAAAGTTAGCCGTACAAGCATCATTATTTAAATCTATATGAGGTACGGAAGTGAGAGCCTTAATGGTTGTAGATTTTAGTTGAGCATAAGACTCGGTGGGGGAAATGAGGTCACCTTTGACAACCTTGGAACTAATCACAAGGAACTCATGCTCTTAAACAAGTCTTGTATGGTCAACTAGAAGCTTTTCAACTCTAACGTTAAGAGCATCTTTATTCTAAAGAGCAAGTTGCAAAGCACCATTGGTTTTACGAAGTCAATTTGATGAGCAGATAAGGCTTCCACAAGTGATGCTCTCATGACACTCTCTTCATTAATTTCATGCTCGAGGAGATCAACTCTCTTTTTTTCCTCTATAAGGAGGCTCTCAATGTTCTCATAAAGTCATCGCGTTCGGCAAGTGACTTAAGGAGATCGCCAAAACGAGCACGAGCTTCACCATGAAGAGTTTTCATGAAAGCCATTAAGGATTCCTCATCATTATCCACACCCTCCTCACACTCATCCTCCACTATCTCACATAAGACATTAGGAGTGTAGGTGTCAGTTTTCTTGGGTTTGGACTTTGTTTTTACCTCTTTGGCCATGAGGCACCGATGAGTGAATGTCTTGTCCTCGTTTGGAGAGTCAAAGAGGCCAGTGGTGGAGGAGGAGGTAGTGGCATGCATGGCAAAGGCGGCCGTGCCCACTTGATCATCATCACCGTCATCTTCATCTCCAGACATGTATTCTTCATGAACAAGAGCCTTGTCATCCTTCCTCTTTGCAAACTTGGTGAACTTCTTCTTCTTAAGCACAAGCTTCTCGGACTTGTCTTCACGTCTCTCATATGGACAATCATGAACAAAGTGTCTTGGGCTATCACAATTGTAGCATTTCTTTCGTCCAAAAGATCTTCCTTTGTTTGCCATGGTCCCGGAGTACTTCTTGACTAAGAGAGCCAAGTCTTCTGCAAAATCATTTGCCGGTCACAAGGTATCATTGTCCTCCTCACATATCTCTTCACTCACTTCTTCCTCCCTTGAGGATTGGCTCATCACTTTCTTGGCCTTCAAGGCAAGATTGGAGTTCTTGGTTGCTTTAGCTATTGCAAATGTTTTCTTGGACTTGGTTTCCAAAAGAACATGGGTAGATAAGGTGGAAACAACTTGAGCCAAAGTCAACTTATGATAGTCCGGACGTTGATGAACCATCATGACCATGGTATGCTCTGTGAGAACCATAGCATCTATGAACTTGTCCTTGATGAATTCATCATTTTCCCAAGTGCACCCAAAGGTTCTCAAGTTGAGCACAAGGGACTTCAACCTTCGGTAAACCTCTTCTATGGACTCGCCCTCATTCCTCACAAAGAGATTGACTTCTTGTTTGAGCAAGGCCAACCGAGATCTTTGAATTGCTTCATCTCCTTCAAGAGCCTCCTCAAGGCAATCCCAAATTTCCTTTGCGGTTTTGAGAAGAGCAATGGAATCACTATAGTCTTTAGTCACAGCGTTGTGAAGCATGTTGTGCGCAGTAGCATTGAGTTGATTGTCAACTGCTTCCCTTGGAATGAGATTCATTGGGTCCTTGGGGTTGAATCCATTGACCACAATCCACCACAATTGAGTTGAAGCACTGTGCATGTGAGACTCCATATCTAGCTTCCACTTAGCAAATGCATTAGCTTTCAAAGGGGGCGGAGGCCCAATAGGATTAATGCGGGGATGTTGCAAGTGTTGAGGAGAGTAAAAGGGTTCCACGACATTGTATTGGGGAACTTGAGTACGAGCTGGAGAAGCAAGAGGTTCCCTTGAGTCATCCGCATCATGAACCTCATTTGGATTAAACAAGTTTGATGCGGACGTTGATGGCTTTAAGCGAGCATCAATTTCCTCCTTGACCGAGGCCCGAACCTCTTTCAACATAGAGACTTTGAGGTCCGCAAACATTGAAAGAAGATCGGCCGCGGTCAAGGGGACATTCGGGTTAGTAGGAGCGGCGGGAGCAATGACAGGAGCACCAAGTGTCTCGGTCGCGGCGGGGGGGTTGGTTTTGACCATCCCCCGCAACAGGTAGGCCACCTCCCTCATTCCCTAGATCGACCATATCCTCTAAGGTTGTAAAACCTTATATTAGAGCATGAGGCTCTGATACCAATTGAAAGGATCGATACGGTTGACTAGAGGGGGCGAATAGGAGACTACAAATTTTAATCTTTCTTGTAGATTTTAAGGCTTAGAGGATAAAAGAGTTCACTAGATATGCAACTAGGTGAATGCAACCTATATGACAAGCAATCTCCAAGAGAGAAATGCTAGGCAACAAACTACTTAGCAAGCCAACAAGCATACAACAACAAATAAAGGTGCGGGAAAGGATTAACCACAAGTGAGACAAGGACGCGGATTTTAACCCAAAGTTCACTCTTCCTTGGGGAAGAGCTAATCTCCGTTTGGAGCGGTGCCTGAGCCAAAGCTTGCGGAATGCCACCAAAGGATCACCGTATTCTCCTTCGAGTCAACCCCAACGGATGAGCCTCGAAACACTCGGGGTTGGTCTTGAAGGAGACCACCACACCTTTACAAACTTCTCTGGAGCACACCACAAGCAAGAAAGCTTCCAGAGGAACCTCTAACCGCCTAGGAGCCCAAGCTCCAAGTGTAACAAGTCAATGGGGAAGAAATGTTGCGGGAACGCGATTTGGTTTGGTTAAGTTGTAGATCGGGTCTTGCTCTCCCAATCCCCAAAGCTTCAACAAGTTTGGGTGGAGGGATTGAGAGTATTGAGCAAAATGGGGTGTAGCAATGGTGGAGCTCAACAAGGCATATATATAGTGTTCATGGGTTGGTGGGGATTTCTGCCCGTTGGACCCCGTGCGCACGGGCTAAGTTAGCCACATGCGCACGGGGTATCCAGAGACAATCGCACCACCCCGTGGGCACGGGGGTCAAAAGACCCCATGTGCACGGGGTACCCAGAGAGTTACGCAGTACCCCGTGCGCACAGGGGTCAAAAGACCCCGTGCGCACGGGGTACCTAGAGAGTTATGCAGTACCCCATGCGCACGGGGGTGAAAAGACCCTGTGCGCACGGGGTACCCAGTAACTTTCTGTTGCAACTTTCTGAGTACCACAGCACACACACTAGGTTCATTTTAGGTGGTCGGAGTGGGAAGGATAAAAGAGTAAGGCTCGGCAATGGCATTCCCACATGACATTTATCCACACAAACCCCCCTTAATAGTGCGGTCTTTCCTACGACTCGAAGCAAACCAAAACTAAACCTTCGAAGCATCGAAAGACCACGCCTTTGTCCTTTTTGAAATGGGCGGGTCGCACATCTCCATCGCGGGCACTTAGAACCAATAGCCTGAGATAAACTTTAGCAATCGATATTAGTTCAACTAACCACATTGTCATCACACCAAAATATAGCTTAGTGCCATTAGCACTTTCAACAGCACTTCAGTGTTCGCCCTCTCAGCTTGTCTGTTGCTCCTTGGATGGGCAACAGAGGCAAATGAGATTTTGCTTTCAAGGGCATGAGAGTATTGCACGAAGGCATGGCTTGTGAATTGGGTGCCAATGTCGGTGATGATTCGGGCAGGGACCCCAAAGCGGCACACCAATCCTTTCAAGAACTTGATAGCTGACTGTGCAGTCACCTTCCTCACGGGCTCCACTTCCGGCTGTTTTGTAAACTTGTCGATTGCGACGAACATGAATTCAAAGCCCCCGGTAGCACGGGGGACGAGGCCTAAGATGTCGAGCCCCCAGACCAAAAATGGCCATGACAAAGGGATTGTTTGGAGAGCTTGAGCAGGCAGCTGGATATTCTTGGAGTGGAACTGGTAGGATTCACACTTCATGACTAGCTCGATTGCGTCTTGGAGTCTGTGGGCCAGTAGAAACCTTGTCAGAAAGCTTTCCCATCCAAGGTCCTTGATCCGATGTGGGAGCCGCACATACCCTTGTGTATCTCTGCCAGCAGTTCCTTTCTTTCTTCCCAGCAAAAGCACTTAAATTTCACACCGTTGGGCCTTCTTCTGCATAGCATGTCATCGACGAACTGATACATACAGGCCCTCCGGGCTACTTTCTCAGCTTCTTCTTACTCTCTGGGAAGTTCTCCTGTTTGGAGGAAACAAACGATGTGTCGTGCCCAAGTTGGGTCCTAAGTCTCGACAACAAGGACCAGCGGCACCTCCTCATTCACGGCAGTGCATGCCTCAACCACAGAGGTTGGTAGTTGCGCGGGAGGGTGCAGCTTACTGACCGAAGGGGCGTTGTTCCTGCCAAGCTTTCTGTCACGAGCTTCTGGAAGCTCTGCCAGGAGAGGCTTGCCGGAGTCCAGTTTCCTCCTCTTTCTGGCCATTGTTGCTAGGGATACGGAGGGTTGAGTCAGATGGAGAACAAAAGTCACTGGTTCCATAGGGAGTTTTTATGCAACGCATTTTGATAGATGATCAACGATGTTGTTTTCCGCCCGTGGCACGTGCTCTATTTGCAATCCCTCAAAGTGCTCCTCCAACTTTCTCACTTCCTCAGCGCATGCCCCAATCAATGGGCTTTGGTAATCCCTGTTTACCTATCTCACCACAAGTTGTGAATCTCTACGGATGATCAGCTTCTTGATTCCCCAGTTCTGTTGTAATTCTGAGTCCGGCAAGGAGCCCCTTGTACTCTGCAGTATTGTTGGTAGCCTTCTCCCTGGGAAAATGCATTTGAATGAAGTACTTGAGGTGCTCCCCAATGGGAGCAAAGAGAAGCACGCCAGCTCTTGCACCTTGTAGGGAGAAAGCACCATCAAAGTACATGATCCATTCTTCGGGCACTTCCTTGCTGGGGATGATTGTCTCCAGCACTTCTTCATCAGGGGTAGGCGTCCACTCCGCAATGAACTCTGCTAGTGCTCTTCTCTGAATAGTTGATGTGCTTTCAAATTTCAAACCAAATCTGGATAACTCCAAAGCCCATTCCACAATTCTTCCAGTGGCCTTGGGGTTACGGAGTATGCGTTGCAAGGGGAAGTGGGTGACGACCATGATCTCGTGGGGTTTGAAGTAGTGGCGCAGTTTCCCTGAGGCCATGACGAAGCCAAAAATCAACTTTTGCACGCTAGAGTACCTCGATCTATCCCCCTATAGCAAGGAGCTGATGAAGTACACAGGGGGCTGCACCACCTTCTTCCTTGCCGCGACCTTGTAACATGCTCCGCTACCCTGCTCTTCCTTGTCTTGAACTGCATCTGACCTTGCCGGCACGGGTTCATTTTCCTCCCCAAAGGGGATGGCAGTGGAGTCTGTTGTTTCACCCACCTCCCGCTGTGTAACACCCACAATGCGGCTATATCTCCCACGTGTTGGGGCACGACTTAGAGGCATAGCCGCATGGTAGGCTTGTCACGAGAGGGGTAATCTTCACACATCCCATGTATTGAATAAGAAAGGGATAAAGATTTGGCTTACAATCGCCACTTCACACAAACAAAAGTTAAACATACATCATCCAGAATACGATCAAGGTCCGACTACGGAACTAAAATAAAAGAAGACAACCCCAGATGTTAGATCCCCGATCGTTCCAACTGGGCTCCACTACTGATCAACAGGAAACGAAACAAAACAACGATCAAGATCTTCATCGAGCTCCCACTTGAGCTGGGTTGTGTCACCTGCACTGGTATCATCGACACCTGCAATTGTTTGGAAGTATCCGTGAGCCACGAGGACTCAGCAATCTCACACCCGCAAGATCAAGACTATTTAAGCTTGTGGGTAGGAAAGTGTAATGAGGTGGAGCTGCAGCACTAAGCATATATGGTGGCTAACATACACAAATAAGAGTGAGAAGAGAAGCAACGCAACGGACGAGAAGCTAGAAGTGATCCTAAAACTACTTACGCACAAACATAACTCCAAAATCGTGTTCACTTCCCCGACTCCGCCGGAAAGAGACCATCACGGCTACACACGCGGTTGATGCATTTTAATTAAGTTAAGTGTCAAGTTCTCTACAACTGGACATTAACAAATTTCCATCTGCCACATAACCGCGGGCACGACTCTCGAAAGTTTATACCCTACAGGGGTGTCCCAACTTAGCCCATCACAAGATCTCACGGTCAACGAAGGATATTCCTTCTCCCAGGAAGACCCGATCAGCCTCGGAATCCTGGTTACAAGACATTTCGACAATGGTAAAACAAGACCAGCAAAGCCGCCCGATGTGTCGACAATCCCGATAGGAGTCGCACGTATCTCGTTCTGAGGACACACCGGATAGGTCAAGCTATGAGTAAAACTATCCCTCAAGTTGCCCCGAGGTGACACCGCAGGATGCTCGGTTTGGACCAACACTTAGAGAAGCACTGGCCCGGGGGTTAAAATAAAGATGACCCTCGGGAGCATGACTCCCAAGGGAAAAGTATGGGTGGTGGTGAGACAATGGTAAAACCAAGGTTGGGCCTTGCTGGAGGAGTTTTATTCAAAGCGAACTGTCAAGGGGTTCCCATAACACCCAACCGCATAAGGAACACAAAATCAAGGAACATAATACCGCTATGACGGAAACTAGGGCGGCAAGAGTGGAACAAAACACCACGCATAAGGCCGAGCCTTCCACCCTTTACGAAGTATATAGATGCATTAATTAAAATAATAGATATTGTGATATCCCAACATATCCATGTTCCAAACATGGAACAAACTTTAACTTCACCTGCAAATAGCAACGCTATAAGAGGGGCTGAGCAAAAGCGGTAACATAGACAAACAACAGTTTGCTAGGAAGGAGGGTTAGAGGCTTGACATGGCAAATATGTGAGGTACGATAACCAAATGGTAGCTAGTGCGACATAGCGATAGAACGAACAACTAGCAAGGAAAGATAGGAGTGATTTTCAGGGTATGGTCATCTTGCCTGAGATCCCGCAAGGAAGAAGAACGAGTCCATGAAGAAGACAGACGGACGTAGTCGAACGGATCCTCACAACTCCGGAATGAAACCGGAGCTAACGAGAGAAGCAACCCTGAAAAAAGCAAGCAACATAGTAAACAACCCAGCATAAACATGGCATGATGCATAACTAAGTATGATGCATGTCCGGCTTAATGAGGCATGGCATGGCAAAGTGCACAAACAAAACTACAAATTAAGTGGAGCTCAATATGCAACGAGTTGCACATTGACGAAACACCACATCAATTATTTAGTTCTCTCTGGTTATGTACCCAACAAAAATAAATGTTGTTAAACATGGCAAGAGGTGAAGCATAATTAAACTAACTATTTAGGCAAGTTGAAATGAGGCCGGAAATAACACACAACAATTCTAGAAAATCCCCATATGCAAATTTGAGAGTTGGTACTGTTCTACCCTAAACGATATTTTAGAGTTGTTAAACATGCAAGATGAGTGCACCATGTTATAGACATTTTTCTGCCCCATTTACATATAAAGTTTATTAAAAATGGAGCTACGGTTATTTAGTTATGAATTAAAGCATTTTAGCATGGCATTTACGCAAATTTAATCAAACAACATTTTAAACATCTCAAACATGGATGAAAGTGGCATATTATTAAACTAGATGAAATTCTAAGCATTTTACATATATAAAGTTTTTACATATGATGCATAGTTCGGGAGTTATTAAATGCATGAAGTCTAGGGGGATTTCTACAAAACTGTAAAACACTGGAAAAAGGATAAAATCGCACAAAGGAAAAAAACACCTACGGGCCAAATATAAAGCACTCTAGGCTGGGCGAGCTGCTCACCATTGGCCAAGCCCAGTTTGGTGGGAGGAGGCCGGGCCATGCGATCTGGCACGGGAGGCCGAGCGAGGTCGGGTCTACGGGCGCCGGGGTCAATAACAGCTGCAGCGCTGCGCTCTGCTCCTCTTGAGCAATGCAGGGGAAGAAGAGGATGCAGCAGCAGACTTGGCATGATGCAGGACTTCGCGGGCGCAGGAACAGGGTGAAACAAGAGGTTTCAGGCGGTCGGAATCCGGCCGTGGAGACGTGCTGATGTTGAGGTGCGGCGGTGCTCGCGGGGTCCGGCAAGGACACGGCTTGAGGCGGAGCAGGGGAACCAAAGAAGGCAAGCGGCAATGATGACTTGGACGGCACGAGGCTGAAGATGGTGGGGCGCGATGTTGGTGACGTGCGGGTGGGTCTCCGGTGACGAGCCACCGGTGGTGGCGTATGGTGACTAAGGAGGTCGGCGTTGGGGAAGAACTCGAGGGAGATGGCTGCAGATCGACGGGACTTGGTCTCGGAGCAGCGGGGCGGCGGCCATCCATGCGTCGGACAGGGGAGGCCCACAGGCAGCGAAGACGGCGACATGGGTTGCTCCGGGCGGCGAAGTAAAGGAAACCCGATGGAGGAAGCGAAGGTGTCGGGGAGCTCGCCTCCGTGGCCCAGCATCTCTCCACACAGAGAAAGGACGGAGAAAGCAGCGGGATGAGTGCGGGGAAAAGGGAGCAGGGAAAAGAGAAGAGGTGCAGCGCGACTGGCCTGGTTGATGAGGGCGACGCCTTGGGTGGTCGTCGGAAGAACTCCGGCGAGGCTTGCTGGAATCGAGGAAGAAGGGATCCAGCGGTGGCTCCTCCAGAATTGGGCAGCGCGAGAAGACGGGCGACAAAGGCTTGGGACAGAGGACTCGGTGGAGGACGACGCTGCTGGACTCGATGGCCATGGACTCGTGCTAAGAGATGCAGCGAGAATAGATATCGGTGAAGAAAGGGACATGAAACGGAGACGTGAAAAGGGCTACACAGGACCACCAGGCGGCAGCGGCTTGCTTGCTCCAGTGAGGCTCGAGTAGGAGGCGTGCTCGGGGCCGAGGAGGCGCTCAGGGCCGAGGGGTTCGGGTGGCTGCGGCTGGATGAGTGGATCGAGCAGAGGCCGGGTGATGGTTGGTCGGGGATGGATCCCAAAGAAGAGGATTGGGGTGGCGGCGGCGGCGAGGAAAACGACAGAGACAGGCGAGGTTGGTGGTTGGCTGTGGGTGATCCTGAAGGAGATGCTACTGGCGGCTGCCGGGATGGGACATCGATCCTAAAATTTAGGGTTTGCCTAGATTTAGACTAGGAGTCTCTTATAGAAGGAAATAGGGGGAGTTTAGGGTAGATTCGAGCCCTCCGATCAAAATCGGGCGGTCCGAGATAATTAGTTTAGGAGACTCCAACGAGAAAATGATGATACTTTATAGATGTTTGGGGATGATCTGAATCCAACGGTGATGACTGTTCGGGTTGGGTTCGGGGGATTTTTCGGATGCGCGCGAGGAGAGCCGCGGGCTGACGAGAGAGGTTAGGTTGGGCCTCGCGGTAGGTAGTGGACTGTGTAAATGGTCTAGGGAGGAAAGAGAGGGAATGCCCGGCAATAGTTTTCGGAGACCGAAAACGTCCAACGTTAGACCGGCTATAATGCCGCTATAGTTATCCGTTGGGGCGTCAAACAGACTACGAATGCGATGAAACTTGGCAGGCGGCCTACTGACAAGATAACAACACCGCATGCCAACTTTCAACCCATTCCGGGAACATTTTCCGGCCACTTATAAAATACTATTTAGGACATGTCGCGGGCGTGTGCAAGTGTGTCTGGGCTCAGAACGGACAACGGAAAGAACGAGGAGACCAGGACAGATGCAAGTTTTTAAAACATGATGATGCAATGCACATGATGGCAAGGAAAAATGCAACACGAAAGCAAATGACATGGCAAAGACAGCGAATAACTGGAAGACACCTGGCGCAACGGTCTCGGGGCGTTACAACACTCCACCACAACAATAGGATCTCGTCCCGAGATATAGGATGGCACCGGAGAGAAATGAAAGAAGAAGAGAAAAGGTAAAACTAAGTTGCTTCTTTGACAAATGAGTGAATCCAAAGAGCCCTGAGAGGTTAAACTATTTCGAGAAAAGAATACAACAAAGGTGAACAAAGTTGAAAAACACTCCGTTAGAAAAGAGGAACAAGGAACATTACTAGAACCTTGTAGGTTGAAAGACATAAGAAAAGGGTTGAAATGGACAAGAAGTACATGCAAGCACTCCGGTTGAAACGAGATGTACAAGGAACGATAAAGATCGATTACGACAACACTCCGGTTGAAAAGAGATGCAAGATTTGATAAGATGAAAAGAACTTGAAAAGACGATATGACACTCCGGTTAAATGGATAAGCACGAAAAGAACACGATCCTCACAATTCGAGATGATGAGTGAAGAGAGCAACATCACAATGCCTCCGGAAGAAAAAAATAATGGAATGAAATGAACGGAGGCAAACAAGTTCTTGATAGAGCACGCTTACAGCAAATGCTAGAACGGAGTTGTTGGATTATCAACAACGAAAGGATAAGCTTGATGTGGGCTTATGGAAGACATCTCAGAATTATGAGGTGACAACCTACCACTCACGAGAAAAAGATTTGATTGACAGGTAGAAAAGATAGAAAGCTTCTTCCACTGAGGTGATAAGAAAGATTGGATCATAAGTAATCATCACAAAGAGAAACATTCCCAATGGAAGGCTTTAGGTGAAGTCTATACCAAGATAGCTCCAACGAAGAGATAGATGGATTGAAAAGATCTCATGCTCGAAGAAACTGATGGGTTTAACTATGTCATTCTTGACAACTGTTGAATCATGACACACGAAGGGAAATTGTCAAGAATGACATAACACCACCTAAAAAGATAAGATAGAAAGAATTGAAGTTTGGAATGCGGGAAGAAGAGTATGAACACCTCAAAACAAGACATGTGTTGAACACCATGTTTAATTTAGAGTATAGTTTGGCGGACCTTAACTGCGAGAGAAATCTTGAGGACAACTGAAGATTGAAGGGAATCCTTGACGAACTACCATGTAGAGCCTCCATGAAGAACTCCGGTAATAAAAAGATGATCAAAAACAAGTGAAGGATGAAAATAATAAGATTAAAGCCTTGAAATGATTAGATGGAGCTTTGAAATCATATAGTTGAAATAACTTGGAGCTCCGGGTGAGGAAGATGAACAGCTTGGAACCAAGAATTTCTTCCTCGTGCACAAACTCCGGAAGAAGGAATTAATTCGTCTCGAGGAAATAAGAATAAGAATTATGTTATGCATATCCTTCACCAATTAAATTGATGACACACAATGGATTTAGCATACTACTCATTCTCATTGGAAAGAATTAAGGAGAGATATAGCGTAATCTTGGAGAAGGTCTTAAATGAACGAACGGTAGGATTTGGAAAGCACGAATGCATTGATACAATAACGACAGAAGTGGAATGTTGGACGAACCACCATAAGAATTGAAAACGATTGAAGGAAAAAGAAAGGCTCTCCGAGAAGCATTAAAAATACACGAACATACTTGAGTGAATTTAGATACAAGTGAACGAAGAGATCACAAACTGATTAGAGAATACCTGAATGATGCACGGTAAGATTTGGAGAATGAGAGCTGAGAGCTGAGAATGAATAAACCCAAAATGATGGCCTTCGGAGAATAAAACTGAAAAGACTCCTGAATTGCTCCGGATGGGTGAAAAGAATTCTCACAATCGGAAACAATTATGAGAGGAAGGCATCAAGCTAGAACCATGAATCTTGAAGAGAATGGAGCAAGATTAGGAGGAAAAACTCTTCTTCGGTCTTCAAATGTAGAGAATGACGATGAGAAACACCACCTTGAGTTGTTGAGGCACTCCGGAATGGAAATTAGAAAGGTTGAACCAATGATGAAAAGAATGTGAAAGATCTTGGAGAAGGCATTTGACTGATGATAACTCATTCTTACGTTAAACTTGGAAAATGAATTTGAGAGTAATTACGGAAAAATTAGAAGAGTCAGGTAAGATCCTGGAAAAAGGCTTGTGGGTTAGGGCCCACTCAAAAGAAACACCGTTGAACGATCTAAAAGATAGATTACGCCGGTTGAATTAAATGGCTTGAATGCGATAACAATCTCGAAATAGCTTGAACGGATTGATAATGGAGACACAAATCTTCTGAGATATCTTCGGCACTTCAGATATGAATAGAGAGAGTTTAACGATTAAGAGGTGCACCGACATGAGAAAGCATTTTAAATGAGAAAAGGAATAAGATCAACACTGAAAGCTTGACTTGAATCCACCGACGGAGAAAAAGAACGAAGAATGATGAACTTGAAGCTTCGTTAGTATCTTCATGAGGATCACCGGATAAGAACATTGACTGAAAAGAATGAAGAGACTTCACATTAATAAAATGGATACTTGATTAAGAAATCTGAATCCTTGAAGAAAAAGGGTTGGGAGGGCGAGAAAACCAAAGGCAACTTGGGACGGATGAAACAAACACCATTGGGAGAACTTAGAAATGATCTTGCAGATGTTGAAAATGATCGGATCCACTTGAAGAGAAACACGCCAGATTAAAAAGGATTGACATGACAATCTCGATTATCATAAAGTATTAGTATTCACATAGAAATATGAGAAAACTGTTTAGAGAAGGTATGGAATCCACATCTGACTTGGAAGCAACTCGAATACCACAAACCAAAACAAAACAAAGGATTTGGCTTGCAGAATAAGCCGGAACAAACGTATGATAGATCCCATATCGTATCATGTGTCTTTTGGAAAGATATTGTAGGAGCTACTTGAATTCCCACTTATAAACTCCCGAAACTTTCTGGTTATGCAATCTGGTGTTGGGGATACAGGGGAAGCATAACATCTCACCCAAACTAACAATCCCTACATCCAGCTGTATCCATCCTTCAACACATAACCAAGAAACCTTCGAAAATCGTGTACCTCAACCTTCAAAAAGCATCCGTTATACGAGTTATGGCAATACTCCCGAACTCCCGCCCCAGTACTGGGTGGCATCGAGGTTATCTCACCAACAACTGCATAAAAGAGATTTTCGATGTCGGCGAACTCAGGTATTCCAGAACTTCAATGATAAAATTGTGACGACAACACCTCAGAGCTCAACTCCCCGGGACACTGCCACAACCCCTAAATGTCAGGAGGCACAAAGAACAATGTTCTCATCACAAGACTATCGGAACAATTTCAAGATACCCGTGTGATCCTAAAAAAGTCGTGACATTTGAGGAGATAAGAGTCAAAACTTCTACGTCAGGAGGCCTCACCAGAGCGATGAAGGAACTGAGGAGTAAAAAGAATCCTACTCTCCGATATATATAATTCTAAGACTCAAAACATTTTGTTCTAGACTCAACAACGCCAGTGATTCGATCAAGCAGGGGGCTCCTATGTCAGGGATGGCTCTGGTACCAACTTGTAACACCCACAATGCGGCTATATCTCCCACGTGTCGGGGCACGACTTAGAGGCGTAGCCCCATGGTAGGCTTGTCGCAAGAGGGGTAATCTTCACACATCCCATGTACTGAATAAGAAAGGGATAATGAATTGGTTTACAATCGCCACTTCACACAAATACAAGTTAAACATACATCATCCGGAATACAATCAAGGTCCGACTATGAAACCAAAATAAAAGAAGACAACCCCAAATGCTAGATCCCCGATCGTCCCAACTGGGCTCCACTACTGATCAACAAGAAATGAAACAAAACAACAATCCAGATCTTCATCGAGCACCCACTTCAGCTGGGTTGCGTCACCTGCACTGATATCATTGGTACCTGCAATTGTTTGGAAGTATCCGTGAGCCACGAGGACTCAGCAATCTCACACCCGCGAGATCAAGAGTATTTAAGCTTGTGGGTAGGAAAGGGTAATGAGGTGGAGCTGTAGCACTAATCATATATGTTGGCTAACAAACGCAAATAAGAGCGAGAAGAGAAGCAATGCAATGGATGAGAAGCTAGAAGTGATCAAGAAGTGATCCTGAAACTACTTACACACAAACATAACTCCAAAACCGTGTTCACTTCCCGGACTCCGCCGGAAAGAGACCATCATGGCTACACACGCGGTTGATGCATTTTAACTAAGTGAAGTGTCAAGTTCTCAACAATCGGACATTAACAAATTTCCATCTGCCACATAACAGCGGGCACGGCTCTCGAAAGTTTATACCCTGCAGGGGTGTCCCAACTTAGCCCATCACAAGCTCTCACGGTCAATGAAGGATATTCCTTCTCCCAGGAAGACCCGATCAGCCTCGGAATCCCGGTTAAAAGACATTTCGACAATGGTAAAACAAGACCAGCAAAGCCGCTCGATGTGTCGACAATCCCGATAGGAGTCGCATATATCTCGTTCTCAGGACAGACCGGATAGGTCAACCTACGAGTAAAACCAACCCTCTAGTTGCCCCGAGGTGGCCCTACAGGCTGCCCGGTTCAGACCAACACTTAGAGAAGCACTGGCCCGGGGGGGGGTTGAAATAAAGATGACCCTTGGGAGCGCGACTCCCAAGAGAAAAGTATGGGTGGTGGTGAGGCAAATGGTAAAACCAAGGTTGGGCCTTGCTGGAGGAGTTTTATTCAAAGCGAACTGTCAAGGGGTTCCCATAACACCCAACCGCATAAGGAACGCAAAATCAAGGAACATAACACCAGTATGACGGAAACTAGGGCGGGAAGAGTGGAACAAAACACCAGGCATAAGGCCGAGCCTTCCACCCTTTACCAAGTATATAGATGCATTAATTAAAATAATAGATATTGTGATACCCCAACATATCCATGTTCCAAACATGGAACAAACTTTAACTTCACCTGGAACTAGCAACGCTATAAGAGGGGCTGAGCTAAATCGGTAACATAGCCAAACAACGGTTTGCTAGGAAGGAGGGTTAGAGGCTTGGCATGGCAAATATGGGAGGCATGATAAAAAAATGGTAGGTAGAGCGACATAGCGACAGAACGAACAACTAGCAAGCAAAGATAGAAGTGATTTCGAGGGTATGGTCATCTTGCCTGAGATCCTGCAAGGAAGAAGAACGAGTCCATGAATAAGACAAAGGGACGTAGTTGAACGGATCCTCACAACTCCAGGACGAAACCGAAGCTAACGAGAGAAGCAAACTTGAAAGAAGCAAGCAACATAGTAAACAACCAAGCATAAACATGGCATGATGCATAACTAAGTATGATGCATGTCCGGATTAATGAGGCATGGCATGGCAAAGTGCACAAACAAAACTACAAATTAAGTGGAGCTCAATACGCAACGAGTTGCACATTGACGAAACACCACATCACTTATTTAGTTCTCTCCCATTTATGTACCCAACAAAAATAAATGTTGTTAAACATGGCAAGAGGTGAAGCATAATTAAACTAACTATTTAGGCAAGTTTAAATGAGGCCGGAAATAACACACAACAATTCCGGAAAATCCCCATATACAAATTTGAGAGTTTGTATTGTTCTGCCCTAAACCATATTTTAGAGTTGTTAAACATGCAAGATGAGTGCACCATGTTAAAATAGTCATTTTTCTACCCCATTTACATCTAAAGTTTATTATAAATGGAGCTATGGTTATTTTGTTATGAATTAAAGCATTTTAACATGGCATTTAAGGAAATTTAATCAAACAACATTTTAAACATCTCAAACATGGATGAAAGTGGCATATTATTAAACTAGATGAAATTCTAAGAATTTTACATATATAAAGTTTTTACATATGATGCATAGTTTGTGAGTTATTAAATGAATGAAGTCTAGGGGGCTTTCTACAAAACTGTAAAACACTGGAAAAGGATAAAATCGCACAAAGGAAAAAACACCTATGGTCCGAATCTAAAGCACTCTAGACTGGGGGAGCTGCTCACCATTGGCCAAGCCCAGTTCGGTGGGATGAGGCCGGGCCTTGCGATCTGGCACGGGAGGCCGAGCGAGGCCGGGTCAACGGGCGCCGGGGTCAATAACAGCTGCAGCGCAAAGGAAGAAGAGGATGCAGCGGCAGACTTGGCGCGATGCAAGACTTCGCGAGCGCGGTTACGGGGTGAAGCAAGGGGTTTCGGGCGGTCGAAATCCGGCCGTGGAGACGTACTGACGTCGAGGTGCAGCGGCACTTGCGGAGTCCGGCGAGGACATGGCTTGAGGCGGAGCAGGGGCACCAGAGAAGGCAAGCGGCAACAGTGACTTGGACGGCATGAGGCTGAAGATGGTGAGGCGCGATGTTGGTGACGTGCTGGTGATTCTCCGATGACGAGCCACCGGTGGTGGCGTGAGGTGACTGAGGAGGCCGGCATTGGGGAAGAACTCGAGGGAGATGGCTGCAGATCGACGGGACTTGGTCTTGGAGCAGCGGGGCGGCGACCATCCATGGCGTCGGGCAGGGGAGGCCCACGGGCAGCGAAGACGGCGACGTGGGTTGCTCCGGGCGGGGAAGTAAAGGAGACCCGGTGGAGGAAGCGAAGGCGTCGGGGAGGTCGGCTCCGTGGCCCAGCATCTCTGCACA
Organism: Triticum dicoccoides; assembly: GCF_002162155.2. Lineage (NCBI taxonomy): Eukaryota > Viridiplantae > Streptophyta > Magnoliopsida > Poales > Poaceae > Triticum > Triticum dicoccoides. The sequence continues at coordinate 281,885,848 of NC_041384.1, read as the reverse complement.
TAGAGAAAGGACGAAGAGAGCAGCGAGATGAGCACGGGGAAAAGGGAGCAGGGAAAAGAGAAGAGGCACGGCGTGACTGGCCTGGTTGATGAGGGCGACGCCCTGGGTGGTCGTCAGAAGAACTCCGGCGAGGCATGCTAGAGTCGAGGAAGAAGGGATCCAGCGGCGGCTCCTCCAGAATCGGGTGGCGCGAGAAGCAGGGCAACGAAGGCTTGGGATAGAGGACCCGGTGGAGGAGGACGCTGCGGGACTCGATAGCCATGGGCTCCTGCTAAGAGATGCAGCGAGAACAGACATCGGTGAAGAAAGGGACATGAAACGGAGAGGAAAAAGGGCGACACAAGACCTCCAGGCGGCGGCGGCTTGCTTGCTCCGGCGAGGCTCGAGCAGGAGGCGTGCTCAGGGCCGAGGGGTTCGGCTGGCTGCGGCTAGATGAGTGGATCGAGCGGAGGCCGGGTGATGGTTGGTTGGGGATGGATCCCAAGGAAGAGGATTGGGGTGGCGGCAGCGGCGAGGAAAACGAGAGAGACAGGGTAGGTTGGTGGTTGGCTGTGGGTGATCCCGAAGGAGATGCTGCTGGCGGCGGCCGGGATGGGACATTGATCCTAAAATTTAGGGTTTGCCCAAATTTAGACTAGGAGTCTCTAATAGAAGGAAAGAGGTGGGAGTTTAGGGTAGATTCGGGCCCTCCAATCGAAATCAGGCGGTCCGAGATAATTAGGTTAGGAGACTCCAACGAGAAAACAATGATACTTTATAGATGTTTGGGGATGATCCGAATCCAACGGTGACGACTGTCCGGGTTGGGTCTGGGGGAGTTTTCGGACGCGCGTGCGAGGAGAGCCACGGGCTGACGAGAGAGGTTAGGTTGGGCCTCGCGGTAGGTACTGGACTGTGTAAATGGTCTAGGGAGGAAAGAGAGGGAAAGCCCGGCAAGAGTTTTCGGAGACCGAAAACGTCCGACATTAGACCGGCTATAAGGCCTCAATAGTTATCCGTTGGGGCGTCAAACAGACTCCGAAAGTGATGAAACTTGGCAGGCGGCCTACTGACAAGATAACAACACCGCATGCCAAGTTTCAACCCATTCCAAGAACATTTTCTGGCTACTTATAAAATAATATTTCGGACATGCCGCGGGCGCGTGCAAGTGTGTCCGGGCTCAGAACGGACAACGGAAAGAACAAGGAGACCAGGACGGATGCAAGTTTTTAAAACATGATGATGCAATGCACATGATAACAAGGCAAAATGCAACACGCAAGCAAATGACATGGAAAACACAGCGAATAACTGGAAGACACTGGCGCAACGGTCTCGAGGCGTTACACGTTGTGTCACTAGTGCTGTGCTAACTACTTGATTAGTTGCTGCTAAATATAGAAGCAACGGCTCTGGTGGTTTAGGAGCGACTAAGGTGGGAACAGAGGAAAGGTAGGTCTTCAAATCTTGTAGGACAGCATTCACCTCCAGGGTCCACTCCGCGGGTCCTTCCTTCTTGAAGATTTTGAAGAACGGCAAGGTGCGCTCGCCAGTCCTGGAAATCAACCTACTCAGTGCGGCAACACATCCAGTCAAATATCTCATGTCTTTAATAGTCTTGGGTGCTTGAATCTGCTCGATAGCCTTGATCTTGTCGGGGTTGGCCTCTATCCCTCGATGGGACACAAAGAAGCCAAGTAGCTTGCCGGAAGGAATGTCAAACACACACTTCTCTGGGTTCAGCTTCAAGTTGATCTTGCGTGGATTTGCAAAGGTCTCTTCCAAGTCTTGAATGAGAACCAATTTGTCCTTGGTGTTGACCACTATATCATCCATGTAAGCTTCAATATTTCTGTGCACTTGGGACTCAAAGCCAATCTGTACTGCTCTTGCAAAAGTGGATCCGGCACTCTTTAACCCGAAGGACATTCGTATAAAGCAATACGTGCCACATGGGGTTACGAACGCAGCCTTCTCTTCATCTTCTTTGGACATGAAGATCTGGTGGTATCCAGATTAGGCATCCATGAAGGAAAGAAGGTCACACCCGGAGGTGGAGTCCACAATCTAGCTGATGCGCAGCAAGGGGAATGGGTCCTTCAGGCATGCTTTGTTTAGATCTGTGAAATCTATGCAAAGCCTCCATTTCCCATTAGCCTTGCTCACCACCACTGGATTTGCTAACCACGTTGGACGCAATACCCCTCTGACCAAACTAGCTGCCTCAAGTTTCTTGATCTCCTCGGCAATAAACTTTTGCCACTCCAAAGATTGCTTCTGGACCTTCTGCTTGACGGGCCGGGCATGTGGGCAGACAGCAAGGTGGTGCTCGATTACCTCCTTGGGAACACCGGGGATGTCAGATGGTTTCCAGGAAAAGACATTGACATTCTCTTACAGGAAGGCCACAAGCATGATTTCCTATTTGTCATCGAGGGTGGCACTGATAGTAAATGTACCATCTACGCCAGCCAGCCCTGCCGGGACCTTCTTCACAGCGGGTGCAACAGCCTTGTCTCCTGCTATTGGAACTCTCCGGCAAGTCATCAAAGGTGCAGCGCACTCCGGAGAGGTATGCTTCCCGGATTCCTTGCATGCATCCTTGCTAGCTTTCTTCTTCTTGCTTTCCTTGCAGGGAGCAGTGGATTCCGTGGCCTGTGCCCGGCTGCCTCCCGGTACATCTTGTCCACGCATATGATTGCGTCGTTCTTATCTGATGGAATTGAAATGATGCCTATTGGCCCTAGCATCTTCAGAGTGTTGTAGGCATAGTGGGATGCTTCCATGATATGGCCATGGCTGGGCGACCAAGGATTCCATTGTATGGTAGGGGGAGGTCGACCACATCAAACATGACCTTCTCAGTCCAGTAGTTTAACTCCGCTCCAAACGTCACCGGCAGCGTGATCTTCCCCTTAGGACGACTCCTGCCAGGGTTGATGCCTTGGAACACACCAGTAACCTTGAGCTCTTCTTCTGCTATCTGGAGCTTGCTGATGACCGTTGGAGAAATCGGATTCAACCCGGCCCTGCCGTCAACCAACGTCTTTGTGATAGTGAGGTTGCCGATTGTTGGTGAGACCAATAACGGCAAGCGTCCTACCGCGGTGGTGCGGTCAGGGTGATCCTCTTCATCAAATATGATGTGCGTGTGGGACCACTTGAACAGCTTCCGAGAATCTGCTGCTAGCTCCATGGCATTGACTTCACGCGCCCACTATTGAAGTTGGCTATTGGTGTCAAAACCGGCGGATCTCGGGTAGGGGGTCCCGAACTGTGCGTCTAAGGTGGATGGTAACAGGAGGCAGGGGACACGATGTTTACCCAGGTTCGGGCCCTCTTGATGGAGGTAATATCCTACGTCCTGCTTGATTGTTCTTGATAATATGAGTAGTACAAGAGTTGATCTACCACGAGATCAAAGAGGCTAAACCCTAGAAGGTACCCTATTGTATGATTGTATGTTGTCCTACAGACTAAAACCCTTCGGTTTATATAGACACCGGATGGGTCAAGGGTTACACAAGGTCGGTTACAAAGGTGGAGATATACATATCCGTATTGCCTAGCTTGCCTTCCACGCCAATTAGAGTCCCATCCGGACACGAGACGAAGTCTTCAATCTTGTACCTTCATAGTCCAACAGTCCGGCCAAAGGATATAGTCCGGATGTCCGGAAACCCCCTAATCTAGGACTCCCTCAGTAGCCCCTGAGCCAGGCTTCAATGACGATGAGTCCGACACGTAGTGTTGTCTTCGGCATTGCAAGGCGAGTTCCTCCTCCGAATACACCATGGAAGAGTTTGAATACAAGGACAGTGTCCGACCCTGCAAAATAAGTTCCACATACCACTGTGGCGAGAATAATATTTCCACCAATCTAATCTGCTGACATGTTTTCACAGCATGACATCACGCCATGGCCCGGTCATTATTCAAACCGTTTCTCTCAACCAACTCCGCACATAACACGAGGCGGTTTTCTTGACACGTCTTGTCAAAGCAGAGATCGTGTCCCCCTTATCACGGGATTCTCATCAATACAAATGTGGGTAACCCAACCATACCTGTTGGTATGACTCCTAGATCTTAGGTAAGTCCCAAACGGCCACGAGGAGGATGCCTGATATTCACCCTCTTTATAAAGGGGACGAGGCTTTTTTTCTTTTTTCCCTCCCGTGCTCAATCGAATCCTTCCCCCGCCTTGAGTTCTAACACCCAAAGCTCAGGTCAGGTGCTTCAGACCTTGAACTATGTCCGGATCCAGCCTTCATGGTCGGTGGATGCCTTCCTCCGTCACAGAGGAGGACATCAAGAAGTTGAAGGAGGACAGATATCTGACCGCCGAAATTTCGCATAGGCTGCCTGCCCGAGGGCATGTCATCGCTACTCACGAACCCAACGCGAGTGTTGTGTTCGTCTCCCACTTCCTCCGAGGGCTAGGCCTCGCTCTGGATCCCTTTGTTAGGGGTCTTATGTTCTATTACAGGGTGGATTTTCACGATCTGGCCACGGATTCCCTTCTTCACATCTCGTCATTTATTGTCGTATGTGAGGCCTTCCTCCACATTACCCCTCACTTCGGCCTGTGGCTCAAGACCTTTGATGTGAAGTCGAAGATGATCGAGGGGCAGCATGCAGCGTGCGGAGGTGCTTTAATAAACAAGATCGCTGACGCCCCATGGCCAGAGGGTTCCTTCCCAAAGGTGTCCGGATTGTGGCAGTGGGAGTGGTTTTACATCACAGCTCCCCGAAGTGCCAAGTGGGTAGCTGCCCCGCCTTCCGCTCGGTCCCCCCACCACAACTGATGTCATGGATCAGCAGGGGGCTGAGCTGGGGTCCAGCCAAGGACGTGCCAATACTGCAGAGCCGTATCCGAGATCTCTTCGAGGGAGATTTTAGTCTGGTTATGGTAATGCAAGTTAAGCTGGTTCGTCGAGTCCAACCTTGCAAACGCCGGCCCATCCGCATGTGGGAATTCAACCCGGAAGGACCGCGAGTTATTCAGCATTTCCTCGGCATGACGCACGAAGAGATGTACAAATCATTCTTCAGACCCCAAATAGAGTGTCCGGACACCACCGAGGACGTGGGCGTGAGCTGCAACCGCCCCGCTGCCCAAGTAAGTAATCCCATGCCGAACCTGATGTCCTTTTATTTATCATGGCATCATTCTAAAGAGCCGCTCTTTGACCAAGACTGGATAACAAAGGCGATGATGATCAGGTGTTCGACCCCCCTTTCCTGAGGGCTTGGACAATCCAGTATTGGACAAGATGCTCGAGCCGGCGCCTTATCCAGCGCCCTCGAAGGAAGATGATGGGGGGAATAAAGAGGGAGAAAGCGGGCCTCACTTGCAACTCATTCCAGCCGGGGGGTAAGCACCTCCGCGATGGAGGACAATCAAAGGGAAGAATCTGACATTCTCTCCCCGGGGAAGGAAGAGGACTACCTCTGAAGATCCGGAAACTAAGGTTTCCAAACGGGAGAAGAAATCTTCATCAGAGGGTCGTGCCTCAGAGGGTATTCTTGCCGCACAGTGTCTGCGCGGAGATCAGCCCTCTACCAAGCTGTAAGTAATCGAAAAGTACTTTAATAGTGGAAATATCCTACCTTACTTCCGAAGAAAATAACCAGTGCTTATAAATTGTAGTCCGGATCGTAGCCCGTCTCAACAAAGTTCATCTTCGGGGGATCTTCTTCCGGAGATGATGGAGAGCAAAACGCCTCCCCCCGACACCCCGCCTCACGAAGCGGGCGACCTTGAAGTGTCGTCGCGAAGGGTATCTCCGGATCCACCAAGGCCGGAGGATAAACCTTTGGCTACCCGGGATTCCCATTATCTGACTCTTAAAGAGAGCGACAGCAAGGGTCCGTACAGTGTGCGGTCGGACACGCTGAAGGATCTTCTGGGGCAAGCGGACGTCTCGGAAGAGCATTGTACACTAATGGGTACGGTACTTGAAAGGATTTCATCTGCTGAAAGCGGTTTGCATGAAGCTTTTATGAGTCTGCTGAAAGGCTTCAAGGTACGTGAAATAGTGTATGTTTTTGATAGTACCGCATACATTAGGTGTGCCCTATGCAGATAGTAGCCCCTGAGACTCTGGTTGTCATCGAAAATGGCGGAAAACAGAGGATCATAGTCCCAGGTAATAACCAGACTGCCTTTATGTGCAGGTGGTTGAAGCTCTGGTGGCTAGCCGGACTGATGGGTTTGTCGAGCTAAAGCGGCAACTTGATGCGGCAAACTCCAACATCGTGCTTGTCAACAAGCGGCTTGACGAGGCACAGGGTGAGTGATTTCTCTGGTGAGCATCACATAATAAGAGTAGCATGATGCCAGTATCTTTAATATGTTATGTGGTTGCAGATGGAGCTGCCACCGTGGAGACCCTTCGGGCGGAGCTTGCCCGAGCCAAGGAGTAGCAATGCGGACGCTATAAAGGCGACCGATGATTTAAGGGCCGAACAGGCCGCACATTGCGAGTGCAAGGAAAAAATAGCCAAGATGGCTGTAGAGTTAAAAGATGCCGCTGACTATTACCAGCTTCTTGAAGAAGAAAACCGGGCGAAGGCGACGAACCTGGAGAAGGCCCTGGCGGCTGCCAAGGAAGCCTTCTCTAAAATTAGAGCGATGAAGGAGGAGCTGAATCAAGCTGCAGATATCGTGTTTGGGAAGCCCTTCTTATTGCGGACTAAGTTCGGAGATCCGAAGTATGCTCCTCTAGACCGGCTATGGAGTTCTGCGGACGCCTACATGGATTTGGTTGCAAGTGCTGCTGATGCGGCTGAGTACTCAAGGATCAGAAAGGTCCCGAAGTGGAAAGGCTGTTCTGGTCGCAGTTTCACGCTCCAGTCCATCCGCTGCTGTTGAATGAGCGATTGGCCGAGTGGGTCGAGCTCCATAGGTTGTCCGGGCTTGCCATGAGGTCCATTGTGGATCACCTATGGCCGGGAGGGCCAAGGCCGAATAGCTACTTTAGTTTAGTGCAACAATTCCTTGGTGTTGTGCCACACATCAATGTTGTAAAGAGATTGGCGTGCATAGAGGGTTCGGGGATGGCCTTTGTGTTGGAAATATGCCCTAGAGGCAATAATAAAAGTATTATTATTATATTTCCTTGTTCATGATAATTGTCTTTTATTCATGCTATAATTGTGTTATCCGGAAATCGTAATACATGTGTGAATACATAGACACCAACATGTCCCTAGTAAGCCTCTAGTTGACTAGCTCGTTGATCAACAGATAGTCATGGTTTCCTGGCTATGGACATGGGGATGTCATTGATAACGGGATCACATCATTAGGAGAATGATGTGATGGACATGACCCAATCCTAAACATAGCACAAGATCGTATAGTTCGTTTGCTAGAGTTTTTACAATGTCAAGTATCTTTTCCTTAGACCATGAGATCGTGTAACTCCCGGATACCGTAGGAGTGCTCTGGGTATACCAAACGTCACAACGTAACTAGGTGACTATAAAGGTATACTACGGGTATCTCCGAAAGTGTCTATTGGGTTGACACGGATCAAGACTGGGATTTGTCACTCCATATGACGGAGAGGTATCTCTGGGCCCACTCGGTAATGCATCATCATAATGAACTCAAAGTGACCAAGTGTCTGGTCACGGGATCATGCATTAAGGTACGAGTAAAGTGACTTGCCGGTAACGAGATTGAACAAGGTATTGGGATACCGACGATCGAATCTCGGGCAAGTAACATACCGATTGACAAAGGGAATTGTATACGAGGTTGCTTGAATCCTCGACATCGTGGTTCATCCGATGAGATCATCGAGGAGCATGTGGGAGCCAACATGGGTATCCAGATCCCGCTGTTGGTTATTGACCGGAGAGCCGTCTCGGTCATGTCTACATGTCTCCCGAACCCGTAGGGTCTACACACTTAAGGTTCGGTGACGCTAGGGTTGTAGAGATATGAATATGCAGTAACCCGAAAGTTTTTCGGAGTCCCGGATGATACCCTGGATGTCACGAGGAGTTTCGGAATGGTCCGGAGGTGAAGAATTATATATAGGAAGTGCAGTTTCGGCCATCGGGAGAGGATCGGGGTCACGGGTATTGTACCGGGACCACCGGAAGGGTCTCGGGGGTCCACCGGGTGGGGCCACCCATCCCGGAGGGCCCCATGGGCCAAAGTGGGGAGGGGAACCAGCCCATAGTGGGCTAGTGCGCCCCCTAGGCCCACCCCATGCGCCTAGGGTTGAAACCCTAGGGGTGGGGGGCGCCCCACCTGGCTTGGGGGGCACTCCACCCCTTGGCTGCCCCCCCCTAGGATATCCCATCTCCTAGGGTCGGCGCCCCCCTAGGGGAGCCTATATAAAGGGGGGGAGGGAGGGGGCAGCCACACCTTGAGTCTTGGCGCCTCCCTCTCCCCTGCTTCACCTCTCCCTCTCGCAGTACTACGACGAAGCCCTGCTGCGGTGATGCCCTGCATCCACCACCACACCGTCATGCTGCTGGATCTTCATCAACCTCTCCTTCCCCCCTTGCTGGATCAAGAAGGAGGAGACGTCACGCTGTCCGTACGTGTGTTGAACACGGAGGTGCCGTCCGTTCGGCGCTAGGATCTCCGGTGATTTGGATCACGTCGAGTACGACTTCCTCATCCCCGTCCTTGAACGCTTCCGCGCGTGATCTACAAAGGTATGTAGATGCAATCCGATCACTCGTTGCTAGATGAACTCATAGATGGATCTTGGTGAAACCGTAGGAAAATTTTTGTTTTCTGCAACGTTCCCCAACAGTGGCATCATGAGCTAGGTCTATGCGTAGTTCTCCTTGCACGAGTAGAACACAATTTGTTGTGGGCGTAGATGTTGTCAACTTTCTTGCCGCTACTAGTCTTATCTTGCTTCAGCGGTATTGTGGGATGAAGCGTCCCGGACCGACCTTACACGTACGCTTACGTGAGACTGGTTCCACCGACTGACATGCACTAGTTGCATAAGGTGGCTAGCGGGTGTCTGTCTCTCCCACTTTAGTTGGAGCGGATTCGATGAAAAGGGTCCTTATGAAGGGTAAATAGAAGTTGACAAATCACGTTGTGGCTATTACGTAGGTAAGAAAACGTTCTTGCTAGAACCCTTTTGCAGCCACGTAAAACTTGCAACAACAATTAGAGGACGTCTAACTTGTTTTTGCAGCAAGTGATTTGTGATGTGATATGGCCAAAGTTGTGATGAATGATGAATGATATATATGTGATGTATGAGATCATGTTCTTGTAATAGGAATCACGACTTGCATGTTGATGAGTATGACAACCGGCAGGAGCCATAGGAGTTCTCTTTATTTTTTTTGTATGGCCTGTGTGTCATTGAGAAACGCCATGTAAATTACTTTACTTTATTGATAAACGCGTTAACCATAGTAGTAGAAGTAATAGTTGGCGAGCAACTTCATGGAGACACGATGATGGAGATCATGGTGTCATGCCGGTGACAAGATGATCATGGAGCCCCAAGATGGAGATCAAAGGAGCTATGTGATATTGGCCATATCATGTCACTATTATTATTTGATTGCATGTGATGTTTATCATGTTTTTGCATCTTGTTTACTTAGAACGGTGGTAGTAAATAAGATGATCCCTCATAATAATTTCAAGAAAGTGTTCCCCCTAACTGTGCACAGTTGCGACAGTTCGTTGTTTCGAAGCACCACATGATGATCGGGTGTGATAGATTCCAACGTTCACATACAACGGGTGTAAGACAGATTTACACATGCAAACACTTAGGTTGACTTGACGAGCCTAGCATGTACAGACATGCCCTCGGAACACAGAAGACCGAAAGGTCGAGCATGAGTCGTATAGAAGATACGATCAACATGAAGATGTTCACCGATGTTGACTAGTCCGTCTCACATGATGATCGGACACGGCCTAGTTAACTCGGATCATGTTATACTTAGATGACTGGAGGGATGTCTATCTAAGTGGGAGTTCATTATATAATTTGATTAGATGAACTTAATTATCATGAACTTAGTCTAAAATCTTTACAATATGTCTTGTAGATCAAATGGCCAACGTTGTCCTCAACTTCAACGCGTTCCTAGAGAAAACCAAGCTGAAAGACGATGGCAGCAACTACACGGACTGGGTCCGGAACCTGAGGATCATCCTCATAGCTGCCAAGAAAGATTATGTCCTACTAGCACCGCTAGGTGACGCACCCGTCCCACAGAACCAAGACGTTATGAACGCTTGGCAGGCACGAGCTGATGATTACTCCCTCGTTCAGTGCGGCATGAGCTTAGAACCGGGGCTCCAAAAGCGTTTTGAGCGACACGGAGCATATGAGATGTTCGAAGAGCTGAAAATGGTTTTCCAAGCTCATGCCCGGGTTGAGAGATATGAAGTCTCCGACAAATTCTTCAGCTGTAAGATGGAGGAAAATAGTTCTGTCAGTGAGCACATACTCACAATGTCTGGGTTACATAACCGCTTGACTCAGCTGGGAGTTAATCTCCCGGATGACGCGGTCATTGACAGAATCCTCCAGTCGCTTCCACCAAGCTACAAGAGCTTTGTGATGAACTTCAATATGCAGGGGATGGAAAGGACCATTCCTGAAGTATTTGCAATGCTGAAATCAGCAGAGGTAGAAGTCAAAAAGGACCATCAAGTGTTGATGGTGAATAAAACCACTAAGTTCAAGAAAGGCAAGGGTAAGAAGAACTTCAAGAAGGACAGCAAGGGAGTTGCCGCGCCCGGTAAGCAAGCTGTCGGGAAGAAGCCAAAGAATGGACCCAAGCCCGAGACTGAGTGTTTTTATTGCAAGGGAAGTGGTCACTGGAAGCGGAACTGCCGCAAATACTTAGCGGACAAGAAGGCCGGCAAAACGAAAGGTATATGTCATATACATGTAATTGATGTGTACCTTACCAGTACTCGTAGTAGCTCCTGGGTATTTGATACCGGTGCGGTTGCTCACATTTGTAACTCAAAGCAGGAGCTGCGGAATAAGCGGAGACTGGCGAAGGATGAGGTGACGATGCACGTCGGGAATGGTTCCAAGGTCGATGTGATCGCTGTCGGCACGCTGCCTCTACATTTACCCATGGGATTAATTTTAAACCTCAATAATTGTTATTTAGTACCAGCTTTGAGCATGAACATTGTATCAGGATCTCGTTTAATTCGAGATGGCTACTCATTTAAATCCGAGAATAATGGTTGTTCTATTTATATGAGAGATATGTTTTATGGTCATGCTCCTATGGTGAATGGTTTATTCTTAATGAATCTCGAGCGTAATGCTACACATATTCATAGTGTGAATACCAAAATATGTAAGGTTGATAATGATAGTCCCACATACTTGTGGCACTGCCGCCTTGGTCACATAGGTGTCAAACGCATGAAGAAGCTCCATACAGATGGACTTTTAGAGTCTCTTGATTACGAATCATTTGACACGTGCGAACCATGCCTCATGGGTAAGATGACCAAGACTCCGTTCTCAAGAACAATGGAGCGAGCAACCAACCTATTGGAAATCATACATACTGATGTGTGCGGTCCAATGAGTGTTGAGGCTCGTGGTGGCTATCGTTATGTTCTCACCCTCACTGATGACTTGAGTAGATATGGGTATATCTACTTAATGAAACACAAGTCTGAAACCTTTGAAAAGTTCAAGGAATTTCAGAGTGAGGTTGAGAATCAACGTGACAGAAAAATCAAGTTTTTGCGATCAGATCGTGGAGGAGAATACTTGAGTCACGAATTTGGTACACACTTAAGAAAATGTGGAATAGTTTCACAACTCACGCCGCCTGGAACACCTCAGCGTAATGGTGTGTCCGAACGTCGTAATCGCACTCTATTAGATATGGTGCGATCTATGATGTCTCTTACCGATTTACCGCTGTCATTTTGGGGCTATGCTTTAGAGACTGCCGCATTCACTTTAAATAGGGCTCCATCGAAATCCGTTGAGACGACACCGTATGAATTATGGTTTGGGAAGAAGCCTAAGCTGTCGTTTCTAAAAGTTTGGGGATGCGATGCTTATGTCAAGAAACTTCAACCTGAAAAGCTCGAACCCAAGTCCGAAAAATGTGTCTTCATAGGATACCCTAAAGAAACTATTGGGTATACCTTCTACCTCAGATCCGAAGGCAAGATCTTTGTTGCCAAGAATGGATCCTTTCTAGAGAAGGAGTTTCTCTCGAAAGAAGTAAGTGGGAGGAAAGTAGAACTTGATGAAGTATTACCTCTTGAACTGGAAAGTGGCGCAACTCAGGAAAATGTTCATGTGGTGCTTGCACCAATTAGAGAGGAAGTTAATGATGATGGTCAAGATACTTCTGATCAAGCTCCTACTGAACTTCGAAGGTCCACAAGGACACGTTCCGCACCAGAGTGGTACGGCAACCCTGTCTTGGAAATCATGTTGTTAGACAAAGGTGAACCTTCGAACTATGAAGAAGCGATGGTGGGCCCGGATTTCGACAAATGGCTGGAAGCCATGAAATCCGAGATAGTATCCATGTATGAAAACGAAGTATGGACTTTGACTGACTTGCCCGATGATCGGCGAGCCATAGAAAATAAATGGATCTTTAAGAAGAAGATAGACGCGGATGGTAATGTGACCATCTATAAAGCTAGGCTTGTCGCTAAGGGTTATCGACAAGTTCAAGGGGTTGACTACGATGAGACATTCTCTCCCGTAGCAAAGCTGAAGTCCGTCCGGATCGTGTTAGCTATTGCCGCATGCTATGATTATGAGATATGGAAAATGGACGTCAAAACGGCATTCCTTAACGGTCATCTTAAGGAAGAACTATATATGATGCAGCCGGAAGGTTTTGTCGATCCTAAGAATGCTGACAAGGTGTGCAAGCTCCAACACTCGATTTATGGGCTGGTGCAAGCATCTCGGAGTTGGAACATTCGCTTTGATGAGATGATCAAAGCGTTTGGGTTTATGCAGACTTATGGAGAAGCCTGCGTTTACAAGAAAGTGAGTGGGAGCTCTGTAGCATTTCTCATATTATATGTAGATGACATACTTTTGATGGGAAATGATATAGAGCTTTTGGACAGCATTAATGCCTACTTGAATAAGAGTTTTTCAATGAAGGACCTTGGAGAAGCTGCTTATATATTAGGCATCAAGATCTATAGAGATAGATCAAGACGCCTCATAGGTCTTTCACAAAGCACATACCTTGATAAGATATTGAAGAAGTTCAATATGGATCAGTCTAAGAAGGGGTTCTTGCCTGTGTTGCAAGGTGTGAAATTGAGCTCAGCTCAATGTCCGACCACGGCAGAAGATATAGAAGAGATGAGTGTCATCCCCTATGCCTCAGCCATAGGTTCTATTATGTATGCCATGCTATGTACCAGACCTGATGTAAACCTTGCCGTAAGTTTGGTAGGAAGGTCCCAAAGTAATCCCGGCAAGGAACACTGGACAGCGGTCAAGAATATCCTGAAGTACCTGAAAAGGACTAAGGAAATGTTTCTCGTTTATGGAGGTGACTAAGAGCTCGTCGTAAAGGGTTACGTCGATGCTAGCTTCGACACAGTTCTGGATGACTCTAAGTCACAAACCGGATACGTGTATATCTTGAATGGTGGGGCAGTAAGCTGGTGCAGTTGCAAGCAGAGCGTCGTGGCGGGATCTACATGTGAAGCGGAGTACATGGCAGCCTCGGAGGTAGCGCATGAAGCAATTTGGGTGAAGGAGTTCATCACCGACCTAGAAGTCATACCCAATGCGTCGGGGCCGATTAAACTCTTCTGTGACAACACTGGAGCTATTGCACTTTCCAAGGAGCCCAGGTTTCACAAGAAGACTAGGCACATCAAGCGTCGCTTCAACTCCATTCGTGAAAATGTTCAAGATGGAGACATAGATATTTGTAAAGTACATACGGACCTGAATGTAGCAGATCCGTTGACTAAACCTCTCCCTAGAGCAAAACATGATCAACACCAGAATTCCATGGGTGTTCGATTCATCACAATGTAACTAGATTATTGACTCTAGTGCAAGTGGGAGACTGTTGGAAATATGCCCTAGAGGCAATAATAAAAGGATTATTATTATATTTCCTTGTTCATGATAATTGTCTTTCATTCATGCTATAATTGTGTTATCCGGAAATCGTATTACATGTGTGAATACATAGACACCAACATGTCCCTAGTAAGCCTCTAGTTGACTAGCTCGTTGATCAACAGATAGTCATGGTTTCCTGGCTATGGACATGGGGATGTCATTGATAACGGGATCACATCATTAGGAGAATGATGTGATGGACATGACCCAATCCTAAACATAGCACAAGATCGTATAGTTCGTTTGCTAGAGTTTTTACAATGTCAAGTATCTTTTCCTTAGACCATGAGATCGTGTAACTCCCGGATACCGTAGGAGTGCTCTGGGTATACCAAACGTCACAACGTAACTGGGTGACTATAAAGGTATACTACGGGTATCTCCGAAAGTGTATGTTGGGTTGACACGGATCAAGACTGGGATTTGTCACTCCGTATGACGGAGAGGTATCTCTGGGCCCACTCGGTAATGCATCATCATAATGAGCTCAAAGTGACCAAGTGTCTGGTCATGGGATCATGCATTACGGTACGAGTAAAGTGACTTGCCGGTAACAAGATTGAACGAGGTATTGGGATACCGACGATCGAATCTTGGGCAAGTAACGTACCGATTGACAAAGGGAATTGTATACGGGGTTGCTTGAATCCTCGACATCGTGGTTCATCCGATGAGATCAGCGAGGAGCACGTGGGAGCCAACATGGGTATCCAGATCCCGCTGTTGGTTATTGACCGAAGAGCCGTCTCGGTCATGTCTACATGTCTCCCGAACCCGTAGGGTCTACACACTTAAGGTTCGGTGACGCTAGGGTTGTAGAGATATGAATATGCATTAACCCGAAAGTTGTTCAGAGTCCCGGATGAGATCCTGGACGTCACGAGGAGTTCCGGAATGGTCCGGAGGTGAAGAATTATATATAGGAAGTGCAGTTTCGGCCATCGGGAGAGTTTCGGGGTCACCGGTATTGTACCGGGACCACCGGAAGGGTCCCGGCGGTCCACCGGGTGGGGCCACCCATCCCGGAGGGCCCCATGGGCCAAAGCGGGGAGGGGAACCAGCCCATAGTGGGCTAGTGCACCCCCCTAGGCCCACCCCATGCGCCTAGGGTTGAAACCCTAGGGGTGGGGGGGCGCCCCACCTGGCTTGGGGGGCACTCCACCCCTTGGCCGCCCCCCCCCTAGGAGATCCCATCTCCTAGGGCCGGCGCCCCCCTAGGTAGCCTATATAAAGGGGGGAGGGAGGGGGCAGCCACACCTTGAGTCTTGGCGCCTCCCTCTCCCCTGCTTCACCTCTCCCTCTCGCAGTACTACGGCGAAGCCCTGCTGTGGTGACGCCCTGCATCCACCACCACGTCGTCGTGCTGCTGGATCTTCATCAACCTCTCCTTCCCCCCTTGCTGGATCAAGAAGGAGGAGACGTCACGCTGACCGTACGTGTGTTGAACATGGAGGTGCCGTCCGTTCAGCGCTAGGATCTCCGGTGATTTGGATCACGTCGAGTACGACTTCCTCATCCCTGTCCTTGAACGCTTCCACGCGTGATCTACAAAGGTATGTAGATGCAATCCGATCACTCGTTGCTAGATGTACTCATAGATGGATCTTATTGAAACCGTAGGAAATTTCTTGTTTTCTACAACGTTCCCCAACACTTTGCACGTGTCAAGACATACTGGGCGGAGATGGATGCCACCACTGTTGCGACACAGGGTTCGGCCATAGGCCGAGTGGCTGACGAGCACTACTTTGAAGAAGTTCTTGAAGGCGCTAGTTCGATAGAGGCTCAGTGCTCGAAGAATATTATGTTCTAGTGACATGTATTCCCACTGTAAAAACAATGTTTTATTGAATTATCAAGGCTATATTTATACTTTTGCCCGAAAGTACTATGATGCCTCCTCTACGGCCGTTTATGTATATTTGTATATAACCTGAAAGTTTGCAGCCGTCGGCTTCCACCCCCACGCATATAATGTGGGAGTGTTCACGACAAATGCATATCCACACTTGATCCAAAGTCTTGGTCCGTTAAGGAGGTGATAGCGCGGCGAACGAGGCAATCAGACTATATTGATTTAACACTTTCACTTAGCCATAGGAGTTTGACAGTGGGACTACTATATAGCCCCTGGTACTTCTGCGCTCGTCCGAATACGAGACGTGTACGTACATGACCGGGAAACAGCCCTTCGTTAATGCGGAGGAATCCCGAAGATTCTGATGAGTCATCGAGTGGTTGACTAGTCTCTCGCTATATCATGACAGTCAGTTTTCGGCTTTCTCTACTGAGGTGCTCATCCGGATGAACCAGGGCACAATCATAGTAGTTCTCCCAGTGCTACCTTAGCCTATATAACGGAACGTAAGGTACCAAAACATGGGAGCCGGGCAAACCCAACATTTGACCAAAGACATGATTCGGAGCTGATGCATATAGGGCCAAACTCGCGACGCCGAACACTCCCTAAGGTGTTTGGTCTTTATAACATATATCGGGCTAAACAATGCCCTTAAGAAGAAACCCCATGTGTCCTGGTACGTGCAAAATCCTGGCATGGCCACATGCCAATAACGCCAGCATCCTTCTCGGTTGTGCGGAGTATCCGGAGGATATGAGTAACAAGAGACAGTAAAAAAGGTTTACGCAGGATCTTAATCTAAAAAGAAACCTTTGGGCGGGTCCCTACTGCACGTCTGCGCATGTGTCTCCGTTGTGCCGTGTCCTGGACGGGTGTAGCACGATTATCATCTGTAAAAGGAAAGAACTTAGGTGAAAGTTGCCGTGCCAAAAAAAGGAAGAATTGGTTATTATCAATGAACTATTAAAATTCAGGAGAAGTCAAGTTGAGCCGGGCTGGCCCTGATTACACGTGGGGAGCCCCTGGTACCGTTTATGAGGGTTTGATCATCAAACCCGTCTCATGTATATGTGATGGAACGCCGGACTCGTCTAACTGTGTCCGTGGTCTTGACGACCTGCCATTTTTTCTGGTTGGTGAGGCTGTCTAGTTCGCGGTTGTTAGAGCCGCCGCGTCCTCTTCCGTACTTAAAAATGTTCGGTATTTCCGCTAACTATGATGATGCCACGTGGACTGGGCATCTTGAGCTTGAGAAAAGCATAATGCAGTATTGCATTAAAACGAGCGAAAGCCGCCCTTCCGAGTAGTGCTTGATAATCACTTCGGAATGGAGCGATGTGAAAAGTTAACATTTCGCTTTGGAAGTTATCGGGAGAACCGAATACCACCTCTAGTAGTAGAGAGCCCGTACAGCGGGCCTCTTGGCCTGGTATTACTCCCTTGAAGGTAGTATTACTGTGGTTTATTTATGTCGGGTTTATCCCCATTTTGCGGACTATGTCCTGATATATCAGATTTAGATCACTGTCGTCGTCCATGAGGACTCGTGTGAAACGATACCCATTTATGATTGGGTCTAACACCAAGGCCGTCGGTCCTTCGCGCCAGATATTTGTATCGTGATCCCTACAATCAAAAGTGATCGGGGAGGCCAACTAGGGGTTGAACCTAGGGGTGACGGGCTCTATGGCTCATGTGCATCGGTGTGCATGATTGCTTCTCCTCTTTGTCACATGGTTCATGTTTACGGTTTTAACCTCTGGCGGGAACTTTTTCTGTCCTCCGGCGCTTTGCTGGCAAGGTTCATCCTCGTCTTCGCTTGGTGTCTCTTCCCCTTTGTGTTCGGTGTTTAGCTTAGCGGCCTGCTTGAAGACCCAACATTCTCTATGGGTATGATTTGTACGTTTGTCTGGGGCGCCGTGAATCTGACAGAGTTTGTCAAGAATTTTGTTTAGGCCAGATTGTCCTTCTCTGCTTCTTTTGAAAGGCTTTTTCTGCTGACCTGGTCGGGAGCCCCTGAATCCGGCGTTTACCGTCGTGTTATTTTGACGCTTGTTTTTGTTGCATCGTGGTTTACCATTGCCATCCCTAACTTCGGATGGTGCTGCTACGGGCCAACTAGTTGTCCTCGCCCGCACAAAAGCGGGTCATGAGGCTTGTTAGGGCTGCCATCATTCTCAGTTTTTCTTGGCCGAGGTGTCTGGTGAGCCATTCGTCTCGGACGCTGTGTTTAAAAGCTGCTAAGGCTTCGGCGTCCGGACAGTAGACGATTTGGTTCTTCTTGGTGAGGAACCTGTTCCAAAGCTTTTGGGAAGACTCTTCAGACTATTGGACTATATGACTTAAATCGTCTGCATCCAGAGGTTGGACATAAGTCCCTTGAAAATTGGCCCGGAAAGCATCCTCGAGCTCCTCCCAACTTCCAATTGAGTTTTCGGGAGGCTTTTCAGCCAGTGCCGAGCTGGCCCATTAAGCTTGAGGGGCTAGTATTTAATGGCATGGAGATCATCTCCACGAGCCATGTGAATATGGAGGATGAAGTCCTCTATCCATACTCCAGGGTCTATGGTCCCGTCGTACGCCTCTATGTTCACCGGTTTGAATCCCTCTGGGAATTCATGATCCAGCACTTCATCGGTGAAACATAGGGGGTGTGCGGCATCCCTGTATTGGGATGTGCCATGATGTTCGGACAGTTGTAGTATTCGGTTTTGGTTTTGTACCGGAGTGCGCTTCCTAGATCCGTAGATGGATCTGGTCGCGCCGGATTTTTGGCGCAAGTTCTCACGTAGATCGTGTGTTGACTTATGCGCAGCCTTGTTAGCCGCTCTATTGCGCTCACAAGGTGGTTTTTCCGGCCGGTTGGCCGTATCATTCTTCGGCTGTGTGGGCTTTAAGGCCTCATCGTCGAATTCCGATAATAGCTTGCGCTCTGGATAGCTATTTTTATGGTAGCTTCCACCATACTTTGTTACTTTGTTCCACCTGCTGTTGAGCGTATCTTGTGCTACCTTGAGCCTTTGCTTCAGTTTCTTCAGGCTCCTCGCTGTGGCAATAAGCCTTCTGCGGAGGTTCTCTTGCTCCAAGTGTGTTTCCGGGATGATGCGTGCATCTTCGTCCGGACTGCTTTCTTCCCCAGACAGGGTTTGATGAGGTTTATCCTTGGCGTACTATGTTTGCAGTTTGCATCTTGATCGTTTTCTGCCCCCGGGGTGGTGCAGTTGTCGTTTCTTCTAGAGTCAAGTGGACTATTATTCCCTCTTGCGCTGTTATCGATGTTTTTGCTATGGCGGGACTTAGAGCGGTGCCGCTGACGTTGGCGCTTGGGTTGCTTCGAGGGTGCATCCCCCGTTGTCTCTTCGCCATTGCCATCTCTGGGTGTATCCACCATGTATACGTCATGTGATGAAGTGGTGGTCCGGCGCCCTGTGGGCGGTGGTTCTTGTTTGTCTCCGGCATCGTCGTCCATAACGTTGATGTCTTCAGAGTCGAAGTCGAGCATGTCGGTTAAGTCGTCGACAGTGGCTACTAAGTGGGTGGTGGGTGGGCAGCAAATTTCTTCGTCATCCGCATCCCATTCTAGCCGGACATAGTTTGGCTAAGGTTCTCCTGACAAGGAGAGAGACCGTAATGAATTTAGCACATCTCCAAAAGGTGAGTGCTGAAAGATATCCGCGGAGGTGAACTCCACGATCGGCGCCCAGTTAGATTCGACGGGCACGGATGTGAGCGGCTCAGAGTCCGTGGCCGGAGATGAATCCAGTGGTTCGGCGACACAGCTCTTGTAAGGGGTGAAGTCAGTATCTGGCTCTATCGCCACTGAGCGTGCGGCCTTCATGGCGGGGTCTATCCCTCCGCTCTCGGATGGCGCAATTTGCTCTGGGTTAACGGCCAGAGTAGTTGAGCATGCGATCTCCCGAACACTGTCCGACGGCAGAATTACGTCCTGCTCGTCGCGACTGTGCGGCGCGTCCGGCATAGGTTCGAGTCCGTCGAAGATCAAGTATCCGCGGATGTCGGCCGTGTAGTTCAAGTTTCCAAATCTGACCTGATGGCCAGGGGCGTAGCTTTCGATCTGCCCCAGATGGCCAAGCGAATTGGCCCGCAGTGCGAAGCCGCCGAATACGAAGATCTGTCCGGGGAGGAAAGCCTCACCCTAGACCGCATCGCTAGCGATGATCGAAGGAGCCATCAAGCCTTACGGTGACGACACAGTGGAACTCTCAATGAAAGCACCAATGTCGGTGTCAAAACCGGCGGATCTCGGGTAGGGGGTCCCGAATTGTGCGTCTAAGGCGGATGGTAATAGGAGGCAGGGGACATGATGTTTACCCAGGTTCGGGCCCTCTTGATGGAGGTAATACCCTACATCCTGCTTGATTGTTCTTGATAATATGAGTAGTACAAGAGTTGATCTACCATGAGATCAAAGAGGCTAAACCCTAGAAGCTACCCTATGGTATGATTATATGTTGTCTTACAGACTAAAACCCTCTAGTTTATGTAGACACCGGAGGGGGCTAGGGTTACACAAGGTCGGTTACGAAGGTGGATATATACATATCCGTATTGCTCAGCTTGCCTTCCACGCCAAGTAGAGTCCCATCCGGACACGGGACGAAGTCTTCAATCTTGTACCTTCATAGTCCAACAGTCCGGCCAAAGGATATAGTCCGGCTGTCCGGAAACCCCCTAATCCAGGACTCCCTCATTGGCGGTGAGAGGAGTGAAAAGATGCACCCCCGTCCATGCATAGGGCGTCAGTGGCTTTCTGGAACTCCTACTCGCTGGTTTCCTCTTCCTCTCCTTCATCACTCTCGTTATCACAATCCATCTTCTCACGGCCTCTGTTGGGTTTCCCTTGATACTGAGGTCCCTTGTCAGGACGACCTGCTCTGCCGCCTCGGCCCTTCCCGCCAAGGCCATCTTAGTCTTCCTCCTTATCCCGCTTCTCGTACTCAGCCCTTTGCTTCTTGACGAGTTGCTCAACTTGATGATACTCCTGAAGGTCGTGGCCCTTCGTCCGATGGATTTTGCGGTATGGCCCATAACCCTTCCCAGCCTTCTCAGCGGATGTGGCTTCTTGGCAATCAGTGCACGCGACAACTTCCTTGTCGGGAACCTCAATCTTAGCCTTCTTGCCGGTACTAGGTGCGCCCGATCCTTCAATCATCATCACTGCTTTACCCCTGCGCTTATTATTATTATTATTTGAAATATGTACCTTCCTGAAACTAACAAATAGAGTTATAGCTTTGATTGACTTACTAGCTTACGGGAACGCTTTGAATCTCAACTTACTTTGAACGAGTGCTTCCCACATAGATTGCTGGAAAGAGGAGTGAGCCGGGGCAGAACTTGAAGCACGGGATCCCCATCCTTAGCCAAAGTTCGTACTTTACCCCGTTCCTGATCCCCAATGCCAGGGTTGAATAGTAGGTTGTGTTTATCTTTATTCTTCTTCTTCTTCTGACTGGTGGCGTCATCGTCATGCTCTGAGTCAATGTCGACGCCATCTTCTTCACCGAGGAGTCGCCACCCCTCTTCTACTCCAGCACACTTATCCACCAGAGTGTACAACTCATTCACAATCTTGGGCAAACAAACATTCATTTTAGAACGTATCCGGCACTTGTGCACGTTGGACTGGAATGCAGCTATCACAGCTGCCGGGTGGATATCTGGGATGTTCCTGTGCACTCGGTTGAACCGTTGCATGTACTTCCGCAAACTTTGTGACGCCCCAAGACCGGTGCTCTAGATGCCTTCCATGGATTCCGAGATTCGTCGTGTGACTTGTTTGGTTCGTTGCATTCATCATTGCATCATTTGCATTGCATCATGTCATCATGCAACCCTTTTAAAAAAACTCAACTAAATAAATTGCATGAATCTTTGATCCATTTAAATCGAGGGAATTCACATGGTGATTTCTCTTTATAACATATCCTCCCAATATATTAGGGAGCTATAATGAATATTCCATTAACTTGGAATCACCCATAGCACAATTGCACTACTCTTCAACTCTTCTTTTATTTGACTCAACTTCCTATCCTTCCTTTTAGACCTTTTAAGTTAAATTGCAAATTGGGTTGCAATTTTACTTTCTCCATAAATGTTCCAAATGTGCCCAAAAATCACATCTAATGTGTGGGAGAATCTCCTCAAATCTCAGCCCATTTAGGGTCCATTCGAATGGCCTTCGAAATTCAAACATGTTGAATTATATTCAACATGTGCGAATTTATTTTCTCTAAAAATCCTCTTTCCATTTTATTTAAATTCCTCAAATTTTTACGAGTCAGGGAAAATTACCCCCATACACAAATTCTTTCCTTAACCCTCTCTTTCTTTTTCTTCTCTCTAATTTCTTTTATGCTAAAGGAAATAAGAGAAGGGAGGGAGAGACAGCCTGCACCCGCTGGCCTCTTGGGCCTAACCATCCAGACCGGCCCAACCATCTCCCGCAACCCTAGCCTGATCCCCTCGCAGCCTTTTCCCTCACCGGATCGATCCCCATCACTCCTGATTCCCCCTCGCTTGCGCCGCCAGGGAGAGCCTCGGCTCGATCCTCTTTTGTCCTCCACTCGTCTCCCTCCTCGCGCCAGGGAGAGGAGCTCCCTCATCCCCGCCGTCCTTCGGCACATTGCTGCCCCGTGCCTCACCTCTGTGTCACCCTCCTTCCCTTGCTCTGGCCTCCTCTCCTGCACGACCCGAGGACGCCCTGCCCGGCGTGCTTGCGCGCCCGTCGGCCACCTCCACCGCGGCCTTGTTCGCATGAAGCCCCGGCTCGCCGGAGCGCGTCACCAGCCAGCAGCGGCACCTCCGCCACATCGCCGCTCCTCCTCCCTCTCATCTCCGACGCCAGGAGCCCGAGCCCCACTGCCATCTCGACTGCGCCGGAGCAGCTGGTCTTGTCCCCGTCGCCCTCGACCCCATGCCACCTAGCCGCAGCTACCACCAGATCCGGCGGGAGAGGGACTGATCCGTTCGTCCCGACCGCCGACCGTCCCCTGCTCCCTGGAGCTGCTCCGTCCACCGGTCGTTCCCTGATGCCGCTGCCTCCTTCTTCTCCCGGTCGGCGCCCGAGCCTTGCTGAGCTCGCTGCTGCTCCCATCGGCCATGCCCTCGCCTTCCTGCACTACTGCCACTGTACGCCAAGACCAAATGTTTTGGTTTCGCCAAGTTCCATCAAGCCAACCGTGTACGTCTACCATCGTCGTGGGTTTTTCAACAAGTTTGGCTACAGCACAAAGATATGTACAACTACGCGGATTCGCCGAGTACGACTGCTTACATGACCTGTCAAGTTCATCTTTGTGTGTGTACGACTACACATCCCGAATGCGTCAAGTACCTTAACGGAAGACCCGAACATCTACGAACCGTGTACAACGACCGTTGCCAAAGAACGTCGAGTGAACCACTACCGTCGCCGTCGATTCAACAAGACAATGTGTACAACTACTTCCACGACGACTATGTACCACTACCGTCGCGAGAACAACTTCCCACGATGACCTCGTGAACAACTACTTCCCCTTC